>NC_137264.1:30937099-31474599 GCF_053477335.1 Acartia tonsa | reverse complement strand
AGCCATACTGTAAATAAGAATATAGTTGTATGTATATTCCGTCCTCCTCAAAAACCATCCGTCGATACAAATACTTATTTATTTTCTACTGAAAACAGAATCTTCAAGAAAAAGTAGTAATGGAAGCAAAGGAGACCAAGTCAAACTTTTTCAAACTAGATCTGAATCAGCCAGGAAATTATTCGTTGAATTTAAAACAAACAAAAAACATGTAAATAAAAGTTTTAAAAAATTTGTTAAGGCAAAACTTTAATGTCCGCTAGAGAATGAGCGCCAGGACTGACGAACCAAATAATTTATTTACTGGCTGTTCATAAGTATATAGAATCTACATAAAAAAAAAGTACGCCAGTCAATCTTGATTTTCATAGACACAGCAGATAGAAAGACATTTCAGTTATAGAGTGACTTCGCTCCTACCAATATTCGCCTGTTTACAAGCTAGGTTATTTCCCCTATTCTTACTATAACCAGACATAGCAGCATAATTTAATTGCCAGCGGTTTCCCTTGAAGTGCCTATTTGAGCACTTTAAGTTTAAGTGGTTGAGTGTGGTTGGTTTTCGTGTGGTTTACTTTAAGTTAGGTTATATTAGGACAGTGTTGCCCTGCAAGATTAGGGTATCACAAGATTACACCCCGCAATGACGTTACTTTGTAGATTGTTTGTTCCTAAATTCAACTTTTAAACTTTAGAAGATACGGACTAAACAGAAACTCCTCCATAGCCCCTGAAAGCCTGGACAGCTGGGAGGAAGGGAAATATTAGTGATAAAATAACGACGCTTTCACAAAATTACCTTGTTGAGCATTGACACCAAACTATAGCCAACCCTTATATCGTATTGAATAAGGGAAAATAGTTTGAAACTTTAGGTCAGGTGAGGTACTATGAGCCCCAAAGGGTAAAGGTTCCCCCGAGGGGTTATGGGAAAAAATACCTCCCCCATATTTTTAATTTGTTTGAAATGTTAAGAGAAAGTATTCAGTGCTCAAAAGTCACTATTGATGAAAGCACCATACAAACTATTTTAGTGATAAAAGTTATTGTATTATGAACCAAAAATGTGATTTGGATTGCTTGTAAATAAAATAATATAAATTGGCGCCTAGTAAATGTAAAGAAATATACTAAAAACAATTTAAATGTATTTTAACAAATGTATTATTTACAACTAGTATGCTGATGATTTAAAACTCAAAGCAATTGTTAGTGTCGTGAACTCAGTTTGCTAAAAATAGACCTTTAGGTTTAATTATATATCTAATTAAGTTATATCTTAAAGAAAAGTTACAGGATGTCTGTTTTTATGCGTGTTTGTATGCTGAACCGATATGGTTCTTTATATAGTTGCTTCTCATAGATCCTGGAAAGGTTTATATCTAGCTTCCAAGTGAAAGTTTTTTTAGCAAAGTATTTAATTTCTTAGTTGGCTCAAAAACTTAAATAAAATTTAATTGTTTGGTTCAGGGACAAGGGAAGTTCTTTCTGATCAACAATTCTATTAAAATCACGCAACTAATTCACGAAACCTTTAAAAGTTTTGAATGTTTGGGATGATTCAACTATTATAAAAAAGGGTTTATAGTAAAGTAGATAAGAGTTTAAATTCGCTAAATCTCATCACTAAACCTCACTATTAGATAAGAAATTAGCAGACCGTTTTTCAAAACAAACAAAAGAATTCTTAACAAACAATTCAAAAGTAGGGAGATTAAAAAAATATTTTAAATTACTTCGTAAAATTTAAATCTTTAATTTTTTTTCTTTTCCATAATATTTGTAACTGATTAAAGACAAAAAACAAAATATTTTAATAAATTTTCACTTTGATGCATTTTCAAACACTTTTATTAACCCCTTAAAGCAAGTTAAGACAAAAGTTTCATATTGATTCAATGATTAAAATACATCTTACTTTAAAGCTCAAAAATAAAATTCATTGTTCATTACTTATTAAAACAAGGATGACAACATTCATAAGCGAAGCGCTGAAATTGAAGGACAAACATACATTAACTCTAGTAGAGTGTCAGAACTGAATAAACTGAATATTAACGCATATGTCTACAAAATTGTGAGTAAATTTGTTGCAAAACTGATTAAATACATGTTACTGTTTAAGGACATAATGACGTTTTTTAGGACTTTATTATAGAGATGCTTCGCTTATAACACTTTACCTTGTTGTAATAGGAATCAGTATTCAAAAAATCTGATGACTAGGATAATTTTAACATACAAAAATTTGTTGTAAAAAAAGTAAAAAATAAGCCTGTTTTAAATGAACGAATGAACTTTCTAGTAACGATTTTAGAGTTGCTGCGCTTTCTAAGTGGTATCTAACAGCTATAGGAATTAGCATGTAAAGTTTAAATTGATAGGACAATTCTAACCTTTTTAAATTAACGGAAACAGCTAACTGTAATGGAAAGACTTACGACTTACGGACCGAAAATAATTATAGAAAAGCTTCGCTTTTAAAAAATAAATAAACATAAAATACTAAATTCTATTTGACAAACACCTTAATAACAAATAAGCATAAAAAATATATATATTGGTGCCTTACCACAAAGTTGCCTATTAAGCACTGATCCCCCTCCTTATTAAGATTATATCTTTTTGTTTCCTTAATGCTATACGAAAAAGACCCCCGCCCCTTTGATCGTTTACAATTTGTTTTAAGTTAATGGTGGGGAAAGGGGGGATTCTGTGCTCTACAAGGCACTTTGGGGGAAATTACCCATTTTTAAATTCTGTAATAAGTTTGTAAATTGTTAATATTCGAGAAGATTAGTTGTTTTTATGTTTAATATTGCAGGACATGATAAATCATTTTATGATTTCAGGGAAGCTCCTTATTTACATTTCCTATTTTGACACTTCCCTCCAACTTGTTTCGCAATTAGAGGCAAGATGTTGTCAAGAAATACCAAATTAAACCACAACATATATTATAAAATTTAGGATTTGGAAAAGAATAGTTATGTAGTTCAGAATTTTATTGATAGGTGTCGTAAAAACTTTTTTTATGTAAAATTTTTTGATGAGATAAATATCTAAACAATCTTAAATATTTTTGAAAATATTACAGCTATCCACTCTTTGGGATTTTCAATAAATTTTATTCACTATTAAACATATAATTTACGAGTAGTCTATGATTTAGATAAAATATATAAAATATGTAAAAAGCATTATTCAACTCGTTCATCTCAAAACTGAACATGGAACTAATCTCTGACTATCATTTTTGCATGGCTTGTAGTAAAGTGAGCAAAAACTAATAAAATAATGCTTGAGATTCTTATCAAATTCTGCCAAAAGTTGCATAATCTCATCATCTAGTTTTAACTGGAAATCTATGAAATCAGCTCTAAAGCATTGTTTGCCAGAATAGCCTTCCCTTGTCCCTGGTTTGGTTTCAAAATAGTTGTGTCTGAACTGTTCAACCAATAATTATATCCTAATAAAGATACTTTTAAGCTATAATCCCTCGTCTTGTATTGCAAGATTCATAGTTTTTTTTTATAATTTATTAATATTGAAACCTATGCCAAGCTCATATATGTCATAGTTGCTCACCTTTTTTGTAATAAATCTATATATACTAACCTTCTGTTGGGATCTTTGTGCAAAATTATTCTGGAATAGATTATTTTAAAAAAGAAACTTTGAACCTTAAATAATGGTTATAGGGATAAGACAATGGATCTAAAATTAATTTTCTTGGCTATCTCCGACCTTAGGTGACGAAACTAATATATACGAATAACTAAATTTTTCTTGGCATTTACCGTACTTTTAACCCTTACAGATCGGGCCCCAATTCCCACCTTAATAGATCAGGGGGGGGGGGGTCATATTGACCCCCCCACCATATCTCGGCTCCTGTTACAGTTAGAGACTTAAAAAATTTTCTGGTGGTTCATGTGCATAATTATAGAAAATTACTTTTTCTAGTCACAGCGGTGAGACTGCTCTTTAGCCGCTAAATATTAAAACAGCTGTAAAGCGGCAAATTTTAGAGCTATGATCACCAAATTTTGGTGAAACTTTTATTTTTTATAACAACGGCAAAAAACGGATCTGTTTCGGATCACATTAAAACAAAACATAAAAAATTTGGTTAGTCTAGCGGTTTTGAAATTCGGCGGCTGGCAGCTTAAAAATGGCAAAATTACAGGTAGGAAAAAGAAAATCGGTCAAAGAAGGGTCAAACTGTCATGACCTTTCTACTGACGGAAGTTTATTATTGCTCAAGGATGTACTACAATTTTTTTTAGGTCTCTAGCTGTAATAGACGACACGATATAAAAGATTTAAGTCCATATTAAAAACAGAACATAAAATCGGTCAGGAAGCGGTCAAAGGGTCATAGCACCACTATTCTTAGATATTAGTTGATATCTCTGTATTAACAAAAAAAATTTAGGTATTTATCTTATACACAAGTCATAAAAAAATTAAGATTTATTTAGAATTTTTTCTAAATTTAATGCCACCTAACCAACTTTGACCGGACGTCACGACCGACACAGACCAGATATCCTTATAAGATAAACTCTTGCCGACGTATAATTACTTAACTTAAAAAGTCATGAAGTCACACTCTGTTTTATCTACAAAAAAAACATTGAAAAAACTAAGGGGGGGGGGGTCAATAGGTCCCCCCCCCCCCCCCCCGATCTGTATGGGTTCATATAGAAAATATAAGAGGGCAGTTATAATGGTAGTCAGGTTTACTATGTAATACAATAGCTAAAAATCCTAATTTTGTCAAATTAATTTCGTAATAAGCTGGGACAAGTTTACGAAAAATAATATTTACTATACCATGCTCCAAGAATAGTTTACAGAGTTGCATATAATCAAACAAATCAAAAAAAAATTAGTCAATAAATATATTTAGTATTAAAAATTAATAAAAAGGCTAAAACAGTAGATAATAAAATTATTGTTTAGCAACTCCCTTCTTGGCAGTGACAACTAGTACACCATCAGCAGACAGGTTGGATACTACATCCTCCTTGGTAACACCTTCAGGTAGAGTGTACATGCGCTGGAACTGACGAATAGTCACTTTCTTGCTGTCTGTATCCCTCTCCTCGTGTTTACCTGCAAGAAAAATTAAGCAGTAAGTCAGGGATCTCAAGGGATAAGTTAATGGCCGGTAAATCAATAAATCCCCATTGATAAGGATACACAAAATACCCCGTTCTAGATTACAATTAATGATTGAAACCAAATAAAGAAACCAATAAAAGTTTGGTAAAAGTCCCAAAAATTGTATAGTCAACGAATAAGACTTTGGGGACTAGTGTAATAAACGGCCCAAAGTTCCTCCCTTCCGGAATGTCCTTTCCCTCAACTATAGAACACTAAAACACCTTATTTTTAGATACAAAAAAAATTAGAAGGCTAATAGGGGTTAGCTCAAAGACCTTGCAGAGCTTATAACCTAACCAAAAAACGAGCAGAAAACTATCTCACTTTAAAAGAAATGATTAAGTTTTGCTAGACTATGCACTTTTAGAGTAAAGTCAAAATAGAATAATAATCACGAAACCTAAGAAGTTAATATTTAATAAAAGTACCTGAAATTTTAAAGACACCATCCTTAACGGTAAGATGTAGTTCACTAGGTCTGTATAGGTGAGTGTCCAGGGTGAGAACAAAACCATCCGCACTCTCCTGGAACCTCACCAGCTCGTTGTCCATGCCCTCGGTGTACAAGCCAAGAGCCTTGCTGGCCTCCTAAAAATATAAATCATTAACAAGGACGACAACATCCATAAAAGCGAAGCTCTGTAACCGGAAAAAAACTAACATTCATACTTTTAAAGAGTCAAAACTGATTGACAGAGTACAAATGTAGAAGTTCTTAAAAAATGCAATTTAATTAAAAGATAATGTTTAAGGACATGGTCATATTTAAGACTTAAAAATTGTTGTCGAAAAGGTTAACCATAAAAATACTAGGCGTAAAAAGCATAACAAATATGATTAAAGTAAACAAGGAAACAAATATGTAGCAACGCACATAAATAGACCACCTAACAAATTTATTTAACAAAAGAAAAATGAAAAGAAATAAAAATGAATGATAAAATAGAAAATAAAGAAACATTATAAAAAAATGTCTTAGTGGCAATACCCATGCATTACAAATAAAAGTAAAAAATGTTTAAAGACAAAACTGAGCAAAGAAACCCTTGAAGGTACCTCTTATTTAGGTTTACAGAATATCAAAAACTCACTTTAAGTCCAGGCATTGACGGCAGCATCCAGTTTCTTGGGAAAGGAATCATCTGGGTAGTTTCCTCAGCCTTCTTTGCGTCCTTATCGGCACCGTCCTCAGCCTCAATCATGTGCATAGGCGAGTACCCGGTCATGCTGCGCACATGGTCATCAAAGCACTTCAGAACATCACCTATATACGTGTGTGCATGTTATAAATGATATGAAATTGGGTAGAACCGAAGTTTTTTCGCATGCAGTATTTACAGAAAACCAATATTTACTAATCGCATCGTTTTACAGACAGTTTTTTCGCTGCTATTAAAATTAAAAAGATTAGAAGATTAAAACCAGTAGTTCAATTTTACATACTTTTAGATATTGAAATACAAAGGGTCATAATATAACAAGGAAATTGTTGATAAATTTAAATTAAAGAAAAAGTAACTAGGTTTGGACATTTCTAAAGGCCTTGCTACAAAGGCATCTCCAGACTATAAAGCTATTAAAACAAACCTGACATTTTTGTGACATGATCCTTGACATTCTCATAGTTCTCCCAGGTAAAGAAATGGGGATCATGAAAGAAATAGTCCCTCAAGGTGACTGGAAGCTTGTCAGTGGCCATTTTCTCAACTAATAAATAAAATCAGTAATTAATGTACAAACGTACAACCAGGGCTCGGCAGCCGTGCGTCGTCCGCGACTAAGCCTCAACTTAAAGCCAGTTAAATGTTTTTGAAAATCTATTAGAAAAAAAATTATAATATTTGGGTAAAGTTTAGATTTCCAGTTTATACAATTGCAATTTTGAAAGTGGATTCCTCCCCCCTCCCCCCCAAACTTACAAAAGAAGCGGACGTGCGGCTGCAGAAAAAATTAACAATCATATGAATATAATAAACAAATGTTAAAGGGATAAAATAATAATTTTAAGTAGCAAAGCAAAAAAGTAAGAAGCACAAAATATTACTTAAAAAGTAACTGTAATCAATAAAATATTAAAGAAACAGGTCATTTGACATCATTCAAATTTTCGTCTTATAATAAAAAACAAAACAAATTTGCTACCTACAATTATGAAAACTTAACATATAAATCATACTAAAAATTCGTAAACAATAATAAATCTAATTACCTGCTAAGAAAGATTGTTGTGTAGGACTAAACATGAATTAGTAAAGAAACAATTGATGCCCAAATATTTATATTGTCTAATTCTCCGAAAGAACTGGTGTTTACACAAAAAAAAAATAATTTGTTCTAAACGAAATGATAAGATAAATGTTTCTTTTTTATCTGTAGAAAATGTTTAAAATTGACACATGATAATTTGTGAACGTTTATTTATATTAACGATTTTTTTGTTTGAATGTTTGAACACTTCAAACACCCAACAAAAAAAGCACTGTATAAACATTTCCGTTAAAAAATTATTAAGTATTTTAAACAAAATTAAAATCTGATATTTAAAAAAAAAACATATTATAAATGCACAAAATCTATATTTTATAAAAATTAATTTACATTTATTTATTGTCGTAAAAACTTGGTGGGCTTTTAAATTATTTTATAATAATCAATTATATTACCACTGCACTGTAGATACCCTTATAATAAAGTAACAGGATGTTTGTTTGTACCGAAGGATTTCGTATACCGCTGAACCGGTAGAGATCTCCTTTACAGGGTAACCTCTCATAGGTCCTGGGAAGGTTTATAACTATTTGAGTTAGGGTACCAACACACTCTATAGAGAAATCGCCCCTAGAAAAAAGACCCCCAACCCTAATTAAAACTTAAATTATAAATAAGGGGAGGGGTAGAAGTACGGACTTTCTTAAAACGATTATGGAGTTGCTACGCTTACTAAATCGTACATAAATACTACAGGAATCACCATATAAAGTTAAAATCGATAGAACAATTATAAAATGCTTTAATTACCAATAAGAACTATCTATTAGGATAGAAGCTAGATCAATTTCTATTTATACAAATAGAAATACTATGGTAAAGGATTGACGGACGGATGAACAGAGTTATAGAGTAGAATTTTTTCAGAAGTCCCTTTTCTATTTCCCAAAAATGTTACGGACAGACAGACAAGCAAATTTTATATTCAAGTTTTGCTACTATGAAAACAAATTTATCACATATTGATCAAAAATCTTTATTAATACAGACTGCGTATTAATTAGAATAATAGAAAGAAAGGCCAAGAATCCAATAAACCACAACAAAAATAGTAAAGGAGATAGGAAGATAAAATTTTATAAACATTTTCATATGTTGTAATACTCTAGTTTCCTTTCCTAAAATAAAATTTGGGTTCAAATATATTAAACTAGCGGCTACGCCCCTAGAGGCCTCTAGGGGCACTTGAGGAGAGAGTTGAATTTAAAAATTCAAGAAAAAGTAAAAATAAATTTTTTTGGGGGGGGCGAACAATTTTTTTTTGAGGGGGGGAGGGGGTGCCCCTCCCCTCATTTTTCATTTTAGTTTTAAAAAATTTAAAAAAAAAATTTGGGGGGGGGATTTTTCATTTTTTTGGGGGGGGGGGGTTGGGGTGTCCCACCCCCCAAGAAAATAGTTATAAACCTTCCCGGGACCTATGAGAAGCTACCCTGTTAAGGAGAACCCGATCGGTTCAGCGGTTAGCGAGATCCGTCGGTACAAACACATAAACACACAGACACACAAACATCCTGTTACTTTATTATAAGGATGTATGTTATATAAGTACCTAAAGTTTTGTAAATATATTACATTTTTTCATTGGTTTGACTAAAAACTTTGGGTACTTAAATAAAATCTTGATTATTTGGTTTAGACTAGCAGTTTCCAATCTTTTTAACCAATAATTTCAGTTTATAAATGGAGTAATTTTGTTTATCATCATTTGGGATGTACGTCATAATATCTTTACTTACCCCTACCCCCCTCCCCCTTTAATTGACGTCCTTTCCTCTTTAAGTATGTAAAAGACAATTGCAAATTGGACATAGACAATGAAACCAATTTAAAAAGTAGCCTTGCATCTAAAAACTTGAAAGCAAACCTTTTTTGTTTTGTCTCTTGAGTTGGCACATTAGTGTGTGACAGGATATTATGATTACTGGATAGATAAGGTTCACAATCATCCATATATCAATCATCTACAATTCATCAAGATTAAATTGAAACAAAATTATGATGTGGTAACCGCCTCGGTTAAATGGCCGTTACCCAAGTTCAAATGACTACGGCAGTGCAACAGACGTGGACACGTATAATTATAGAGAAGCTGGGCTTCTCTGGCTATCACCAAATAACAAACAGAATCTATTCAGATGTTACTTTATTCAGAGTCTAAAGGTTACTGCTTTATAATACAACAAATAATAAATACACAGATTGGAATTATTAACCCTTACAGATCGGGGGGGGGGCTCAAAGAGCCCCCCCCTCTAGTTTTTTCAATCTCATTTTTTTTGTAGGTAAGATGGAGAGCTGTAACTTCATGTCTTTTTAAGTTTAGTAATTATACGTCGGCAAGAGTTGATTTTATTCGGATATCTGGTCTGTGTCGGTCGTGGTGTCCGGTCAAAGTCGGTTGGGTAGCAAAAAAAATTAGAAAAAATTCTAAATAATTCTTAATTTCTACATTATGACTTTTGTGTATAAGGTAGAAACCTAAAATTTTTTTGGTGAATACTTAGATATCAATGACCTTCTGAGAAAAGTGGTGTTATGACCGTTTGACCACTCCCTGACCGACTTTATGACCGATTTTTGTCCGGCTTTTACTACAGATATAAATCATGAATATCGTGGCTTCTATCACAGCTAGAGACCTCTAATTTTTTTTGGTAAATCCTTGAGCAGTAATAAACATATAAAAATATTAATTTGCGCCGCCAACCGCCGTTTTACCGCCGTAACCGCCGAAAATGGCGGTTTCCGTTATTTGCCGTTTTTCGGCGATGATCAGAAAAAGTAATTTTTTTGTTATGAAAAATAAAAGTTCGTCCTAAAATTTGGTCATCCTAGCTGCAAAATTGGCCGCTCTATAGCTGTTTTAAAATTTAGCGGCTGGCCGCTAAAAAGCGGCTAAGGAGCGGTCTGACTGCTATGACTAGAAAAAGTAATTTTCTCTAAAAATACACATGAACCACCAGAAAAAAATTTTACGTCTTTATCTGTACCAGGAGCCGAGATAGAGGGGGGGGCTCTTTGAGCCCCCCCCCCAATCTATTAAGGTGGGAATTGGGGCCCGATCTGTAAGGGTTAATACTAAATCAAAATCAATATAACTATACATACATTAATCAAAATAGACAACAATTATCCCCCATCCCTGGAAAGGGGTGGGGGAACCAAACAATGCAGATTAGCCATAATGCAGCTGTCAAATCTATAATTAGTTTTAAAGCATGGGGAGGGGTCAGGTGGACCCCTTCCCCCGGTACTCGGGGGAGGGCCCTCGGCCCTCCTCCGAACCAAGGTCAGGGTTGCCATATAACATGGCTCAGGGTCGCCGAATACCACAACTCTCCCCTCGGAAGGTTGGGGGGGGGGGGTTTTATTCTGCCCCACCAGACTTCTGACAGTGGTTGAGGCCTTCGGCCCGTTCCTTATGGGATTTTTCCCCCACCCTACGGTAAGGGGGGGGGGGGGTTTCCAGGGACAACTGGCCCTATCGGCCTCAGGGGTGCAGGGACTGTTATTTACAGGGGTTAACAATTCAATGGAATCCTAGTGGTGCTCTTAGAGTTGAAGGTAGAGGCTGGCTTTTGTTGGGCACGTAGCTCGGGGCCAGCGGTTGTCAGGCCGCCATGGGGTGCGGCCGCTGCGGGGCCGGTCAGCAACGGGGCGTTCTGGTTGGCTGTGGCAGTGGCTGGAGCACTGGCTACAAGGTTTACCGTCTGGGCGGCAGCCTGGCCTCCCGAGGGGCCACGGGGATTTCCATTTACGTTTCCAGAGTGTGGCCCAGGCTTGCCTGTGCGGTCATTCCCGCTATCGGATGACTTCATAGACACCATTTCCTTGGCCACTTCCCGTCCAATAGGAATGGCATCCCAGTCCACTGAGAAGTCTCGAGACTTGGCGTGGTTGGCCCTGGCCCTGGCCAAGGCCTTGCGGTACAAGGTTGGGTGATACAGGAAGACTTGTGACATCGCATTCAGGGCGGCACGTACACCTCCTTGTGCTGCCGCCAGGGAGATAATGGTTAAGTCCCCCAGTAGCTTGAGAATCAACAGCAACAAACACAGTATGGCTGCGCCATCTCCCCACTTGTGGATGGCCTGTCTAAATCCAGCCCAGACATCCAGGGTTTCCTCCCCTTCCTCCACCAGCCTGTCGATATTATAGGACACTATGCCATGGTCTCCTGTGGCTGAACAGCTTCCCTGCTGGATGCAGGAACCATACAACAGGCCAGTCAGCATGGCGGCCTTATACGCCAGAAACGACAGTAGCTGCTGCCAATCATTCAGCTCGGCCTGGGAATACAACCCTCCCGAGCTAAAGTCGTCCAGGGGCTCGGTCAGCAGTTGTTTGGGTGTCTCCAGCAGGGGCGGCCTCTTCTTAGGGGCTGGAGTTAGCTCTATCCACCCCTCCTCGGCGTGCACCGTTAGGGGGTAGGTGGAGGAGCAGGGAATCTTGGTGTTGTGACTGCTGTACACCTTTGTCACGGCATCTACAAATCCGGTGGGCTCCAACGGCACCTTGTCCCAGCATTCGTTGCTCTCCCTTACCACGTACTTATTACACTGGCAGGTAAGCTGAAGCAATACATCTCCCCTCAAGATGGAGAACGTGCTCCCCTGGACGCGCACCGGATGCGCCGGGTCTAACTGCTGGAGCTTCCAACAATTGGCCGCCACCTCTTCAGCTGCTGCGCTTCGCATCCGAGTCTCCAGGGTGAATCCGATGTAGGCCGCGTGTATCTGGGCCTGGAGGGGGGACATCCACGTCCCTGGCCGATACTCTGGGCAACGCTGCCACGGCCGGGTCGGCTGCCACGAACAATGCTGGGTGGTTGGTGGCATGGGCTTCGAAGTCGCAGTTCACTATAGAGGTGGGGGTAGTCATGTTAATGAAGAATTGTGCCTGATGGTCCACCAAGAATGCATCAATCACCAGGCTGGGCTGGAGGCTGCGGATCAGCCTCAAGGGGCAATCTCTTCCCAGGTGGTCCCACACGTACGTGGCCTCTCCGGTGACGCAGGACAGCTCTGACTCAGGTGGTCGGACTGGGACTCCATCCGTCCGTTCTCGACTACGTAGGTCTCCTCCTTGACTAGCAGCCTTCGCTCCTGGAGCACCAGCTCATTGCGGTACAGCTGGCCTTCAAAGTGGACGTCCTCTCCTTCACAACCCACCCCCTCGGGGCTGTTTACCAGCGCCCCCACCATATCAAGGGTGAAGAACAGGGGGTGGTTCAGCTGGAACGTCAATGGCTTGGTCTTGCCTGGCAGGGTGTAGACTCGGTTCCGGGCCAGGTCCCAGCAAGTCTCTGGGTCAATCTTGGTTGGCCGCATGAGGGTGGGGACCGACGTCACCTTCAGGTGGCCCCAGACGCCACACCTGAATGTCCACTGGGACACTGTGAGCTGGCAGCTATACCCAGTGGTCTCCCGGATCTTGACTTGTTGCAGGATGTGTACCTCATGGCCTAGAGGCACCTCCTGGTGTAGCGGCTCTTGGCTATGCATCCGCTCTTTGTTGAAGGCTGTAACATGGGTGGGGTTGGCACAGTCCCACCCTATCAAGACATAGCTGGCGGTGGGCCACACAGCTGCTAGCAGTAGGCCCTACAGAACCATCCACCAGTGGGAGCACCGGCCGGATGGCCACCATCCTCTTGCGCGCATCTGTGGGTTCTCGGCTCTGGCCACAGCAGCTTCTTGGGAAGGAGGGCTGGTTGTCTGTTCCTGGCTAGATATAAATTTCCATTGAGTGTTATCTTTAGACGCCTGGGGCTTCCCTATACCCTCCCCAATGACGGACTGACAGGCGACCGGTGCCTGTTGGGGCGTCGGCTCCCCTAGCCTCAAGGTGGCCCTTCCCTCTTCCATTGCATGCACAGTGGTATGGGGCTCTAGTGCGTGTGGCACAGGCTCGCCCTGCGTTACATCCCTCCCCTGCCCTAGGAACTCAGGTGCATGTGGCACAGACAAGTCCTGATACCCCCAAATCTCAATCTCCCCAGCCTCTGGTGCGGGGGGCACAGGCAAAGCTGGGAGGTTACAACATATTGGGTACAATGCATTTGTTAATTTTAACTTATCCTGACTCAGTTGAGGGGGATGGACAGCTGGACACAGTTGAGGGTGAGGGACAGCTGGACTCTCCCTGCTGGCTGGGGGCTCAGGCTGACTGGGGGTGACGGTTGTCACCCCTTCCTCCGCGGCTGTGGGCTCGTTCTGGGGGCCAGGTCTCTCGGTGGCGGCGACGGTTGTCGCCCCAGGCACCAGCGTGGGGGTGCTGGGTAGCACCCCTCGGTCTTCACAGGTGGCGGCGATGGTTGTCGCCCCATACATCAGCTTGGGGGTGCGGGGTAGCACCTCTCGTCCTTCCCAGGTGGCGGCGACGGTTGTCGCCCCATACATCGTCTCGGCCTCACTGGCTAGCGCCTCTTGCCTCTCCCGCTCGGCAGCCGCGAGGGTCCCCTCGTACATCGTCCAGGTGGCGCTGGGTAGCGCCTCTCGTCTCTCGCTGGGGGTGAAAGGGGTTACCTCCTCCTTCGGGGGGCTCTGCCTGGCAGTTACCATCATGTTGAGGCCTAGGGGCAGCGGCCGCAGGACTTCTGGCTCCGCAATGTTGGTTGGCTGCACATATTCTGGCCCCATGTGGTTGAGGCTGAATTCCAGGCCGACCCGGTTGGGTTCAGCCACTCCTCCCAGCACGTTGATCCTTGCTGGTATGGTTCCAAACTGCGGCATTCCTTCCGAGTGGCCCACAGCGTTGGGGGCGGCGGCTTGCTGGGGTGCTGCCGGCGGTGCACTTCCCTCCATGTTGGCTACCTGGGAGCTGGGCTTGCCCGAGTTAGCGCCCTTGCCGGCTAGGCGTCTCCTCCCGGCCACCTGGTCCCAGTCAGCCTTGCACTCGGCCGCCGTATGGCCTGTGTAGTGGCAACGTTCACACCGGGCAGGCCGGTCATGGCGGGACTGGGCGCGGCGCTCTTCTAGGCTGACCTCCAGGGGGGTAGGACAATCTCTGACCCGGTGGCCTTTCCCATGGCATCGGTAGCAACGGCCCGGAATCTTGGAGGCTTCGTCTGGTGCAACCTTCCCCATCTGGTGGAGACCTGGAGCCAGGGCGCCAATCTCCATTGGCTCCGAGTCATCATACTGGGGCAACTGGACGCTGGCCGAGCCGGTGAGCCCGTCGGTCGCGTCCACCAGGCACACACCCTCCTTCAGCTGCTTGGTTATCATGGTCACGGTGAACATGGCACGCCTCGTGTACTCGGGGACCAAGGCGATCTCATGCCCCATCATCTCACGTTGGCGTTGCGGATGCCGCGGTTCAGTTCGTCTATGAGTTATTCCAGATCTTCGTGGCTGCAGGCCTCCCTGTACAGGGCGCACTTGGTGGAGATATAGGCCTGGATGGGCTCCGTCGAGTGTTGCCTATAGTCCCGGAAGGCTTGCTTCAGGGTCTGGGACTCATAGGCTGGCCGGAACAACATTTCACACTCGGCCTTGACCTGTTCGTAGGTCAAGGCTTGTTGAGGGTCTGAACTGCTGTCAGGAACTGATTTAGTTTTCCTTATCACACTGTAGATAGGGGGAGGAGCTTTGCAATTTCTTGGGATCTATCCTTTGTATGTTATAGAGTAGCTCCCCTCCTTAGTGTGTGTGTGTGTGTGGAATACCCCCTCACAACGCGCCTATGCACAGTTAAAGCGCATGCACACAGGTGAAACGCTCATCTATCCCTCAATCTGCTCTCTCATTGGTCCGTTTTATCCCTTTTGTCCGACAGATTTCGTTGCGTTCCGAGCTTCTCTGCACAACCCGCGCGATGCGCTCCATTCTCCCGGTCTCTGTCTCTGCATGGTAGACGGACTTATCCGAGTGCGGGGAGAAGGGGGAACACGTGAGGGTACGGGGTAAGGACGCCCTTCCCCAGAGGGGGGGGGGGGTGCCGCGGGCTTCAGGTGACTGGGTTATAAAGTAGGTGGGCTTCTTCTTAATCCTTGGCTTATCAAAATGTCACCTTGGATTATATTTACTTCAATTTATGGGGGGACCCTCCCCTTCTGTTGGGGGTAGAGGGCGGTGTATTTGCCATGCTGCAGGGTTGGGGGTTCGAGTTTTAACAATGCATTGTTATCTCGCACCTGGGTTCTATTTTTGGCTTATCAAAAGTCCCGGCAATTGTTTACCAACCCCTGCCCATAAATCTGTTGGTTAGCCTTCACACCAGGGTGACAATACATAAAATCTGATACGATATCTGTTTTTCTCGGTGGGTGGCTGTGTGTAGCCTCCCAGGGTTAGCGTAGTTTTTCTCCTACTGGTACACTACACTCGTATTTTCGCTCACAGCTCGCGGCTATTTTGCTTGTTTTAGCCAGTCGGCGGCAGGGAATGTCCCGTCCTGCAGCGCCGTGGGTTCGAATCCAGGTGGTGGCGGCAGGGAATGTCCCGTCCTGCAGCGCCGTGGGTTCGAATCCCGCTATCCTTCGCAGTGAGTAATGGGCCTGTTTCAGCCATCTGCAGTTACTTGGCCTGTTTCAGCCAGTCAGCGGGCCTGTTTCAGCCCGTGAACGCACAATCCTCCGTTAGATTTCGCCGCTCTCCGCGGTTCTCTGTTACTAAGGTTCTCACTTCCACAACTGCCGGATACAGAGTTAGACCTTGCTATCCAGGGTGGGTAATTCAGGTTGCTTGTGTCAGTTTTGCCAGTTTCACTGCTGGGAGTACCTTAGTCTCCGCTGCGCGTCTGCTCTACACTTGTGTTTGCCGTAATCTCACACAGCTGTCACCAAGTTGTGGTAACCGCCTCGATTAAATGGCCGTTACCCAAGTTCAAATGACTACGGCAGTGCAACAGACGTGGACACGTATAATTATAGAGAAGCTGGGCTTCTCTAGCTATCACCAAATAACAAACAGAATCCATTCAGATGTTACTTTATTCAGAGTCTAAAGGTTACTGCTTTATAATACAACACATAATAAATACACAGATTGGAATAATTAATACTAAATCAAAATCAATATAACTATACATACATTAATCAAAATAGACAACAATTATCCCCCATCCCTGGAAAGGGGTGGGGGAACCAAACAATGCAGATTAGCCATAATGCGGCTGTCAAATCTATAATTAGTTTTAAAGTATGGGGAGGGGTCAGGTGGACCCCTTCCCCCGGAACTCGGGGGAGGGCCCTCGGCCCTCCTCCGAACCGAGGTCAGGGTTGCCATATAACATGGCTCAGGGTCGCCGAATACCACAATGACACCAAAAAAAGTTTGGCTGTTTTTCTTTATTTTTAAAAGCGAAGCTTTTTTATAATCAAAAGTTTATAAATTACAAGTTGTCAAATTCTGCGCTTTTTAAATAAACAAGATTGACAACATCCATAAGTAGCGAAGCTCAAAAGTTATGGATGGATCCCCAGAAAAAAAATAACTATAAAGCAGTGTTATAAAAAAAAACATGAAAGTTTTAAACATCTAGGAATCGATCCCGCACTCCAACCAATAAGGAAATCTTAATGAAACTTGGTGAAAACACATATAATATGAACTTTTTACTCCCTGAATATTTCAGCCGTCTAATTTTGAATAGGTGCCTGTGAAGAAAATAACAAAACCTTGAAAATCTAGGAACCAAAAGAGTAGCTTCGCTACTAATAATATGCTGTACTCAATCTATGGATAAAATTATTCTTCTTGTCTGCAAGCCTTTTGGAAAATATTTTAATATCATTTTAGTCCCTGATGAAGTTTATGCTAATAAAGTAAATATTCGGAGCCTCATGTGTTGATTTTTGTCCTTGTTGGGGAACGGGAAAGTTGGTGCGCGTCATTTTTATGAATATACAACCTTGATGTATGTAGAAGCAGGCAGTGAGTTGAATGTTGATATAAATATTGAACCAATCGTCATCATAATTGTTGCATTCACAGCTATTATTCCTTCAACATTTACAAAATATAATTTTATAATTAATTTATTTTTTCATTTGTTTGCATGTAAGGGTGGCCACAAAATCATAGAGTTGATTGTCTGCAGCAAGTTTTGACTCATGTTCATTTACTTTTGAAAGAATTTGTGAGAGCTATTATAATTTTCTTTAAAATATACTACCAGCTAGGCCCCCTTAAGGCTTCTAGGGACACTTGAGTAGGGGAGAATTAATCCCAAAATCATTTTTTTTATTTGAGATTTTTAAACCGGAAAAAAATCTTTTTTTGGCCCCCTTACTTCCCAATTATTTTTGTTTTTTTGTGGGGGGGAGAAAATTATTTTCTAGGGACGATTATTTCCCTTGGGAGGGTGGTGGTACCCAGTGGCGTGCGAAGCACTTTGTCTAGGGGGGGTGTTTTGAAGATTTTGTAAAATTTTGCCCCCCCCTAAATCAAAGTGCCCCGGGGGGGCACTTTGCTTTAGGGGGGGGCATTTTGATTATATATACTAATTTTAAATAAGGGCGTTTTAAGGGGTGGGATTATTTGATTATGGGCCTCCTAGTCCTTATCCCTTCTTCCCCATCCCTATTTCCCATTTATATCCCCCACCTCTTCCCCCCCATCTCTTCTCCCCACTCTGTAATGACCGAAGGGAAGGAACTAGAAAGCATCTTCGAAAAAATAGTACAGAAGATAAATTAACCTTCCCCCCCCCCCTCCACCACATAACATTTTTAATGGGTGGAAGGGAATGTTATAAAATCTCAGCAGGAAGGATGAATAACCCCATTAAAAAAAATTGGGGGGGGGGGGTGAGATAAAAACACTCATTTTGGAAAAAATTTACCAAAAATTAACCTAATATGAAAAAATGATATTAAATATTTCTTTATTGTATTTAAAGAGCATCTGTTGAAATAAATATATATTTTTGGTAGAAAAAGTCACAAATCCTTTTTCCTGTATGTTGTGTGATGACAGTCAAAGTAAATTACATACTGGATGCTCGAAACAGCGAGAAATTTTTTTTTTAATATTATAACCCACAAAAAAATTTATCGTACCAAAAAAACCAAAGATATAATGAACTGTGTAAAAAATAAAAAAAAATACTTGTCCTTTCATTGCGATAAAAAGCAGAAACCATTTGGAAGGGCACGAAGCGCAAATTTTTTTCTTCAAATATGCAGGGAGGGGTTTTTGGGCTATTTATTACACTAGTCCCCAATATTTCATAGCAGAAACCATTTGAAAGGGCGTGAAGCGCAAATTTTTTCTTCAAATATGCAGGGAGGGAGGGGTTTTTGGGCTATTTATTACACTAGTCCCCAATATTTCATAGCAGAAACCATTTGAAAGGGCGCGAAGCGCAAATTTTTTCTTCAAATATGCAGGGAGGGAGGGGTTTTTGGGCTATTTATTACACTAGTCCCCAATATTTCATAGCAGAAACCATTTGGAAGGGCGCGAAGCGCAAATTTTTTTCTTCAAATATGCAGGGAGGGAGGGGTTTTTGGACTATTTATTACACTAGTCCCCAATATTTCATAGCAGAAACCATTTGGAAGGGCGCGAAGCGTAAATTTTTTTCTTCAAATATGCAGGGAGGGAGGGGTTTTTGGGCTATTTATTACACTAGTCCCCAATATTTCATAGCAGAAACCATTTGGAAGGGCGCGAAGCACAAATTTTTTTATCAAATATGCAGGGAGGGAGGGGTTTTTGGGCTATTTATTACACTAGTCCCCAATATTTCATATAAATTTTTCTTATTAGTTGGCTCAACAACTTTGGGGACTTTAATGGAATTTTGATTGGTTGGTTAATTAAGTCGAGTTTCCACACATTTCATCCACTAATTGTAATCTATATAAGGGGTAATTTTGTGTATCATCATTGGGGATGTACAAAATTTCTTTGGTAAAAAGTTTATATTATACAAAATAAAATACTTCCTTTAACCTGGTTTGTTATGTTCAGTGAAAAAAGATTATAACCTAATTTCTACACTAATTAAAAAATTTGGTAAGGTTAAATGAATAGTAACTGTCTGGTTGGCGAGAAGCGCCAAAATTTTTTTTGTGGAGTATTTCTTGATCTTTTTTTTTGGAAACTGGGATAGTTTTGCTTTTTGTAGAGTAGGGGGCAAAAAGGGGCATTTTTGTTGACCAGGGGGGGGCAAAATGGGGCATTTTTTAACATTTAGGGGGGGCAGGGGGGGCGGTTTCTAGGGGGGGGGCAGGGGGGGCGTTTTGGTCGCTAGGGGGGGGCGATTGCCCCAAATGCCCCCTTCGGTTCGCACGCCACTGGTGGTACCCTCCCTAATAATAGCTATAAACCTGCCCAGAATCTATTAGAAGCTATCCTGTAGAGGAGAACCATATCGGTTCTGTCATACATACACACCGACAGAGATCCTGTTACTTTATGATAAGGATATATTATTGTGGCCACCCTGTATAAATGAAACCTACCTTCTAGAGTTCCATAATCACTGAAATAGTTTGTCAACTGGTTGATGAATGTAAGCAGGAAAGTGGGCAGAAATGTGTTCAGTACCAATGGGGTGAAGTTTCTGGAAAAAAAAAGAATTTAAAGGGATTAAATGATGTACAATATACATGCACAAAATTACCCCCTCTGTATGCTATAGTTAGTGGTTGAAACGTTTGGACGCTCAACTTAATGAACCAACCAATCAAAATTTACTAACAGTCCCAATGTTGTTAAACCAACAAATAAAAATATTTTATTAATAATTTTGGGTACTAGCATAATATACAGCCATATGTCTCGTCCCTACCTGAAAATAATGTTTCCCCCAGGGCGTTAGGGACGGACTGATAGATAGACAAAGTAAATTATAGAGTATCTTCGATCTTTTAAGAAAATCACGAAACCTTTATGCATAAAATAGCGGCTAGGACCCTAGAGGCCTCTAGTGGCACTTTAAATGTTTTTTTTATTTCAAATATCTAATTTGAGAAACAATTTGTCTCAAGTCTCTACGCAAAAGCGAGAATATTTTTTAAAAGCTAGATTTTTTGTGATTTCTCTTAGGAGGGGGTTGGTACCCTCCCCCAAAATAGTTATAAACCTTCCCGGGTCCTATGAGAAGCTACCCTGTAAAGGAGAACCTGATCGGTTCAGCTGTTAGCGAGATCCTTCGGTACAAACAGACATCCTGTTACTTTATTATAAGGATATAATCATAATGTATAAATATTTATTTTGAACGACAGACAGAAAAAGTAAATCGTGTACTATAAGGCGGACATTTGGAATTATTGAGTAGCTTCGGCACTAAAAGATAACCGTAAGACTTCAGGAATAAGGTATTGCCAACAAGCGAAACAAATCTAAAATAATATTTGGGGGACAAAATAAGGTCGATTCTACTAAAGTGTTGCCCCCAACGACAGCTGAAAATCACGTATAGGTTTCGTGATTTTTCCCCCGAATTAATTTAGTTGTTGGTATAAGCTGGTGAGACTTACCTTCTCAGCATGAGAGTCACTGTAAGAACAGGAAATCCATCTGGATCTATTTGTGATGTTGAATTCACCATCTCAACATCAAATGTGGAATATTCTGGAAGCAGAAATTTACTTTTTTCAACCTATATCAATAAATCTCAGGGATCTAAAGGGATCAGACAATGGCCGATAAACTGATGTACATCCTCAATGTTGATAAATAAAATTATCCTTTCTGTAGATTACAATTAGTGGTTGAAACATTTGGACAATTAACTTAATGAACAAACCAATCAAAATTCAATGAGTCTTCAAAGTTGTTAAGCCAACGGCAACGAATAAGGAAACATTATTATAAAACTTTGAATGCTAGTTTAAAAACAGTCTATGCCTCCCTCCCCCCCCCCCCCCCCTCCTCCCTGATGAAAAATAGTAGAAGGACCGACCGTTAAAATATTGTTTAAAGCAAATTATTTTTATTATTAGAATAATCTAACTTATATCTGGATAGTAAAAAATCACCCAACAAATTTGTATGAAAGTTATAAAATAACATCTACGATAATTTGTTATAGTTTTGACTACATTGTGCTTAATTATTTTCGTCAAGTGTGCTTTAAAAAAATAAATTTCCTTTGATCATGTTTGTGACTGTTAATTCCATATCTAATAAGTCAGGTTTCACTGCAACTGTGTGTAGTATTATTGGACAGATCTGTAAGTAACAATTCAAAATGTTTTTTTTTATTTTGAACTCACTTGATCATTCATCCAGTAGGAGGGGAGGGGATGGTGTAAATTGGGTGGACTTTTTTGCTTGTTGAATAATTTTTTTCCATATGATATAATTATCATACTCATCTGATTTTTAGTATTATGTTTTCTTGGACAACAAGGTAAATTTTCAAAGCTTAACATCTCTGTAATTAAGTCCAAAAATGAGGTCATGTCGTTAAGCAATCTTAGATTTAATTTTTTTCTGAAACTCAACAATTGTGATTGTTCGCTTGTCTCTCATTTGATCTGATTCTAGAACTTCGCTTTTATGCATGTTTGATCCTTGTTTAATCGGCACAGACAACAGACATTCGGAAGGTAATAGAGAAGTTTAAGATTTGCAAATATATAATAAGAAATGTGTAGTTGTCCTAGGAAACAATGATTAGTGTTTAACCGGTAAAACTCGTTTTAAAAACATTTTGAAATATTTTCCTGAGTGTCAAACGGATAAACCTTCCAGTCGAAATTACAAATAAAATCAATTGTATATTTATTATCTTTGTAGATCTCCACATTTTCTCCTTCATAGTAGAAATCATTTCTTACTGTTTCATACTTGGAGTAAAATTGTGAGCTGTTTATAAGCTTCAGGTAAATGAAGCTGTCATGTTCGTCTGCCAGATTTGAGGTTTCTATAAAGGTTTTCGTGTCTTTAATTATGAAATCTGGAATCCAAATATTTTTCCATTCTTGATATTTAAGGACATTTGTGCTTGTTTGTAGATTGGTAAATTGTAATCTGTCATCCCTCCAGTTTGTTAACACTGTTATTGACAAATTAAGATTTTTAAAAAAGAATAATTATTTCAAAAAAATAATTAAAAAGCAATGGAAGCTATTTATTTATCCCTTTCGGTTACTCTGACAGACATTAGGACATCTACTACTTATAAATTACAATTTCAAAAGAATGTTTTTTTGCTTTTCTAAAGATCATGGATCCAAATTATAAAAAAGTGAATAAAAGGGAAAAGGGGACTATGCACGAGAGGGAGAGCAAGTGATTCTGAGCACCTTCCAGCAGAGATTCTGAATATTTTTTTGTGATTATACTAGGGTTATGTTTAATGTCGTTATATCAATTTTAAAAATAAGTTTCACCATGGTTACATATGAAATTTTTTTTGAAATATTAGGCATTTTTTGGCTATGTAACATCAAATGTTTTGTTGAGTTCAAACTGCTGTGACACAAAAGTAAACTTTTCCAACGAAAATGTTAATTTAGAAAAAGGGATGGTAACTTGTATTATTGTAAACAGTTTTTTTTAGTGTACTTTCGTAATTTACAGTATTTGATTGTATTTTGGCGTGTTATTTTATTAGAACCTTTGAACTCAACATAACATTTGATAAAAATTCGTAAAATTTGGTCCGTTGGTCGACTATATATTGAAGCGACAAAAGACATGAATATATGTATATTTATATAGGGTAAATGATTTAATCTATTTTATCCCTTTTCCTCGAGTTATTTCTTACTATGTTTATGACACCTGAACATCTTCTTTATAACTCTCTTTGTCCAGCTATGATTCATTTTCTACTTTGCTACTTATGATAATCAGCATCCTTGTTTTTAAGGTTTAACTGAACTAAATCTCATAGTGTCCCTTTAAATTTGATTTTAATAGTAGAGTCCATAGGATGAACTTCAAGAATTGTTTCTAATCTAACAAACACTGAAACCTCGAGTTTTTCCTGTTGGAGACAGTCAAACATAATCAAAAATATTCTCAACAATAAATATTTTAAATACGCTGGAATAGAACCGGTTCTCAGAATACTGAAAAATAATGTATTGCATCGTAATACAGATAATTTTCCACGAATATTAAAATTTAAATTTATAAAATTAGAACAAGTTTTTTTTATCTCGAGCCTGACAAAACTGGTTTTAATCTTAAATTATTTCATTTTAATAGGTTATATAAATCAAGTGAATGTTATTAAACCTCCCAATAAATTTTTGGGCGAGTAATCAAACCCCTCCACATGAACATAGGTAAAACAAGTATTAGGGTCGAGCCTAGGTAAAACATATTTTTGGTTTTATATATTGGTGAATATCCAAAAAAGACTTTATTAAAATTATATTTAATGCCCTGTTGAGAAGTAGTTGGTACAATATTGTTGTATCCAAGGGGAAACTTCACTAGAAAACAATTCTCTTCATCTTCTGCCTAAATTAATAAAAACAAGTATGACAACATCCATTAGAAGCGAACCACAAATGAAATTACTCAGCTGATGTTCATTAGTCATAAAAAGGAGGGAAAATAGAGAAAATATAATAATAAATAGAAAAATCTTAGGAAGCAAGACTGACAGACCAACGGACCGAGCAAGTTATAACTAGATGCTCATTGGTTTAGTCTTCAGGTAATCCTCATCAAAATTAATCACGTGTCAAACAAAATGAAAGTATACTTAAAAACTAAATTGTTTTTAATTCAATCTCAAAAATTACCCCCCCCCCCCCTCCAAAGGAAAAAATATTGCTTACCTTTAAACAGTCAGGCCTCTGATTGCAGCGCATGAACCTTGGTAGGCAAGTACCATCATCACATCCAAACTCTGACCCATTACAGGTATTCAAGTTTATCAGGTGTTCCTGGAGAGATACTTTACCTTACACAAGAAATACAGAAAAGAAAACCAGCGGCATTAGCGTAATCGGTAACGTTCCGGCTTGCTGTCAGGGAGGTGTTGGGTTCGAGTCTTTACCACAATGCTGGTGATGATAACAACTACTGCTATGTCTGGCGCTTGACCTAAGACTACCTAAGACCATAAACAGGCGCAACTTATTACCAACTTATGCACAGTTAGGACTTCCAGGCTAAGGTCGTTCAATAAAAGTGTTTGTTGTCCGTTAGGAATCCCAATACCCACAACATGGACACAAGCCCCCTAGAGGCCATCATCATAAATCTAGAAAGTCTATATACCCAATACCTGAACTGGACCAATAGGATAACATTGTAATTATTATTGGTTAGAAAGTGGAACGGAAGTGGAATATATTTCTTTCATTTTACCCATATATACTAAGTTGAATTTCTTAGGATAAAGCTAGCTTTCGAGATATTATGCTATTCAAACATTATTATTGTATAAGTCATATGTGACTAAATTTAAACATTAAAATTTCATTACTTTTTAAGTTGAACATCTAGGACAACAAACCTTAACTTTTGTTGTGAATTGCATTTGAATATAATAGAATTACAAACCGTTAATACAGTGGTTTAAGAGATCTTACGGTACAAATTTTCTTAACCAAAAACCTCTCCCCTTAAATTCATTATTTTCATAATGGGTTTCTTTTCTTTTCCTTTGGGTCTCGCATAATGATTACACTACTTAACCTAACCTAAATCAAGCATAAAATAGTTTGTTGATTGTTCTTATGTAGTTGAAAGCAAAGAGATAGGGGACAATGGGCTGATTATTACACTAGTCCACAAAGTTTTATAATAACGTTGTCTAATTCGCTGGCTTAACAACTTTGGTTTGTTAATTAAGCTGAGTGTTTAAACGTTTCAACAACTAATTTTAATCTAAAGAAGGTGTTATTTTGCGTATCATTATTGGAGATGTACATCAATTTATCGGCCATTGCCTTATCCCTTTAGATCAATAAGTGTAAAGTATCTCCCCATCCCTGTCCATCTATATTATGGGTCCAGAGTATAAGTCCCAGAGGTATATCCTCATATTTCAGAGACAATATAGTCATCCCAGACAAATCCATGAGATGCCACCAAGAGCTATTCTTCACAATCACATGATTGCTAAATCCTTTCAAAAGAAAATCCTCCGGATTTTTCCTTCCAAAAATAGGCACAAATTCTTTGTCAATCCAAGCGATCTCTTTTTGGGCCAGCATTTCTGTATTTTGAAGTTGCACAAAAAATTTGGTCCTTTTTAAATGAACTTAACAGTTTTTTTTTTAACAAACATAATCATGAAATTTTACATTTTGAAAAGTATTTTATTTCTTTAGTAAAAATTAACATAGAGAGTGATTTATTGGCAACTTTAATATGCTTTTTGTTTTCCTTTATATTTACTGTTTATTGTTTCTTCCTTTATATTTTTGCTTAAAGATGCTTCTCTTCAACGTGCCTTGCGATCACCCTCCCTCACTTATTTTTAGGAATATATAATACTAAGGGGACTGAGGTTAGTTCTTTTTTTTATTATTTATTTATTCCTGCGGGCCAAAACCGAACGGAGCTACCCTGTATCAAATCTAACCTAACATGGCATGAGTTTACAAAAGTAATAGTTATTTCTCGCATCGTATTATAAACGGCTATCCGCGGATATAGAATGTACAATTATAAGATTAAAACTAGTTTTTTAGCCCCGAGGTGCCGGAGGCACCGGCTAAAAAAACTGGTTTTAATCTTATGATTGTACATTTTTATATTCGTAGAAAGCTGGATATAATACGATGCTAGACATAGTTTTTTCGTATGGATGAGAACCGGTTTCTATCCACCGGATTCGAATGAATACAAGAAAAAGAATTCCCTTCTTGTATTAAAATATGGGTTGGCAGGTTTTAAAACTATTAAAACTGTTTAATTTCCTAATGGTGCAGGTAGTATATTGTACCCTGGGACATGAATTATCCTCCATAATGGTTAGATTCATACTTTTCAAAGATCCACATTGCTCAAGCAGTCGACCATTTGGTTCACCCCATTTCCAAACTAAATACAGGGTTGCAATATTGCATATATATAGTTTTATAGAACAACAAAATAATAACAATATGCTAAATAATTGTTCCAATTGTTGCGATGTCTCGCTAGTGTCACTTGTTATAGTAAGACTATAATCCGAAAACGGGCTCATCTCATTATCATGCACTGTTTATTTTTAACCTTAAGGTAAAACTCGTGCAATCAAAGGGTTGGTTGACAGTTGGATGTTATTTAAAACTATCATACTACGAGATAATCGTACAAATATACATCAATTTATCGGCGATTGTCTAATCCCTTTTCTATTTTATAAAGATCCCTCTTCTGATTTGTCTGTTTAAATTTAGGTTTAAATTATTAAGGTTTACCTAAATTTGGGGCTATGTCTTCAAAGTTTATGACATCACCATCAGGAGTAATGCCTTCAAACTTATTTGTCAATGTATTTAGGTTATATCCGGACCAGAAGTTGGCTCTGGCTTCAAATTCTAATGCTGGCATTGTCTTTAATAAAACAAATACTCTAATTTAAATTTTATTTGAGAGTGAAGGGACATTGGACTGTAAATTATATTGGTAAGTTTTCTAATATATTGGCTTAAAAACGCTGATAGATTTTTGACCATTAATTTCATTCTACAGAAGGGGTAATTTTGTCTTATATCGTTTTGTAAGTACAGTGATTTATCATTAATTGTCTTATCCATTAAGATCCCTGATTTTACATGTGGTTGCTGAGCCTGATTTAATTCAAATTCTATTGATGTGCAGACAAAAAATCTTATGCTAGCCGTTTGGCATGTAGCTGCATGTACAGTTCTTTTGTTGAAACAATCTTTTTAATGGCTCTTGATTCATCAATCAACTTATTTTGAAATGCAAGTTTATAGTGCCTATTTTGTAATAGATCATGTATTATTTTTTATATGATACTCCCCAAGCTATGAAGAAATAAGATATTGATGACTATTTTCTGTCAAGGGTAAGTGGGTTAAATAAAGCTATACATTTGTTCCGTTAAATAAACAGCCTGTAAATATTAGAGTTTTTCCTTTAGCACAGTTTGATTATAGACATGAATATTAGATCTAAATGATAAAGCTTTTTATAGTGCCTTAAAAAAATAAAGTCATACATTATAAATGATCAATGATAGGCCAATACACAAACTAAATAACCAACGGCAGGACTATATAAATTTTAATTGACCTATGGTAGGCCAGTATACCTTTTAATTGACCAATGGTAGGCCATTATGACAGTACTATAAAAAGCTTCCTAAATCTTGTACACATAGCCACAGAGTTGTCAAAATTTCTCACCCCAGGCAGTACTACTACAGATGAATATTCTAGCGGACAAAAATCCTCTAAAGTCAATTGAGATTCCACTATGGGACTACTTGGTGCTGCAACATTTGACCAGTCTAATATGTCGGCTGCTGGCACTTTGTTCAGTTGACATTGGGTCCAGGATAGTAAGGTTTCATCTAAATTAAAATAAAATAAGGAGCGAAGCAAAAAAAATCCTTGTATTTACAAAAAAAAGAAAGTATATGAGAGATAATAAGAATGATAGAAAAATCATTAAATTTTTTTACGATATTTTAAATATATATTTTTTGATGGATGACCGACAGGTACACAGACAAAGTAAGTTGAATAATGCTCTTTGTAGGGGAGAAAAATTAAGCGTAAAATCTCTTTAAATAGACTTATATTAATTAATATGCTGCTTTTGACACATTACAAGTGTTCGTTTGTCCTATCATCTGATTTGAGAGCTTCGCTTTTTGGAAGTGGTCATCCTTGTTAATTTGTTTTTTAATTGAAATGACCTGATAAGGTGTAATTCCATATGTTTAGATCAGCTATTTTCCCAGAGTTTAACATTAGCAATGGTAGTTTTTCATTTGTTGTATTAAAGCCTTTGAATATCTTTAGAGATTCGACAGTAATATTGTATACCAACTCTCCATCGCTTAACAATGATACTTTTGATTATTAGAGCACAGCACCAATTTCTTTATGAACAAATGTACCACAAGGATAACATCATCAATCAGTAGCGAAGCACAAAATATATCATGGAGTGATGAACGAACAAAGTGAATAATAGAGTAGATGTTCAGTGGTCATAAAAAAGAGAGGGATGAAAAGAAGAGAACAATAATCACATTTCTCCCCTGGCGTTACAGACTGACGGACAGACAAAGAAGAGCTTCGCAACTAAAAAAATCACTAAAAACTTAATATGACATTTTTGTTAAACAGCACACTAGCAAGATAGCAAGTTCAAATATTTTTAAATTGAAAAATAAATCATATCTACCTAAAATACTTGACATTAACTGTTTCAAGATCTAAAATAGAATTAGTTTCACTACCTGATTTACCTATAGAACTAGGCATTTCTGTCCGTCCGTCCGACAAGATGAACCAGAAAATGGAAAAGCCACTGGACCGATTGGCGTTGGTTTTATGAAAAAATCCTGCTGGCCTTTCCAGGGTTTTAGGCTGTTTTACTGGGTGTTGTAAAAACCTCCTCCTAATTAAATTGCGCCCCCCCCCCCTCAAAAAAAAAGAATAGTAGGGATGAAGAAGATTGCAGACTGTACAAGTGGCTAGGGTTAAAGCAAAAAGAAACTATCTGCCACTTAATTTTAATATGTTTCTTCTTTACAGTAAAGCTTCGTTATACGTTAATTTAGGAATAATGACTATTTTAATTGATAGTACTTCCACCCAAGAGAAATCCCCCTCCATAAATAAATTGGATTCGGAGCTAAACTGGAAACCTGATTACCTAATGAAACACAAGAGCTATGCCACTCATGAGGCCGCGCTAACTTTGATATCAACGTTCCCTGTAAAAAGTTTTAACACTTGCGCTATGATTTAATTTAAAATACGTCCGTCCGTCTGTCCGTCCTTCTGTCCGTCCTTCTGTACGTCCGTCTGTCCGTCCGACTTTGTATGAAGGTTAAAAGAGCGAAATTAAATTTTTTGCTTTTTAGACCCAATTATGGATGCAAAATTCGATTGACGTCTAGAATGGACTTTCTGGTTATTATTAAAGAGTTGCTACACTTTCTAAGATGTACCTAACTGATACTGGAATCGTCAAGCGAAGTTTAAACCGATAATTAGGTTATTAAAGGAATTATCCGTTTTGAATGTACTGACGGACGGAACCCTTAATATAGAAAAGTTTGGCTCGCTTCCAACAAGTACAATCAATACCTGATTCGGCATAACCCCCATAAAATAGATACCATAGTCTCGTTCATTTGTCATTTTAAAGAACATCAGGGGTGTTAAACTGTAGTCAAGCATTGCAAATATAGATAGTAAGGGTTTCAAAAAATATAGATAAAAAAAATATCAACAGTTTCCCTTAATATGCCAAGTCAAACACAGACCAACCCCTCCCCCACCCCGTCTCCCATACTTTTTTTATATGAACTAGAAAGTAAGGGGGATTGCCAGATTGGTGATAGTTTTTCGTTTGTTAATGACGAGGTAGCCCCGCAAGGTTGTGGCACCGCAAGAACCTACCTAGTAAAACTGTCTGACTCTGATTATGACCTAGTAAAAGTGTCGACTCTGATCAGGGATAAGGGATGGGAAACGTAGGAAAATAATATTTCAGGCCTATTTCAAGCCTAGGCCTATTTCTAGCCTAATAAACCAGTTTTGGGATGGCGCAGTGCTTCGTATAAGACGCTAATAAAAAAGCTGTGTGTGTGTGTGTAGATAAAGTATAGAATCAAATTCAGGTAGCTAGTTTAAAGGGCGAATATAGGTTTGATATAATATGAGCTTATTTCAAAGGTGCCATTATATAGATTATAAATAACTTAAAGATATTGCCATATCTAATTGTATAAGTCTGTTTATAGCTTAAAACCTTTCTAACTCAAGATAATATTATGTAATAAGTGTGGTTCCCTAAGAACTCAATTACCCTAGCATCACACAAGGCTTCGTAGCAAGGTTGAATTAAAAAGCTTTCGTTAAAGGATAGTCGTAATAACGTGGAAACCAATTAATCAGGGGTAAATATACCCATCTTCTACCTTAATACAAATTATATAAAGTAAAATATTTAAAAGTTTAAAAAAACATCAAATAATGTAAAAAGTAAAAAAAAAATAATTGATAAAATTTTCTTGGAGGAAGAATGATTTCAAATCCCTGTTTTTTTAAGGTTCGTGTGTGTGTGTGTTAAAATTGCGTACATCAGGGTTTTTATATTTTCCAGAATCAACCAATGATCTTTGTACAGAAAATAAACTTTAAGACGTATTATTTACCCTAGTCAAAACTTTTACGCAAATTATTTCTACGCTTTTTAAAAATTGAATTAAAGAGTATATAATCTAAAATAATAAACATTTAAATTATCATTTAAGATGCGTGCCATTGTAATAGTCAATCAAACTTAAGCAAAATAGTCAAAAAAAAGTCTTGTAAAGGGCTAAAATAAACCGTTTGTCGTCAATCTCATTTATCATATGTTCAATTGAAACAGAAAATTGCAAAATCTACTTAAGGATTTTTTTGAATTTTTAAATTTGGCATAGATATTCTAAAACTATGAAATGGCACCTTTCATATAAGCTCATATCATATCGAACCTATATTCGCCCTTTAAAGTAAAAAACATAACTTCTTATAAACTTATATATTAATAGCTTTTGTTAAAATGAAGTTTTTTCTCTCCCAAAATTTTTTTATCTTTTACTTTGGTAATTTGAACTGTCAGAAAGCTATCGTTGGGTTTCCCTCAGACAGATTTTAGTTTGTATTATTTGCATTTTTATTAATGAGTAAAAATTTTATTTCAAAATTTCATTGCTAATTAAAATTCAAAATAAATAAATTAATATGCACTTGGGTAACATTCTATCAAGTATTCTTTGGACTATTATGTAGTGATATATTTGTACTGTGTTGTATTGTGTATTGTACATATATTAGGGTTAAAGTGTTGTATCAATTTCGTATTAAATTTTTAAAATTCAAAATACAACATCTAATTTATAAACTACCAAATGAAAATTCGTAGCTACCTCCTTTCCAAAAAATAATCCCGTTATTTTTGTTTTTTCTATATGGCCCTTTTTTAATGTTTAACTCTAAGCAGATTTAATAATTAAGCTAATGTGATCTAACACCATTTATATTTATTTTTTAGTAGCAGACGAAATCATTATTTTTTCAAGAATTGTCTGCTGAGATAAAATCAACCTTATTCGACGTTCACTCAAAGCCCAAAAATAATGGACTTAAAAGTGTATTAAACTGTATATAAGACTTTTGCGAATATATTGATACCATTAATTTGCCTCTTAGATAGAAAAAAGTATGTTTTTTTAATATTTTTCTCTTGCTACAAATCAAATTTCAAATTTGAGTCACCAAAAATGCTAAACTAATTTTTGCTCTAGAAGAATCAATTTTTGGAGTTAGAAAGTGCTTAATACCTCATTTTAATCGCCTGGCATTGCTTTATAATATACAGGTAATGACTTGGTTTTTTATGGAACAGCTGACTAAAAAATCGAGGTTTTGTGATAAACCCACTTTTGTTGTTGCTCCATAAATGATATTTTTTTTCCCAATTTTTTTGGCTGTAAAGAAGCTTTATATATTCATATAACATCCACCTAAATTTGACTTTTGATATTTTATTTATAACATCACCAGAGGGAATTGAATTTTGGAAAAAAAATATCAATTTATATTTTACACTGCTATGCATTGTTATTGTTCTTGTTTCTAAAAAAAATTTATATTATAAAAAAGAGAATTATTTAACGCTTCTATAGGTATGTTTATCATTTTTCTAGGCTAAATATAACTATAATTACACCATTTTAAAGTTAGACATCTTAACATATTAACACAATTATTAAATCGGTCAGTATTATTAGGCTGGCAACCCTTAAAACAGCTGCATTTTATTATCCTATTATATATAGTAATTATTATATGTATAAACACACTTAATTTTTTAACTTTTTATTGATGGAATACATATGTTTCTCTATAAAAATAGATCATCAGTTCCAATTAAGATGTATAAAATAAGAGTTAAAAAAATATATATATATATGTCAATGCATTTTGAATCCTTTTAAAAGACTAAATAAGAAAGAAGTGTTAGAAAATTGTGCCCCCTGCGGGGTTTTTTACTGCTTATATCCTCTTAGGGTTGGGGGGGAATTAGCATCTTTATATAAAAAGGGGGAGGTGTTTGAAGAGAATCTTTAAAGAGAAAAAAATAGGTCATATTTTATGATTTGCAGTTTTACAAATTAATACATATTATATAAAGCTTTTATGTCTGTAACTTAAGATTTCGGTAAAGTATAAGGCTATTTTACTAATTTCCTTACTCCTTTAATTACAGAGCTCCTAGATGCTTGGAGCGCAGCTGCTAGTAAATAAACAAAGTAAAATGATTCCTGAATAATTGATTTACAATTTTAAAAAGCAAAACATTTTTACAATTAGGATGTGTATATCCACGCCATGGTTAGCTCTTTTTGTTAATTCAGGCGTGTTAGAATTAATCTTAAATGTTGGAAGATGATTTTTGTAGAAGTAAGGTACTTAGCAACTTTATAATCATTACTTTATGTAAAAGGATGTCCTGGTGGGGGGGGGGGGGGGTTAGGGGGTTAAGGGTTATTAATTAATTTGGGGCAACCCCATAATTTTTAATCTTCCCCTTCCCCCCCCCCCAAAAAAAAAAAATATAAAAAGCTTTGACGTCCTTGCCTCTATTATATAAAGATTACCCCACAAAATAAACATGTAACAGTAACAAGCCCTTTTCACTCCACAGGAGGAGCATAGGCCGCTGACAATTTGTCAGTGTTTCTGTAACAATGTGGCTTTTTATGGACATGGGATAGGGTTGTCAGCCCTAAGCCCTATGATTGCGGTGTAAAGCGTCCATTTGCCCATCAGACAACCAACCCTTTGATTGCACGACCTTTGTCTGAGAAGTCCTAACTGTGCATGGTAGTGAGTTGCGCCTGTTTTGGGCCAAGGCATTCCCCCTACTCTAACTATTTATGTCGCGCATCTGACATAGCAGCAGTAGGAACCATTTTTAACGTCTTTAGTTTTGACGCGGTGTCGGACCAAGATTCGAACCTATCACCTTCCCGACGACGAGCGGATGCGCTGCGTGTTGAGCCACGGTCACGGGTTTACAAAATAAACATGGGGATGCCCAAATTTAGATATTTCAATTCCCCCCCCTTCCCCCCAAATCAAAAAGCTTGGACGTCCTTGATTAAGTAAGCTCATTTAAAACATACTGAAATCAATTTGTGTACAACAATTATCCTATTTAGTTTCTTAGTAGTGAAGCTACTCTATAATTCAAAATATTTGTCCGTCCATTGTCTGTCCATTCATCTGTATGTCTGTTCATTGGTATGTCTGTCTGTCTGAGACAGAAAGGGGAAAACGATATTTTCTCGGCTTCTATAAAAGATAGAAGGCTGAAATTTTCATGGATTGAATATTCTCTCTCTCTATCAATACTCCATATTTTCATCAAGTTTCATTAGGATTTGCCAAAAAACTGGGGTGGGCTATATCGATTCCTACATTTCAAGTTTTCATGATTTTCTCTACTCCTATTCAAGTTAGATGGTTGAAATTCAGGGATTGAATACTTTGATATTTTGCATAATTTTATCAAGTTTTATTGAGATTTACTTATTGGGGTTCTACCTCAAACATAGGAGTCCCAAATGTCGAAGTGGACAAATGCAGGAGTCCCAAACATCGGAGTAGACAAACGTAAGAATGGGACAAACGTCAGAGTGGACAAACATCAAGGTGGACAAACGTTGGAGTGGAAAACATTGGAGTGGACATTGCTTAAATAAAACCTAGGAGTGTCTACTATTTTAATAATATTACAATTTTGAAATTTTTTATACCCTTGTCTACAAAATAATGACTATGGCTGCAGTGCTCAGCCCCCTAGCCTATATCCTAACCTAACCTAAATAAGAAAAGTAACGGGACGAAGGTAGGGGGGGCTGTGTTTGTATAAAAAAAATTCAAAATTGAAAAAAAAGTTTGGGACTCCTGTGTTTGTCCACTCTGATGTTTGTCCCAAAAATCCTGCGTTTGTCCACTCCAACGTTTGTCCCACTCCTGCGTTTGTTCCACTCTGACGTTTGGGACTCAAGCATTTGTCCCTCCAATGTTTTTCCACTCCTACATTTGGCATGGAACCGATTATTGGCTGGGGTGCTAGTTTGATTCCTAGATTTGTAAGTTTTAAGGATTTTCTTTACTCCTTTTTAAAAAAATTTAAAAGGCTGGTTTTATACCCCCCATAATATATTACGGGGGGTGATTACCCCCATCCCTAAAAAAAATTACCCTTTTACAAGCACCTCCCCCTGGATACTCCTGCACTCCCCCTTGTAGTGACTAGGCCAACTTTATGGTCTCTGGTTTCAGCAAGCCCATTCAATTATGAGAAGTTCACATTATAAGAGCACTCTTATAGCATCCTCTCTATTAGCATTACATGTGTAATGCATTATAGACAGACAGATAGATATTGTGAGGGATCCTACACTTTATAACACCTTGTTTTGCATGGTAAAAATTGTTCCTAGAGTTCTTGATATTGATATTTTATTTAAAAATTACAATAACTTGAATATAATGATGTTTAAAAAATGCTGAAATTATAGTTATATTTAGACTAGAAAAATGATTAACATACCTATAGAAGCATTAAATAATTCTCTTTTTAATTATAAAAATATTTTTTAGAAACAAGAACGAGAACAATGCATAGCAGTGTGAAATATAAATTGATAGTTTTTTCAAAATTCCAAAACTATCCATGGTCCTATAAGAAGCATCCATAAAACACAGAACTCAATAGGTACTGTAATGGTCGAAATCTTAAGCTGAAGACAAAAAAGATTACTACTTTATATAATAGGATAATGAAATGCAGCTGTTTTAAGAGTTGCCAGCTTAATAATACAGACCGATTCAATAATTGTGTTAATATGTTATGATGTCTAACTTTAAAATGGTGTAATTATAGTTATATTTAGCCTAGAAAAATGATAAACATACCTATAGAAGCGTTAAATAATTCTCTTTTTTATAATATAAATTTTTTTAGAAACAAGAACAAGAACAATGCATAGCAGTGTAAAATATAAATTGATATTTTTTTTTCAAAATTCAATTCCCTCTGGTGATGTTATAAATAAAATATCAAAAGTCAAATTTAGGTGGATGTTATATGAATATATAAAGCTTCTTTACAGCCAAAAAAATTGGGGAAAAAAATATCATTTATGGAGCAACAACAAAAGTGGGTTTATCACAAAACCTCAATTTTTTAGTCAGCTGTTCCATAAAAAACCAAGTCATTACCTGTATATTATAAAGCAATGCCAGGCGATTAAAATGAGGTATTAAGCACTTTCTAACTCCGAAAATTGATTCTTCTAGAGCAAAAATTAGTTTAGCATTTTTGGTGACTCAAATTTGAAATTTGATTTGTAGCAAGAGAAAAATTTTAAAAAAACATACTTTTTTCTATCTAAGAGGCAAATTAATGGTATCAATATATTTGCAAATGTCTTATATACAGTTTAATACACTTTTAAGTCCATTATTTTTGGGCTTTGAGTGAACGTCGAATAAGGTTGATTTTATCTCTGCTTCTAAAATTTTCGCCAATTGGTGATTGGTTGTTAAAAACAGGCCGATTCTTATTGGTTTAGAGCTATAGCTACTTGGGAGCGTCCACCAGTTTTATAGTAATTTGTAATAGTTGCAATATCCCTTTAGAATCTAGGCCGGGACCTAATTAATGGCCAGGTTTCCTATCCCTTATCCCTGACTCTGATTGTGACGTAAAAAAATTAGCCAATGAGAGGCCACTATAAATTTTACCATTGGTAAATTACAGTGTATACTGGCCTCTCATTGGCTAATTTTTTACGTCACAATCAGAGTCGACACTTTTACTAGGTTCATATATACGGGAAGTATTTGTATTAAATCAGAAGTATTGCTTACTTAAACCCACTTACCCTAATGCAAAAGAGTTAATATTTTTTTTTCTTTTATGCTTATTTGTGTAACAAAAAAAGGTTTACTTTTTATATGTTATTCTCATGATTGCAAGTATAATAAAATATATTAAAATTGTATTTTTAAAAGCAAGGCTTTTCTATAATTAGGATCGGTCCGCCAGTCCGTCCGTGATGGATAGCTTTTTTGTTAATTTAGGCACGTAAGAATTGTCCTATCGATTTCAAATTTTGAATGGTGATCCCTGTAGTAGTTAGGTACAATTTTGAACGCGTATCAACTCTATAATCGTTAACAAAATGTCCGAACGTCCATTTTCGACATATGTTGATTTTTTCACTTTTTTAACAACAAATTTTTATATGACCTAATTATCTAACTAATCTGGTTTTTGGTATACTGATTCCTGGGACAACAAAGTACAATATCATAAGCGAAGCAACTCTATAATAAAGTCCTAAAAATGTAAGTATGTCCTTAAACATTATCCTGCATCAAGCAATTTTTCAACAAATTGACTTACAATTTTGCTTTGACTCTGATACATTTATATTCTGATTATTCAGTTCTGACACTCTACAATTGTTAATGCCCTATTGTCCTACCGTTTTAGAGCTTCGCTTATATGAATGTTGTCATCATTGTTGTGTCAATGCTTTCCTTAAAATAGAGCGTCTACCATAAGCTGCTGTCATAAACCTTAAAAGAAAAATTATATGTATTTACATGCAATAATACATAATTAATTTAACAAATTAAAGTGTCTCTTAATTCCTTACTTTCTTTAATTACAGTTTTAAAACTTATTTGATGTTTTCTTTTACCTAGCCTTCTGGATAGCCCTAACCCTGTGGGGCATAAACCTTCGGTGGTCTAATTATGAGGAACAACCGTGTACCCAATATAACTAGAACTAGCCAAAGGTAATGAAATAACTCTATTTTACTTTGAGTTATCTTCAAACAAGGATGACAACATCCATAAGTAGCGAAGCACAAAAACGTGGATAGGAATGTGTACAAGTAGATTTAAAGTGTATTTTTTAAAATCAAGAATAGATTTATCAGAGAAAATAAACACGAAACCTTGTTTTATTTTGTATGATGACGACAAAAAAGATGCTCATAACAATGGGAAAAATTATTTTGATACTAATATCCCAAAAAAGTTTGAAAATTGAACCAAAAACACCAAAGATGTGGAAAAATTTGTAAAACATATAAAAATAGCCCAAAACCTGCTAAAAGGCAGTCTGACTGCCATGTTTGTTTTCTTAAAACGACAGGAAATTTAATTTTGATATCTATAACTGAAAATTTTTTTGAAAATCGGACCATAAACACCAAAGATATGGAGAAAAGTGTGAAAAATATAAAAAATAGCTTAAAACCTGCAAAAAGGCAGTCGGACCGACATGCTTGTTTCACGTTTCCCCTATTCTGTCTCAGACGGACGGGCGGACAGACGGACGGACATTTCGAATTATAGATTAGCTTCGCTACTAAAAAGGAGAGGTAGGTTTCTGTTCGGCTATGCATTTTCAGGGAAACCTTTTAAAGAAGTGAATATTAAAACGAAGTGTTTGATTTTTAACAAAAATATAATTATTTCTTTTTAAAGTGGCAAAAAAATTATGCAATTACAGTAGAAAAATGCACACATTAAAAACTTGAATGACTAATTAGGCTGTCAAAAATAATTACTGATAACTTTCTTCAGGGATAATAGGTATACGTATGGTTATGGGACATTTGGTAATTTCCCACCCTTTTTTCCTCTTTTTTGTTTTAATAAAATGAAAATGATGGGAAGGGGGGCAGGTGGTGGTTTTTTCCAATGCCCTACCCGTTCGGGGGGAGAGGGTAGGCACTAATCCTTTGGGGCTACCCAAAATAAAATATAACCTAACCTAACCTGACCTAAAGTGATGAACAAACTAACGTTAAAATAACCCACCCTCCAATTTTGTATTAGGGAGGAGGGTTTTGTTTTGGTGCTCAACAAGACCTTTCAGGGAAAACACAGTACAAATTATGCAAAAAAATTGCAAAACCTCTAATTGTCCTGTTATATATTAAACTGTAGTAAACATTTTTTTATTAGATTGATGAAACTATAATTATAATTATATAAAGTGAACCAATTATATTTTTATAAAAATAGAATAATAGTTTTCAAAGCATGGCAAAAATATCAGCTTAAACATAAAGTACTAAATCAATTAGTTACTTTTTTGATAGCAAATGTATGTACATATATGTTTTATATATGTTATACGTATTTCAAGAATATTTGGCGCTTTCACTTGAAGTGCCTTTTTTAACACAGAAACCACCCCTTACAGTTATTCTTAACATAAATTAAAAATAAGGGGGTTTCTTTGCTTATTATTTAAGTTCAGGTTAGTATGGGTTACATTTTGAGTACTGGGTTGCCCAGCAGGGTTAGGACATCGTAGGGATCTTGGACAAAGTAGCTTCAGACAAAGTAGCTTCAGACAAAGTATCTTCGGACAAAGTAGCTTCAGGACAAAGTAGCTTCAGGACAAAGTAGCCCCCTAAGGAAAGTAGCCTCCACTGTTAATAAAGGTTATGGCCGCAGCGCTCGGCCCCCTAGCCTATAACCTAACCTAACCTAACCAAAAAGTTGTAAAAAAAATTATCAAAACTTGTAAAAACAATATTAAAAATTGTAAAAATCTATCAACCACTTTTTGCAAAATCCACGAAATTCTAAACCACCTATGTATTACCAGTTGATGACATTTTTTTTAAATAAATGTTCTGAGGCTAACTTAGGTTAGGTTAGGTTAGGTTATAGGCTAGGGGGCCGAGAGCCCGCGGCTAGGCAGGCCAGGGGGCAGAGCGCTGCGGCCATATTGGAGACTATTTTTCTTAGGAAGCTACTTTGTAAGTAAGGAAGTAAATGTCCTGAAGCTACTTTGTCCTGAAGCTACTTTGTCCTGAAGCTACTTTGTCCTGAAGCTACTTTGTCCGAAACTACTTTGTCCGAAGCTACTTTGTCCAAGATCCCACCGTAGGTATAGGACCCGTAGGGTATTGGCATTAAAAAACTAATCCCCTCTTATTTACAATTTATTTCAAAAATAAAGGATAAGATATAGACAGTTTCAGTGCTCGATAGGCAGTTTGTGGGAAATCACAGAACATTATACAACATTAGCCTATCTCTAATCTAACCTCCGATCTTCTTACCTAAAGCAAGCTGAAAAATCAGTGATTAGAAGGCCTTCTGGAGACTCTAGCTTTATACCTAGACAACAAGGATGACAGCATTCATATACAGTAGTAGGAGATACAAAAAACGTTTTTATTTCGCAGCAAGCTTCCAGTCAAATGCGAATATTAAGTCAAGCTGTTCTTAACTATGACCAAACCCATTGTATAATTAAACCCATAATTAAAGACAGTTTGATCTAATAAGCACATTTGACTAAAAGCACCCAAATTTACGGAATTAGCGGAAAAAAATGTTTTGCAAATGTTAAAAAGTATAAGATTTCTTGTAATAAAAGTTGTCGCAAATATAGGTATTAAACAAAACTGTGTCATTTACCTGTTTCCGTTTCTGCACCATCCGCAGTACTCTCCCACACTGATATTCCATCTACAAATTGGGAACTTTCAAAAATTTGAAAAATAATAAAACAAGAATAGTTTTCATAAAAACTGATGCCTTTTTTTAAATGAAAAAAAATTCTTTCCTTTCATGTAAAAAAAAATATATTGCCCTCTCAATTCATCTCGATATTAATCAAAAGTAACTAATCTTCAAGCCCTATTATAGCCAAAGATAGTTTTTTTTCCTTTCTAACTTATAAGCGAACATGCCTTTTTTTCAAAAAAAAAAAGGCTAATGAAGTATGTCTGTATTTTTCGTAGCGAAACTACTATATAAGTGTTCGTCTGTAGTGATAGCCTTGTCCTCTTTTTATTAAAATTAAAAAGTCAGATAATTCACTTCTCGTTATTTTCACTACCCTTCCCACTCTAATTCTCTTCCCTTCCAATTCCTTCCCCATTATTTTTATCCTTAGTTCTTTTTAAATCTAAAGTAAAAAAATTTGGCTATCTAATTCAACTCCCCCTCCTCAAGTGCCCCTAGAGGCCTCTAGGGCCAAAGCAGCTAGTTACCAAAATATTACATATGTTTTTTTCAAATAATTATTTAAAAGTTGCAACCTATTGTTCTATTACCAGATATCCGGTAATCTGCTGAATACCAAAAATCTGGTATTAGAAATCAGCCGGATATCCGGTATATGGTCATTTATGTATCCGACCCAACCCTAGATTAATCTAAATCTGTAATACAAAGTTGAATGATATCTGTCCATCTGTCCGTCCGTCCGTCTGAAGCTTAAGATCTCGGGAACCATTGAACCGATTGGATTCTACTCTTCAGGGGATATACCTACTGGTCCTGTGTGGTTTTGGGATATTACTTGGAGGGTCAATCACCCCCAATCCCCCCCCCAAAAAAAAACCTCCTCCCAATTTTTTTTAGGTAGGTACTAGAAAATGTATGATTTCCATACTCATATCATTTTTTGCCACGTTCCTATTTTTTAAAATTAAATTTTCAAAGCCACTAGAGGCTAGGTGCAAAGCCGCTAGTAATCACAAAAAGTAGCAACCTAGAGAAGTAATATGTAATGATAAATGATTAAGAAAATCGTTATACAAGATATCCAGTAATCTGTCGGATACTGCCGGATATCCGGTATCTGGGCAAATGTGTATTCTTTCCAAATGTAGTTAATTATAAATAATCATAAATAATCAATAGTTGTAACCTAGAGAATCAACATGTGATGATAGAAGAATTAAGAAAACCACCGTTGTGTCCATTTTATCTATAATACAAAGTAGCTTGATGTCTGTCCATCTGAAGCTAAAGATCTCAATAACCACTGAACCGATTGGGCTCTACTCTTCAGGGAATATACCTACTGGTCCTGTGATTGTTTTAAGCTATTAAGCTAAAAACAACCCCACCAAAAAAATTTATTTACAATTTTTGTAAAATCTCAGTAACTGCTTAACAAATTGGGCTCTACCCTTCTGGGAATATACCTACTGGTCATCTGGTGGTTTTAAGCTATTTTCTTGGGGGTTGGGACATCCTAAATAAAAAAATCTCAACTTTCAAAATTTTTATCTTTTTATTTTTATAAACAAAAACCAGTAATTAGGGTGAAGGAACCCCACTGCACCATGGGGCGAAGCCCCCATGAATCCCCCCCCCAAAAAAAAAATTAAGTATTTTTTTTACAAATTTTTGTAATTTGTGTATGCGAACAACCTGGGTTTAATTTTTCACAATTTGAAATTTTTGTTTATACGGCAAACAACCTGGGTTTAATTTTTACGAATTGAAATTTTTGTCCATACAGCGCACAACCTGAGTTTAATTTTACCACAGAGTACTTAAACAAAGAATATCTTTTTGAATATTTCTATTTAGGAGGGTTGACTTCCCATTACTTCATAGGGCGAAGCCCCTAGAAGTTAGGGGCGAAGCCGCTAGTTGTCTAATAAAGTAAATTAAAATTTTAATAAAAACATGATAATTGTACAAAACATTCGCAATCTAAAATCCTTCATTACACAATATTTTGTTGAAAAATAAAAACCATTCATGGTAAATATTATTTCCTTACTGGCACCTTAAATTTTTCCATATTTTTATGATATAATCAATAACAATGGATGTAGTATACGTGGATATATAGACAAGGGAAATAATATGGACCTCATTTATTGGTCATCTTGTTTTAGCCAGCTGAGAGTATCACTTTATTAGAGTGCATGAAAATCTGGTGCAATATCCAAGTAATTATATATCGATTTAAATAACAGTTTATGAAAAATATTGACAATTCACGTGTACACAAAAACAATTCATCGAACGTCACAAATGTCTTTGGGTTCAAAAAATGTAAACTTTTGTTGTGCATTATATCAGAAAAAGGGGCGAGCGAATGAGCTGTTTATTACACTGGTCCTCAAACTTTTATAATAAAAGATTTCTTATTCGTTGGTTTAACAATTTAGCCAGATTTGATTGGTTGGTTCATTTAGTTGAGTGTCCAAACGTTTCGACAACTAATTGTAATCTAAAGAAGTGGTAATTTGGTGTATATGCATTTGTGGATGTTTACATCAATTTCTAGGCCATTGTCTTATCCGTTTAGATCCCTGTCATTACATGTAAAATTTTGTGGGTTAGTTTTTAGTGGCGAGGCTACTCTATAATTAACTTTGTTTGTCTACCTGTCTGTTATTCAGTCCGTAATGCTCGGGGATAAATGTGATTTTCTCGGCCTATATTCAAGATAGGTTGTTTTTTCGTGAATATACCCCTTTCCAAAGAGCATCTAGTATACAACTTACAATATCCATCGGTCTGTTCTTACTTACTTTTATGTATATGTATGTAATCACCCGTGATTTTTAGTAGCGAAGCTACTCTTTAATTCACTTTGTCCGTCAGTCCGTCCGTCAGTCCGTCCGTAACGCTATGGGGGAAATGGGATTTACTCAGCTCCTATAAAAGATAGGATGCTGAAATTTTTTGACAACATTTCCATCATTAAGGAGCACAATTGACTATAACGCGTCATTGGCGGTTGGACTGCTTTTTAGCAGGTTTTAGGCTATTTTTATATTGTTCACATTTTTCTCCATATCTTCAGTATTTATGGTCCGAATTTCAAAATTTTTTCAGCTATTGATATCAAAATTAAATTTCCTGTCGTTTAAAACAAATAGCCATGAAGGCCAGACTGCCTTTTAGCAGGTTTTAGGCTATTTTTATATTTTTTCTCCATATCTTCAGTGTTTATGGTCCGATTTTCAAAATTTTTTCAATTATAGATATCAAAATTGAATTTCCCGTCTTTTAAAGAAACCAACCATGACGGCCAGACTGCCTTTTTAGCAGGTTTTAGGCTATTTTTAAAATTTTTACATTTTTCTCCATGACTTCAGTTTTTATAGTCCGATTTTCAAAATGTTTTCAGTTATTGATATCAAAATGAAATTTCCCGTCTTTTAAAGAATACAACCATGACGACCAGACTGCCTTTTAGCAGGTTTTAGGCTATTTTTACATCTTTCACATCTTTCTCCATATTTTCAGTGTATATGGTCCGATTTTCCTAATTTTTTAAGTTATGGAAATAAAAAGTTAATTTTCTTTCGTTTTAAGAAACCAACCATGACGGCCAGGGTTTTGGCTATTTTTATATGTTTTACATATTTCCCCATATCTTTTTTTTTTTATCCAATTTTCAAACTTTTTTGGAATATCAGTATCAAAATAATTTTTCTCATTATTATGAGCATCTTTTATGTAATTTACTTTGACCATCGTCATAAAACAAAATAAAACAAGGTTTTGTGTTTATGTTAACCAATAAATCTATTCTTGATTTTAATAAATACCCTTTTCCCATCTACAAAATTTTTGTGCTTTGCTACTTATGGATGTTGTCATCCTTGTCTTTTAAATAATACATAATAAATATGTTTTAGGAAATTTAATACAGAAATGTAATAAATAGATTAATTTGTTAGAATAAATATATTTTTTTTAAATTGACTTTTCTTATTCTGTCAAATAATAAATTTTTTTTTCAGAAAACAAGTAAAATTGCATCCTACAATTCTGGAAACCTGGCCATTAATTAGGTCCCGGCCTAGATTCAAAAGGGATGTTGCAACCTTTACCAATTCCCAATTAAATGTCGTCACTGACGGACGCTCCCAAGTAGCTATCGCTCTAAACCAATAAGGATCAGCCTGTTTTGTATCAACCAATAGCCAATTAGCGGATAGAGATATAAAAAACGCAGCATCTAAAATTGAAGAAAACAATTTAAACCGTCTGCTCCTAAATATAAATAAGAAATAATAAAACAAGGATGACAACATCCATAAAAGCGAAGCACTGAAACAGTAGGACAAACGGACATTACCACTTGTATAGTATCTGAACTGAATAATCAGAATTTAAAAGTATAAGAGTCGAAGCAAAATTGTAAATATATTTGTTAAAAAACTGCTTGAAGCAGGATAATGTTTATGGACATACTTACATTTTTGGACTTGATTATAGAGTTGCTTTGCTTATAATATTGTTCTTTGTTGTCCCAGGAATCAATATACCAAAAATCAGATCAAACGGATAATTAGAACACTTGAAAATTTGTTGTTAAAAAAGTAGAAAAATTAACATGTTTAAAATGGACGTACGGACATTCTAGTAATGATTATAGAGTTGCCACGCTTTCTAAATCGTACCCAACTACTACAGGAATCATCATGCAAAGTTTGAAATCGATAGGACAATTCTAACATGCCTAAATTAACGAATAAAAGCTATCTATCTCGGACGGACGGACGGACGTACGGACGGACGGACGGACGGACGGACCGACCCTAATTATAGAAAAGCTTCGCTTTTAAAAATAAATGTTTGATCACATCAGCTTAATTATTAAATCTGCCCAGAGTTTTACATGAAAAAAATACCATATATAAAAAACAAAAAAAGGGATTATTTTTACTATTTTAGGAAAGTGGGTAGCTACAAATTATTCATTTGGTAGTTTATAAATGAAATGTTGTATTTTAAATTTTCAAACTTTATGTGGAATTGATTTAAACACCCAATGTACTATTATATGATAAAAAGTACAAAAAAAACATTATTCTATTAACATGGAACAAGGAGAATTAATAGAAGGTTACCCAAGTTCTTATTTACTTGTACTAAATTTATTTACTTATTAAGAATTTTAATAAGCAATGATAAAATAATATTTTCAAATAAAATTTTTACTCTTTAATAAAAATGCAAGAGACAAAAAAAACATCATAACGTGATTTTAACAAAAGCCATTAATATATAGGTTTATATTTTTACTTTAGACTAGCTACCTGAATTTTATTCTATACTTTATCTACACACACACACACACAGCTATTTCATTAGCGTTGATAACGAGCTAATGCACCATCCAATAACTGTTTTTTAGGCCTAGGCTTAAAATAGGCCTGAAATAATATTTTTGCTTCACTACCCGGTTCCCGGAACAGTCGCGCCCTTCAGTCACACTACTATGGCCAAGACGCAGCGCTCTCACCTCCTGTCACGGTCCAAGCTCGATTCAGTGAAACACTAATATCTGTCTGATTAGAAATACCATCCAATGAAATGACTATTTATACTCAAAACCAAATCACTAGATAATAGATTACTAAACAGTAGATATATAATTTACCTAAAAACCCTATTCCGAAAATAATGTGTTATCAACGGTTTCAGGAATGTATATCAACGATCATACGTCTATTGGAAGTCAAACTTTTAAGTTATTGATGCCCTATAAAATTTAATTAAATATTTTAGGCCAAGATCTATAGAGTAAGATCACCCTTTCATCTCCGAAGAGACTTCCACGTAATGTAGCGGGTTCACTGACCAACCTGCGACAACGTTATGTCGTCTATGGTGTTATCTTAAAGTCTTGGCGTCAAATAAATAAAATTCCCTAATATTTTGTACTAAGGTTCGTCGAATAAGCCAGATCTATTTACCTTCGAAAAGGTAATCACGAGAGTGCAGACCCGGCTGACCAGCCTTGACAACTTTATGTCGTCTGTGGTGTTATCTCAGAAACTTAGCACAAAGTTATTGAGAAATAAAATTCCGTCCAACCTCAGAGTAAGATCCCCTTTAGTCCACAAAAGTGGAGGTTCACTAACCAGCCTTTAGACAACTTTATGTCGTCTTTGGTGTTATCTTATGGTATAGGAATTATACTGCTAAAGAAATAAAACCTGTCAGAGCCTCAGATCCATCAGGCGATTCCGAAATATGGATTCTATTGTGATATCTTAAGGTCCGAACAAATTTTATTCTTTGTACCTAATCTTAATAACTACCTATTAATATTAGCCCATAAGGGCTTAAACCCTATTATTTCCCCCCTATACCTAAAATATAAACAAAGTTTTTAATATCTCAGATTTTTATTTTTAAGGAAACGGAATAATTTTATTTAACAAAATCTATTTTATTTTAGGTATGTTTTTTGGCCAAAAATCTCAGAGAGAAGTTTACTCAAGCTAAGTTCTAGTCAAAGATTTTAACCCGACTTATCCCTTAAGAAATTCGACTGGTGATTTGGCGTGCTATATCACAACTGACTGTAGAGCCCGAATGGGCTGCATTTTATAGGCCTGACTTCCCAGCTAACTGGGCAGAGCCTACTATCCAAGCAGAGTATCACCAAATGCTTCTCCTTTTACTTCTCTTTGAGACATTTGAAAAATCATTGGGTGTTGTTACAAAGTGACAAGATAACAAATTAAAAATTGTAAAGTGATCACATTTAATTTCTGCACATGTTAAAAATGAAGATATGGAATCAGTGATTTCAACGAGTTCTATGCTTGAGAGATTTAAGCCAATGACTGTTCTCGTGGTCTTAAAGAACTATTAAACTTATATGAGATCACAAGCAGAAATTCTCTGAAACCAGAAAATCCACACTATTGTTATTGTTATACTACAAAAGTATTTGACTATTAATTTAACTATTTTCGTGGTTTTGTAGGAATTACCATAAAAAGGATTAAGTTTTGATTCAACGACTAAATGCATAAAGAGAGATCTTTAAAGGGAAGTATTAATTTGCACATATGTGGGTAAAGTTATGACATGGGGGAAGGCTTATTTTTTCATGTGTTAACTCGTGGAAAACTCTTATGGTGGCTTTCAGCTTATTGAATTCAAACTTAACCAGATGTTTTTATAAATCTTTATTTTAAAAAGGGTTATATTTTGTTCTAATATAATTTCATCATAAATAAGAAGGCAAAATAATAAGCATATACTATTGGTGGAAAAGTTATAGGCACATAATTATTGATCATTTTAAACATAACAAGATTTATCTGGATTATTTATTTATTTGATGTTTCTTTGAAGAATAATATAGAAGTTAAATTAGGATCTACTTTTCTCCCTTGCAAGGCTACTCTACAATTTTCTGTATGTTGTAAAATGACTAAGAGGGTGAAATGTTGATCCATTTTCCTACGGTTCCCATCCCTAATCCCTGATACAATTTAGTTAAGAAATTTTTTAAACATAACTAATTTATTATTGTTACGATTTTGCGATATGACAAAACTTTATATTCAAAATATGAGTTCTTTCTTTCGCCTTTTTGACAAGAGGCATACAGTTTTTTTTATCTTCTTCGCCAATTATATACTTTTGTATGGTGGCCCTAAGGACCCTTAAAGTAAAAATCTCTAAAAAGTTGTTTGTCTGTCTGTGTGTAACGCGTTATTGATTTTGGCATGTTTAGCAGATTTTCTTGAAATTTTCAAAAAAAAAATTGAATTTACGTGTGTCTGTTTATTTTGTGCATCTTGGCCATTTTTATCTATTTTTATTTTGGAGGAGGTACAAAGCGAAGAAAGAATAAAATCCAGAAGTTGTATGTATGAATTGAATATCTATATCCGCCTTAGTACTAGAATGTATGTATGTCTGTCTATAATGAATTTCCCTTATCTTTTTTATCGGATTTAAATCTTTTTTTTTTTCATTTTTAAATCTTCTTTACTTCACATCATTACTATTTTTAAATTTTTCCTTTTCTTAAACTGAACGATGTTCACAGGGGACGTGATTCAGAAATTTAAATCAATTTGAAATTGATAAAAACTTGGGATATATTTTGGGGTATAACTGGGTTGTAACTACAGGGAAGTGGGATAAAAGAAATATTTCACTTAGCATTTAGTGAAATATCAATGGTCCATGGCCCCTGGTTATGTGTATGTTCTAATAGACAGACCACCCTAGAATTATAAAAAATAGCTTAACTGTCAGGGATCTAAAGGGATAAAATAATGGCTAACGATGATAAACAAAACTAATCCTTCTGTAGATTAGTGGTTGAAACGTTTGAACACTTAACTTAATAAACCAACCAATCAAAATCTAAATCAAAAGTCCCCAAAGTTGTAAAGGCAACGAATAAGAATATGTTATTATAAAACTTTGGATGTTGGTAAGTAGTGTAATGAACAGCCCACTGTCACCTCTCTCTGAAACTGTATTTTTATATTATTCAATGTTTACATACCTAAATATTATTCAGTCAAATATAGTTAAACGTCATTCATAAATTTGGCCAAAAAATAATATACTCAAGAATTTATTTCCTTTTTATAAAGTAAAAGGATCTGTGTCTGTTTGTCTGTCTGTGTGTACCGAATCGATATAGTTTTCCTATACAGGAAAGCTTCACATAGGTCCTGGAAAGGTTTTAAAAGTATTTTGTATTTTGGGGGAGTGGTGCACCACCCTCCCAACAAAGATTGTCCCTAGAAAATTTTCTATTTACTTTATCCAAAAAAAATAATTAGGTTTTCGAATTCAAACTCACCACCCCAAAGTTCCCCAAAGGGCTTAAAGGGTACAAGCCGCTAGTAAATATATATTTGATTACAAAAAAAAATAAAATGTAAGTCATATTTATTTAATAAATAGTGGCCAATTCTTATTAATCCAATTAGATATTGACATCCAGTTAGAATTTACATATGCAACTTGTAAATTAAATCTTTGTACAATAAACTGATATAATTCTATATCAAGCTTCATTTCTGTTTGTAGCTTCTCCAACACAGCTTCGCTTTGTACAGGATGTTTGTTCTTGTTTTCTTCAACACTATTTTTGATGAAATATCTGGAAGCCCCTTTGAAATAACCTAGGGTTCCAAAGAGTATCAAAAGTTATGCAATTTTTAATTATATTTGGACAAAAAAAAATTTTTTTTTTAAAACAAAGGTTGTCATTCATTCTCTTAATTCATTGAAGTAAAAGAATATGGGAAGGGGGGGGGGGCATCATTTAAACAGCTGTATGTTCACAAGGCGGGGACCCTATTCTGAATTTTCATTGGGTCTTTGAATATAACAAAAGAATTAACAAAAGAGCAGAAAGCAAATTCCTAGTAGACGAAAAAGGTCCCAACCACTGGAGCCGGATAGTTGTCTGGGTTATACATCTATACTAATACATAAATTGGCTCATCAGAATGCATTCAAAGTATAAGATTACCAACAACAAGAATGCCTTGATTTTTATTTCTTTTCAACAGGGCTCGCAGCTTAAACCTGTTTCTAAACAGACAATTCATTTTTTCGAGAATTTTTTTGTCGCACTAGAGGGTTTAAATTTGAGGCTAATACGCAGCAGGGTAGCGGCTGCCAAACACTGCTTTATACACTATTCTAACTTGCCATCCCGGTAGTAATGATATTATTTTGAAAACTATCATAAAACTGACTTATCTTAATACTCTTTCCTGGAATATAATGTTCAAGTAGGATCATTGTATTATTAAGATCTTCTGTGATACCAACTACACTATATTCTTCTTCTATATGCTTCTTTGCTAGTTGCAAGGCACGAACAGACTTCCTATAACAATTTTAATTAATTTCTAAATTTCTTAGTAGATGTCCTAGGACAAACGTCGGAGGTGTCCAGGGGCGTAATTACCCCCCCCCCCCTAAAGTCTGTTGGGGGGGTAAATACTCCCCCCAAATCTGTTGGGGGGGGGGGGGTAATTACCCCCCCCCCAAAACTAATTTACCCCGGGGGTAAAATTTTTGGGGGGGGTAATTTAATTATGTAAAAAAAGCACCTACCTAATCTATTAAGTTAATAAGTACTATCCTATAACATAAAGTAGTAAGTAAGGTTTATTTGACTATAGCTTCAGATTTCATTACTTTTAATACTGAGTTCTCCTTTTTAGGAAAGCTTCACATAGATCCCATGATGGTTCCACACTATTATAGGTCAATCCTTTGAGTGGTTTTAGGCTATTTTTCTCCTCCCTTTTTACCCTTTAGAAAACATGAGTTCTTAGATGCTAAGGGCGCCACTACTATTCAAATATATAGTAGTATCTCATTCTTTAGAACATAAAAATACAATAATTAACTCACTAACCAATGAACCAATATGATTATACTTTAAAGTGAAGCGTCTTATAGGTCCTTTTAAGTTTTATAACTAGTTTTGAGACACCCTGACATCCTCCCAAAAGAAATCGCCTATAGAAATTCTTTTTCATTATTTAATGAAATATTTAATTTAGTTAGGTATCTATTTTATGGAATCTTCAGTGCTTTACAATTACATCATAGATCCCCCCCCCAAAAAAAAATTTTCAGTAAAATTTTTTTTTAAGAACATTCAATTTGGGGGGGGTAAATACCCCCCCAAAAAAAATTTTTTTAAAGAACATTTATTTTGGGGGGGGTAATTACCCCCCCAAAATCGTTTGGGGGGGGGGGGGGGTAAATACCCCCCCCAAAATCGTTGGGGGTGCCTACGGCATCCCCAACGTAGGGGTAATTTTTTTTTGGGGGGGGTATTGTTCAAAAAATTTTGGGGGTGCCAAATGGCCCATTACCCCCCCCCCCCCCTTGGACGCCTATGGGTGACACTTAACCTAATCTACAGAAAGCATCTTTAAATGCCAAACCCAACGAGGGGCTTTATGTTTATTCATATCTTAACCTAACTTAACCTGTGTAGAAATACTTTAACTTAATATTTCAGACACTCCTGCATTAATGAATTTTGATTGGTTGATTCATTAATTTGAATGTCATAATGTTTCAACCTATAATTGTAATCTACATAAGAGGGAATTTTGTTTTGTGTATTATCATTAGGAATGTACATCATTTATCTTATCCCTTTAGATCCCTGATAGTATTGTAAGATTATGTACTACCTGTTACCACATTCCCAAGCAGACCCACAGAAGTATGTTATCAAAATTTCCTGCTTAGTGTCAAACTAAAAATAAACTTATTTATTCTCTTCTATGATAAAGCAATAAAACAGAACAATCTTTTCTTCAAATATGAATATTTAAAAAATTGAATGCAAAATATACCATAAAAGCATATTTAAAAGAAGTGTGTGCATAAAATATGGGAAAGGCTGACCGAGCTTAATTTGCTTAATACACTTCATGAAGAGATGCGATTGATATTGAAGATTTTTCTTTGAAACATATTTCAGTATGAAGCAGCAGTAGTTACTAATTTAAATGTTATAGTTGAGATAGATTTATAACTTCGGAATTAGGAAAAGCAAGTTCTTACTGGTGGATGGGTTAAATTGGAGATTAGAAATACCAAATTTGCAGTTTGATTTGAATGCATTTGCATAATCATATTTACTGAGATTCTCTTATTTTCATATAAAACCCCTATAAAATTCGATGTAAACTATAAAAGTATCAAAATATTAATTGGAATTGGAATTATTGATTGTAAACTATGCCTGGGATGTAACCAAAGGAAAGTGGGTGTAAAGGTAAAAATTTAGGAAATTGGTTGGAAGAATTAGTATTGTTTGCAAGACTCTTGGTTACTTAATTAGTCTCTTGTCCCCGCATTGAATATATGAGTTAGACAAATGGGGTTATACTAATAAAGGAAAGTATATAGGAACTCATCCCCCCCCGCCCCCCCCCCCCCTCCTAAAAAAGTTTTGACGACATAGTAACGGAAAATAACAGAAATGGAGAACGCAGGAGTCTCAAACGTCGGAGTGGAAACTCAACCTAACCTAACCTATTTTAAACTTTCTAATAGGTTTTTAAATACCTAACCCCTGCGGGGGGCTTATTTGTATATTCATATCTTAACCTGTATAGAAATACTTAATCAAATTAATATTTTAACACTCCGACGTTTGGGACTCCTTTGTTTGTCCTGGAACCCAAAAATTGACAAATATTCCAACATAATCAACCAGAAGACTTACCTGACATTCAGGATCTTCAGAGAATAGACAAGACTCCATTGTTTTATTAAACCATTCAGGGTTTGGCCTTTCCTTGGAATCAGCCCATCTCTTTTCTGATCTTACGTAGTAAAACTAACAAGTACCATTATTATTATTTATTTTGTTTTTAGAATCCAATTTTTTTATAGATTTTTATAGATGATTAGAATTATGTCAAATGAATGAAATGACACCCCCAACCCCCCCAAAAAAACAAAAAATCCCTAGAGGCTAGGGGCGAAGCCGCTAGTATATATATATAGTGCAAGCTCTGGTTCAGGTACACAAATATTAAACCCAGGTGTCTTAAGGGATATGACAATGGAAAATAAATTGAAGAACATTATTAATTTTTAAAAATTGCCTTCAAGTAGATAACAATTGTTAGGGGAAAAGTTTTGTACCAACCAATAAAAATTTAAGAAAAGTACCTAAAGTTTTTAAACCCATATAAGTGAGATAACAAGGTTCAATTACTTTGGGTACCAACGTAATTTACAGTACAACGTCCCCTCCCTCAAGGGCTGAACTCGTTGTTTACATGTTGTTATCATACAGAAAGGTTACAATGGGTTGTTTATTACACTAGTCACCAAAGTTTTTATAATAACGTTTTTTTTTATTTGTTGGCTTAACAATTCTGTTGAGACTTTTGAATAGTCGGTTTATTAAGTTGAGTGTCCATACGTTTCAACCACTAATTGTAATCTACAAAAAGGGTAATTTTGTGTATCATCAACATCATTGAGGTATACATGAATTTATCGGCCATTGTCTTATCCCTTTAAATCCCTGGGTTGTTATCCAAGTTATAAATAATAGCCTTTCCTCTGAAATCCATCTTTGTACAGGTTCTCTCACCAGATTTATAAGTATAGGCTTTAGATTTAATTTGTTCCAGTCCACATAATGGAAATGACTGTCGTACAACAGCTTTCTTCTCCAGTTCTTTTCAGTTAAATTATAAACAAGTTTCTGAAGCTGATTTTCATCTAAGACATGGCGTTGTAGAATGTTTTGGAACAGAAATTTATTTTTGTTCCTGTTTGTTTTAAAGGATATAGAAAAAATAAATTGGATTTATGTAGATCCTACGCAAAAAAAAAACTCAGATTTTTCTCAAACCAGTGACATGCCCAGTTTTGTTAGGGTTGTGCGAAAATTTTGACACCCACCTTAAACCAAACTCGATAAAAGTTCGTGGGTTGTGAGCTCCAGGGGGTTACATGTATTACATGTAACAAGATGTATGTGGTGCATTATTTGCCAAGTGTATATGACAGTTATAAGTAACTTAAAAATAGAAAAAAAATTAAAAATAAATAAATTTTTTCCCATTTTTTGGAAAATGCAGGGTGTCCAAAAAATATGAAAATATTGATCTGGTCAGAAAACACTATGGCCATACATATCTAGACCAATTTTTAGCTCTACAGACGCAAAATCACATTTACAGGGTGTCCCAAAGTGAAATTTGACAACCTTATAGTCCCGGGTCCTTCAAACAGTTATATACCACTTATGCCCACAGATAAAACACAGGATTTAAGCTAAAAAAACTTTTTTTTTTTCAGACAGGCATTTTGGGTATTACGCTTGATATACACCTTTTGTTGGACACCCTGTAAAACTACAGGTTTGGCCAAAATAGCATTATGTGCGCTTTTTACATGAATAAACGAACATTTTGGTGTAAAAAATGTATAGGTAGGATGAAAGATTGAAGAAAAATTATTTTTTTTAATTGTGAAAAAATGGATGTTTTTTAATTTTTGTTACCTACCTTCATAGATAGCTAAATAGATTTCTAGACATCCAGGGACTCTGAAACTTTTTTTTGGCTATCCAGCATCTTTGAATCACCCAACGGACTAAAATATAGAGGATTTACAAAATCGGAGAGGTAGTGCAGAAAAGTGGTACACTTGGCAAATAATGCACCATGTGTTTAAAGTGACAGGGGGTAATACACCCCTCTAGTTGTACACAATTACACAATTTGTTTTTCTTTGAATAAATAATGCAAATATATTATGTATTGCACCACAAAACTGGAGCTATAAACACCTATTTATCCTATTTCTCCCTGTTAGCCAAGCTTTTAGAGGAAAATTTCCCATAACCAGGGATACATAAAACTATATCCTTTCCTTAGATATTTGATAACAGTATTCATTGAGGTAGATCCACATTTTGGAACTCGATTGTACACAACGTAGGAAGAATTTCTGCCCAAAGTTACGTTTCGGCTGCTTGGGGTTATTGTGTAATCTTTTAAGGGAGAGGTTTTCTAGTTTTTTTTATTTGCATAATTTAAAACCGATCAATTGATTTGTTTGACTATGCACAAACAAGGATGACAACATCCATAAGTAGCAAGGCACAAAAAATCAGGGATGTGAATTCCGACCTAGTAAATTAAACAGCAGATGTTCAAATCAAGAGTATTTTTTTAGGAAAAATAACGAAACCTTCACATGCATATTTTTAAAGCGAAGATTTTCTATAAGTAGGGTCGGTCCGTCCGTCCGATCGAGATAGATAACTTTTATTCGTAAATTTAGGCATGTTAGAATTGTCCTATAGATTTCAAACTTTGCATGATGGTTCCTGTAATAGTTAGGTACGATTTAGAAAGCGAAGCAACTCTATAATCAATACCAGAATGTCCGTACGTTCATTTTAAATATGTTGATTTTTCTTCCGAGATAGATAGCTTTTATTCGTTAATAGCTGTCCATCTTAAATAGTTGCTGAGATAATCACATATAATTTTTCCTATGTTGTTACAGACAGTCGGACAAAGTGAACTATAGAGTTGCTTAACTTGTAAAATAGTGTAATTAGACTAAAAAATCAAAAAAAAAAGGGATGAGATGAACATCCAGACATCCTGTTACTTTATATTAGAAAATGCTATTTCTCTTTAACTTTAATGAATATTATATGAATAGTTCTATTCTTATCTGCCTTATTTTGAACTAGCGGCTACGCCCCTAGAAGACTCTCGGGGCATATAAGTTAGAAGGCGGTAAAGGGGGGGGGGGGAGGGTTAAACACCCCAGTTTCATTTTAGTTTTAAAAAGAAAAAGAAATATATTATTTTTAAGAAGGTGGTCATTTTTTTGGTAGGTTGGAGTTACTCTCCCACAATATAGTTCAAAACCTTCCCTGGACCAATAAGAAGGAGGACCATATCGGTTTAGCGGTTAGTGAGATCCTTCACAACAGACAAAAAAACTTACTACTTTATGTAATACTAGCGGCTAAGCTCCTCGAAGCATCTAGGGGCACTTTACTTAAGGTAGGAGGAGGAAAAGTCGACGTCATCCCATTTAAAATATTTTTTGGAGGGAAGTAGGTAAAGACACCCTCCCCCAAAATAGTTTAAGACCTTCCCAGGACCTATAAGAAGCTTCACTGTGAAGGAGAACAAAATCGGTTCAGCAGTTAGTGAGATCCTTCACAACAGACAAAAAAACTTACTACTTTATGTAATAGGATGATACTTGTCCCCTTGCCTGAACTAGATAAAGTTGGTAGGCTAGTGTTCAACAATTGATGATGTCTCCCACTACTTCTGCAAATTAAAAATATATCAATCAGTGGCGTGTACAAGGTTTCGCCAGGGTGGTGGAAGAAGCGCACCCTGAATGTTTTGACTCCCCTCGCCCCTTAAACCCAAATTAAGAGTTTTGTAGGGGGTTGTGAGCTTTATTGGGTAACTAAAGAAAATAAGAGGGGTTATATTGTGGTGTAAAATCCTATCAATAATAAATCTATTTCACGAACAAATAAGAGAAGATTAAATTATTGGCGATTGTCCATTCTCTGTGACCCTTATTCATAAATAACTATAAATTGTCAAACCTTTTTTTAGCTCCAATATCTAAGCTGGTCCAACCCCCACTAAGGCTGTGAGAACGAAGGGTCGGATTATAGGGTTTCATCACCTTAAATTGTTACAACTTTTAATAATGTTATTATAAAGGGGCGGAGGGAGGGGAGTGGGACAGCCCACCTCCAAAAAGAATTAGAGAATCATATTTAATATAACGTCCAATACTAATGAATATTGAATAATACCAAGTAAAAATTAATTTTGTTTGTATTTTGCACTTATAAAACATTATGAAAAGTTCAAAATTGATATTTTTGAGAAATTTAAATAATTATTTTTTAATTCACTAGAAACATTTGATATTTAAAAAGGAAAAATCTTGACTTTTTACTATTTTCTTTTGCCCCTAATTTTCCAATTTCAATAGTTACATTAAGAATATAGAGTAGCTTTGTTATAAAACCATAATTTTTTAATTACTTACATTTATACTCATAAGTTCTCTTGTTTCTCGTACATGTTGTTCATTTATAAAAGTTTTGCTTGCCCTAAAAAATAAGGACTCAAAATAATATATGAGGACAGGAAAAACATTTTCGAAAACCTAAAATTTACCTCAACTAAATTGTTTTCAGATTTTAGATTTGGAAGATAATTGATGTAAAACTATAAAATTGAATTGTCCCTTCCCTAGATCCCTGTAGAAGTATGCTATTTGTATTTTAATTAGTTTTTTTTAGAAATAATTTTATGTATAAAAAAAATGAAATATAATGTTAACTATGATATTCAGAACACCTTTTCTAGTATGGCTTCGAAACCGATTAATATCCGCTGTATTAGAACCGGTTCTTAGCCTTACTGAAACTTCTTGTAACATAATATTAACATGTTCCTAATCTTCAGAGAGGGAGAGGACATTGGGCTATTTATTACACTAGTCCCCAAAATCTTATAATAATGCTGTCATAACAACTTTGGAGACTTTTAATGAATTTTGGTTGGTTGTATCATTTAGCTTAGTGTTCAAACGTTCAACCACTATTTGTAATTTACAGAAAGGGTAATTTTGTGTATCATCATTGTGGATGCACATCAATTTATCTACCATTGTCTTATCCCTTTATATCCATGTTTTATAGCAATGCATCCGATTAGTAATTGTATTCAACTGGGTTTAAATTGGTGGAAATGGTGTGAGCCCTGTTTAATAATATCCTACCTGTAAATAAGAAGATAGAAAGACCAACAAGTAAAAATGATTGTTATGATTGCCAAAGATCTTTTTCTTACATACAACATTTTCAAGCATTCTACAGTTTCAACAAAGAAAAAAACATGGTAATTTTTATTTTAAAAAAACAAGGATGACAACTTCTTTAAGTAGCAAACCATAAAAGAAACATGCAGGATAAACAATAACATGTTTCCGAGCAGTTGTTTATAGGCCATAAAAAAGGTATTATTAAAAAATCATGATAAAAAATATGTATCTAAATCATATATAAGAGTCTTCAGCAGATGTCAATGTATAACTAAAGTTTGAAATAAATTTGAATTCAATGTATTTTTACAAATATTTTGGAAGATTTTTGTACATAATAATAATTTTTGTAGTATGACTGACAGACCTATGGGCTAAAGTAGTTGTATACTGGATGCTCTATGGAAATAGGTATCTTCACACACAAATGATCAGTCTATCTTTATTAGCAAACAAGAAAATCACATCTCCCATAGCTTTACTGACTAATAGACAAGCAAACAAAGTTAATTTAGAGTATATTCGCTTCAAATAACAACTTAATCCTTACAAAAATATGATAAGGAAACAAAAAAGAATATCTAAATTAAGTTCTTAAAATGGTTTTAGTCTATTTTACTTCTCTTCTAAGTTCTCTAAGTGCTAGAGAGCAGTAACTAGTATAACATAAAACACTTAAAAATCTACCACACATTTTAGTTCTATATTCAAATTATTTTTGAAAATGAAAACAAGGATAACAACATCTATAAGCAGCGAGGCAAAACAAGAGTTTATGATGTCTAGTAAAGAAAAAGTATAACAAAAACTTTTAGAGTGTATGCTAATAAATCAGATGGACCATTCATGGACGACCAAGGGGGAAGGCTAAAGGGGTTATTAACCCCCCCCCCCCCTCCCAATTACCGAATTTGGGGGTGTCTAAAATAGTAATCCCTAAAAAATATACTTGTTTTATGAGTGGGAATGAATTTATTAGGTCAAAGTAGTGCTAATCCTTCCGGTTGTAAGCATAAATTGGGGAGGGGTTCATTTAAGGTCATATTAAGAAGTAGGGGTTATAAGAATGGTTATAAGAAAAATGCATGGAATAAAATTTTAAAAAGTAATTTCTTATATGTAAAAATAACATCTTTTAATGCAATAAAAAAAAGGTATCAATAGTAAACTTGGTTGAAAAAAAGTAATATACTAATGAAAAACTAAGAAATATTTAGGAATATCCAGTTTCTCAAGCACTTTTTCCAAACTTTGGCTTTAAAAATCTCGACTATTAATTTATGTAAAACGAATATTTTGATATCCTTTGATGTGAAAATATATAGAGATCAAGTACATATGAATCTTTTAATATTTTATTGAGAAATATGGACTGCAGATGTTAAAAAATACTTTTTCGACAGTCAATCTGTAGTTCCACCAGATTAAAACAGCTCTGAACCATGATAAAAACACATAGGCTGTAATGGCCTTTTAATTAAACAATGCACTGGGTGTGTCTAAATAATGTCTAATCAAAGAAGTAAAATTTTGCCAATTATTAAGAAAAATGTTTAAACCAAAATTAATTGTCTAGCTTCCATAAAATAGATAAAATAAAATAAATCAACATTTTAGTAAATATCAAAATCTTTTTTCTAGGGGTAATTTATCTTGGCAGGCTGCCAGGGTGGTGGCACCCTCTCCAAAACTACCAGGAACTTTTTGAAGATACACTTTAAAGGAGAATCAGTTAGCAAGACTTGTGAGTTCATTACTGTGTTTTCACGTATAGGAATGAGATACTAAATACTTGATAGTACTTCATTATTAGGTTGGTACTTTTTTACATTACTAGCAACTTCGCCCCTAGCCTCTAGGGGCTATGCCCCAAGAGGTTTGATCAAACCAAGTTTTCGTATTTTAGATTCAAAATAAAATTTTTAAAAAACATTTGGGGGGGGGGGGGGTAGTCGACCTCACTATTTTAATTTTAGTTTTAAAAAGAATTTTTTTTATATTTTTTTGAGGGGGGGGATTTATATTTTTGGGGAGGTTGGGGGTGTCCCACCCTCCCAAAAAAAAGCTATAAACCTTCCTAAGACCTATGTGAAGCTACCCTGTGGTTGAGAACCCGATCGGTTCAGCGGTTAGAGAGATCCTTCGCTACAAACAACCAGACAGACAGACAGACATCGTTCTACTTTGTATTATAGATTACAAAGTTTCAGCCGTCTATCTTAAATAGGACCCGAGAAAATTACGTTCCTCCATTCCGTTTCTAACTGAGATTTGGACGGACATTTTGAATTATAGAATTGCTTCGCTATAAAAAAAAGACCAATGCATGATGTTCTATAACAGTTATAACCACACTGCAATAAAATACGAAAACTAACAAATATTAAAACCAAAAAATACCCAAACACGCTCTAAAAACGTACTATGATCTATCTGTCTATCTTCAGACCTAAATTCAAACGAAAATTATACGCTTGGAATAAGGCCCATGCCTTTTTAACCCCCCCCCCTCCCCCCCCCCCCCCTACCTACTCGCATCTCATAGCTTATATATATTTTGGCCAAAAAGAGCTAGTTCAAAAGATACTATTTAAAAAATATTTCAATGGTTTTTAAAAATATGTACAGGGTGGGGCAAATAAGACCGGACAAACTTTAAACGGCCATAGCGCCGAAACTACTTGACCAATCAGGACGTTTGACCACACTATAAAAAGCTTAGGTAATGACCTTTTAGCACAAAAAAATCTTTGGACGAAGATGGACGTGTACAACGAGCTGGCCGCGCATATGTTCAACAAGGCAGATTCCAAATGCGCCGGTGGTTTAAACTGGATTCTCGACTAGGGCCCACTAAATCTGACCTCAGCCCGTCTGTAGGTGAGGTAGAGTTATGTAACTTGCTGGGGATACTGTCAGATACATAAGTAAGACACTAGAAAAGACTAGAACTCTCTATCTGAAATGGCTTGGCCGTAGTACTCCAGCAAAGTTAAACGGGGCAGATTTTGAGATGTAAAAAACGTCAAAACCCTTGAAAATTAGTGAAAATTTCTCGGTTCTTGACTTCACGGACCCATATTGAACTTAAAAACTTATTTTAGACTATAAGTTGCGCTGACAACCCTAGCTGAAACTTCATGCCATTTCTAAAAAGGTAAAATACGTCGTTTTAGCTCAACTGTGGTCTAAATAAGAGCCTCCGTGTATAAGGGTAGCTTGAAAGTTGGGCGATTTTGGATCCTGCGGTTACTCACGTTCCTAGGGAAATGTGGCCTCCCAGCAGCCCGATCTTGATTCAATGTACTTTTGGGCCTATGGCTACTTTGAAGCATGCACCAATAGACGTTCTCATGCCACAAAGACCTCCCTCATTGCCACTATCAAGGAGAACTACGCCAGCTTAGACAGGTACATTTTGACCTGGACCTGCCGGTTGTTGAGGAGGCTGGTAGAGGCTGTGATTAAGGCTGGCAGCGATTTTATTGAATAATCTAATAGTCATATACCTATTTTGCTTGCCAGTTTTTAAAATTCAATAAAATCTTTAAAATTGACGATTTTATGTTCATTTGTTAAGAAGTTAGAATTTGTCCGGTCTTATTTGCCCCACCCTGTATGTATATAACATTCAACTAAAATAAGTTAATCTCCGCAAATTCAGCTAACACGAAACTCATTGATTGGTCAGTTCGTTTATCCAGTAGCAGGTGAGGGGATGGGGTAAATCGGTGGATGGGAAGTATCGTTAATTTAGCCAGCTATGAATTTCACTTTATTAGAGTACATGATTATTTGATGTAAGATCCTAGTAATAATAAATCTATTAGTAGATGTAAAAAAAAGCCTATTTTATAATAATTTCTTCATATAAATTTCAAGTTTTTAAAAGCAAAGCTTTTTCTATAATTAGGGTCGGTCCATCCGTCCGTAACGGGTAGGTTTTTTCGTTAATTTAGGCATGCTAGAATTGTCCTATCGATTTCAAACTTTGCATGGTTATTCCCTTAGTAGTTAATTACGATTTAGAAAGCGTAGCAACACTATGATCATTACCAGAATGTTCGTAAGTCCATTTTAAACATGTTGATTTTTTTTACTTTTTTAACCACAAATGTTTATGTGATCTAATTATCCGATTGATCTGATTTTTGATATATTGATTCCTGGTACAAAAAAGTATAATGTTATAAGCGAAGCAACTCTTTAATCAAGTCTTAAAAATGTAAGTATGTCCATAAACAATATCCTCTATCAGTTTTTCAACAAATTTACTTACAATTTTGCTTTGACTCTTATACATAGAATATTTTGATTATTCAGTTCTGACACTATACAAGTGTTAATGTCCGTTTGTCCTACCGTCTCAGTGTTCGCTTTTATGGATGTTGTCATTCTTGTTTATGTTGAAACTTACGTACAGATGGACACAAATTTGAGTAATATATTCTTCCAAAAATATGTTTTAAACTTTACAATTTTTAAAGAATAAAATTGTTGTTGATTGAGATTATTTTTGTGAGGGTGGGAGAGGCATCAATCATAATAGCAAATGGATATATTATTCCATGGATGTTACACCAGATTTTCTTGTACTCTAAAAAAGTGAAGCTCGCAGCGGGCTAAAATAAACCATACCCCCAATCTACCCCCTTTACCACACCACCTCTCATCCTACTGGATAAATAAACTGACCAATAAATAAGTTCCATGTTAGCTTCCTAAATTGACGACAATATTACCACTGTCATAATTTCCACTTATATTCTAAATCTAATTATGGTCAGTATTGCAGCAACAACCACAATATTTTTTTGTCGTTTAGGGCCCAGAACTAGCTATCCACAGGGATCTAAAGGGATAAGAAAATGGTCGTCAAATTGATGTAGGTAAAAACCATTGATACACAAAATTATACTTTCTGTAGATTACAGTTAGTGGTTGAAACGTTTGGAAACTCAACTCAATGAACTAACCAAATAAAATTCAATAAGTCCCAAAGTTGTTGAGCCAATGAATAAGAAAACGTTATTATAAAAATTTGGGGACTAGAGTAATAATCCACCCAATGTCCCCTCCCTCCCTGATCTATCCATCTTATTTTCTTACTCAGCTAATCATAAAGGATGAACTGAAAATAGTTGCCGAATGTGTACGCAGTTTCCTGGGTGTTTTCTCATCCTAGCTCAATATTTACTACTAGCTACAAATCTTCAAACTTCCCTTAAAAAATCAAAATTTGAATGTATAAACGATTTATACATTATAAATTTGAATTTTTTGAATTTAGATTTTTTTTTGAAGTTTGAAGCTTTTTTAGCTAGTAGTAAATATTGAGCTAGGATGAGGAAACACTCAGGAAACTGCGTACACATTCGGCAACTATTTTCAGTTCATCTCATAAAGATATGTAGTGTTTCTATTATCAAACCAAACAAATAAATTCAAACAAAATAATTTTCTTACAATTTATGTGGCGGCTGCTAGATATCTACAGTGATAGGACAATGGCCGATAAATTGATGTACAAAACCACCCCTTCTGTAGATTAAAAATAGTGTTTAAAACATTTGAACTCTGTTGAAAATTGAAAAGTTGAAAATTGCGGAAAAAAAGGTAAAAAAGTACGTTTTACACAAAGTATCCTCTCGTTTTTTGATCGTTATTACATAAAATTCCCTTTAAACAGTGAAAATCTGCCTTGATGGCCTCACAAAAAATCTTAACCCAACATTTTCCCCCAACTGGCGGAAAAGTTAGAGCATGTCACATTTTTTTTTACGAGGCCTGGCGTATTGGCCCCTGTGGGCCTCCCGGAGGGGCTAGGAAAAATCCAAAGGTACCTATAGAATCACAATGGTCGGCTCTAACTATGATTTAGTGTTGCTGGAGGCAATTGCCGGCCGCCTTCCGGCCTTTAAATGGCGGAAAAGTTAGCGCATCCAAAATATGACCATTTTTTGACGTGTTTTTCGCGCGTAGCGCGGCGTGTGTTTGGGGCGCAGCCACGTGTATTCCAACTTTTTTGTAGTCCATCCCAAGCCGGTTCAGCGGATGTGCGGCCGTTTGGTCGGCTCGGCCGTTTGGCCGGCAGCGGCCGTCATAGGTCGCGAAAATCGTCAAACGTCTCTGGCCATATTTCAAAAATTAGTGGGTTGGGGAGGGGGGGGGCCCGGGGGATTAGACTCAACAACTTTAATATAATGTTTGTTGAGGGGAGGGATAAAGTAAATAAATTTAGCCATATCATCCCAGGTTATATGCAAGGCTTCTTTGAAAAGGAAAAAACAATCTGATCATTGGTTATAACAGTTAGACTAATTTACATACCCTCAAAAAATATTGTTATCCAAAGATTAGAGTTTAAGATTTTTGAAATATCGCTTTTGGGGGCGTTATTGGGACTTACCTTCCAATGGGTAGGGGCAAAGCTACTAATGCTCTGAGTATACAACAAAAATCTTTTACTATTTTTATAAATGAATTTCCTCTTTTTTTTGCTATATTTTATTAATTGTTGAAATGAAGCAACTCCTAAAGCTTTGTAAACTTGTTGTGTTGGGTCGACTTAGGTCGCGGCTTATATGGGGGCGCGTAAGACACAGTGAATATATCTTGGTTGTTTCTTACAAGTAGGGCAATAATCCCCACCCCAAAAAAAAACAATAGTCTAGCTAAAATTTCAAAACTATTAAAGGTTCGTCTATGAAAATAAGCATTTTTTGTCCCATCCCTTACTGCGTAACAAAAAACAAGCCAAAGATTATTACTAAGCTTTCTTAATCAATGTGGATCATTCAGCCTTACATGAGATGTAATGTAAGTACAAGCTCACGAATAATTTATAGTGTTTGACTGATGAGTTATTTTTAAAATTCCAGCTGAACCCCACTGTGCTTCACAACGCCTCCGGCGTTTACGTAAATTTCGTGATTCGTATACTACCTCATACAAACTTCGTATACTTCCTCATACAAACTTCGTATCTTTCCATTAAAAATAACAAGGTTGAAAAACAACCATTGCATTGGTAGCAGATATTTTTTTCTCTCTAGATTTAGAGGATTTTTTAGCAAGGGGTTAAAAGGATCTCTAAGATTTTATGGGGAGGGGCAGCATCCCTAAATTTGTTTGAAGGGGTAAAAATTTTTAATAATTTTACCCTTACCAATTTTCCAAATTATCAACCACCTGAAAATGATGAAGGTTTGAATTCTTGAGCACGCCAATGTAAACAAAAAATCAATAAGTGCGCACGGATAAGAAGCAATAAATATTAAGTAGCTGCGCCTTTTTAAAAATAACTATGCGTTAGCAACCAAAGAGCGCGTTTCAACACGCGCAAAACCTAGAATATGAATCGTTTTCAAAATGCGTTTTTCATAAGCCTGGCGCACCAACTTAAAACTTATGAGGACTAGAATTTTTATAAATAAAGTAAAAATATAAGGAGAGAGAGAGAGAGAGAGAGAGAGAGAGAGAAAGAGAGAGAGACTCATATCCCTCCCCTCTGTTTAAGCAGGGTCACATTTAAGATTAGATATTTATCTATCGATCATTGATATACACGTGGACGCACTAAATAATAATATAGCGTCGAGCGCTCAATTTATATTGTGTTTTTTTCCTGTATGCGCAGTTTTTTAAGAGCGAAACTTTTCTATAGTTAGGGTCGGTCCGTCCTTACGCCCATCCGTTCGTACGTACGCAACAGTTAGGTAAGGTAAGAGGTGCAGAAAAATTGAGGTGAAATTCGTAAAAAAAAGACCAAGGAAATCTTCTACAAAAAAAATGGGGGGGATTTTTTGTTTTTTGGGGGGTTGGGGGTGTCCCACCCCCCCCAAGAAAATAGCCTTAAACCACCACAGGAGCAGTAGGTATATTCCCTGAAGAGTAGAATCCGATCGGTTCAGTGGTTACCGAGATCTTAAGCTTCAGACGGACGGGCGGACAGACATCAAGCTACTTTGTATTATAGACTAGTGGCTGCGCCCCTAGCATCCCTTTATTCGAATGGCAGAAAAATAGCCTAAAACCATACCCAGACTCATTTTTTAAAAAAATAGCCTAAAACCATCTGAGAGCCTATAAGAGGCTTCACTGTAAAAAAGAACCATATCGGTTCGGCGGTTAGCAAGATCCTTCGCTACAGAAAAAAAAAGCTTATTACTTTATATTATAGGATAAATGTACATATAAGTCTTAACAAAATTGTAAGTAAATTTGTTTCAAAACTGCTTAATCAAACGATACTGTTTAAGGGCACATACTTATATTTTAAGGGCTAGATTATAGAAATGCAACATTTATAACAGTATACCTTGTTGTAATAGGAATCAGTATTCCAAAAATCAGATGAATAGGATATTTATATTACTTAAATTTCAACAAGGTTAAAAATCAACATGTTCTAAATGGACAATGACATGGTTTTTAAGTAGTTTGTAAGTCTTGATTATGGAAATGCTTTCCTTATAAAATTCTACCCAAACATTCTAGGAATCAGAAAATCAAAATTAAGGAAATTTTATGATACTAGCGGCATTGCCTCTAGAGGCCTCTAGGGGATCAGTAGGAGGAGGTAGTTGAATTTTATAACCCAATTTTTATGGGGGGGGGGAGTAATTTTTTCTCGATTTCGATCTTGGGAGGCTGTTTATAACCTTCCTAGTCGAATTATGAGAAGCTAGTCTGTAAAGGAAACTATATATAGGTTCATAGGTTAGCGAGATCCTTTTACGGACAGATATTATAAGAATTTACTAGTTTAAAAAAACATATGCGGCCACATAGTTTTAGGGAGAGGAGGGCAGTAATTTAGCTTTAACCAGCCTAAGACTTAAATTAAAAAAAAAATAATAGCTTAAAATCTGTCTTTATTACAAGATCTTGATGGAAAAAAATAAATAAAAACCAAACAGAGAGGGGCTAAGAAGATTGACTGAAACCATACCAAGACTTAAATCTGAAATAAACTAGCTTAAAGGGCGAATATAGGTTCCATATGATATGAGCTTATATGAAAGGTGCCATTTCATACTTTTAGAATATCTATGCCAAATTTAAAAATTCAAAAAAATCCTTAAGTAGATTTTGCAATTTTCTGTTTCAATTGAACATATGATAAATGAGATTGACGACAAACGGTTTATTTTAGCCCTTTACAAGACTTTTTTTTGACTATTTTGCTTAAGTTTGATTGACTATTACAATGGCACTCATCTTAAATGATAATTTAAATGTTTATTAATTTAGATTATATACTCTTTAATTCAATTTTTAAAAAGCGTAGAAATAATTTGCGTAGAAGTGCACCAATAGTTTTGACGAGGGTAGATAATACGTCTTAAAGTTTATTTTCTGTACAAAGATCATTGGTTAATTCTGGAAAATATAAAAACCCTAATGTACGCAATTTTAACACACACACACACGAACCTTAAAAAAACAGGGATTTGAAATCATTCTTCCTCCAAGAAAATTTTATCAATTATTTTTTTTTTACTTTTTACATTATTTGATGGTTTTTTAAACTTTTAAATATTTTACTTTATATAATTTGTATTAAGGTAGAAGATGGGTATATTTACCCCTGATTAATTGGTTTCCACGTTATTACGACTATCCTTTAACGAAAGCTTTTTAATTCAACCTTGCTACGAAGCCTTGTGTGATGCTAGGGTAATTAAGTTCTTAGGGAACCACACTTATTACATAATATTATCTTGAGTTAGAAAGGTTTTAAGCTATAAACAGACTTATACAATTAGATATGTCAATATCCTTAAGTTATTTATAATCTATATAATGGCACCTTTGAAATAAGCTCATATTATATCAAACCTATATTCGCCCTTTAAAACTATCACTGTAACTATATGAAGCTTACCAAAAATAGAGAACCCAATCGGTTCATTATTTATTGAAGTCTTACGCCGCGCTTAAGACATAAAACCCCTACTACTTTATATAATAAGATAGTGGATACGCCCCTATCATTTAGGTACTCTCTAGTAGTATGGTTATTAAGGGACATGTCTTACGTGGAAAACCATTGCATTCCAAGACAAAAATTTCTTTTAAAAAATAGCCTAAAAACACCCTGGGACCTATGTAATGCTTCGCTACAAGGAAACTGCAATCTGTTCGGTTATTATTGAAATCCTATGCTTTAGACAAATAAACCTTACTACTTTATATAAAAGGGAAACTACCGGTTGCGTCCCTAGCATCTAGTCTTTCTAGTAAATAACAAGGATGACAACATCCATAAAAGCGAAGCACTAAAACAGTAGGACAAACAGATATAAACACTTGTATAGTGTCTGAACTGAAATAATCAGAATATAAAAGTATAAGAGTCGAAGCAAAATGTAAGTAAATTTGTTGCAAAACTACTTAATACAGGATAATGTTTATGGACACACTTACATTTTTAGGACTTGATTATAGAGATGCTTCGCTTCGATGAAATTGTTCTTTGTTGTCCCAGGAATCAATATACTAAAAATCAGATCAAACGGATAATTATATCACATAAAAATTTGTTGTTAAAAAAGTAGAAAAATCAACATGTTAAAAATGAACACACGGACATTCTGGTAATGATTATAGAGTTGCCACGCTTTCTAAATCGTACCTAACTACTACAGGAACCATCAAGCAAAGTTTGAAATCGATAGGACAATTCTAACATGCCTAAATTAACGAATAAAAGCTACCTATCTCGGACGGATGTATGGAAGGACCGACCCTAATTATAGAAAAGCTTCGCCTTTAAAAATATCCTAAAACCATGTAAGGATATACGTGAAGCATCCCTAAAATAGAAATAGTTCTGAAATAGAAATCTAAAACTTTTGGACAAAAAAGCTTCAACTTTATAAAATATGACTAGCGGTTATGCCCCCCCCCCCCCCCCAAGAAGCCTCTAGGGGCACTTATGTGAAGGGGAAGTCAACCTACCCCCCCCCCCCCCCCCTTTTCAATTAAGTTTTAAAAAGGAAAAAAATAAGAGTTAAAAACTGGATCATGGAAAGAAAACAAAGTCATTCCTAATTAGGACAGAAGTCACTGGAAATTGGTCTAAGGAAGGCTACTTATGTCCTTCATCTAACAAAATCTAACTTAAGGGAGGTGACTTATGTCCTTTGTCTAACAAATTCTTACATTAGGAAGGCTGCTTATGTCCTTCATCTTGCAAAACATAGCTTCTCTTTCCTTCACATAGCAAAACCTCACAAAACATAGCATTTTTGTCCTTCACATAGAAAATTCTTGCAAAACATAGCAAATTCTTGCAAAACATAGCAAATTCTTGCAAAACATAGCAAATTCTTGCAAAACATAGCAAATTCTTGCAAAACATAGCAAATTCTTGCAAAACATAGCAAATTCTTGCAAAACATAGCAAATTCTTGCAAAACATAGCAAATTCTTGCAAAACATAGCAAATTCTTGCAAAACATAGCAAATTCTTGCAAAACATAGCAAATTCTTGCAAAACATAGCAAATTCTTGGAAAACTTAGCTTTTTTGTCCTTCACATAGCAAATTCTTGCAAAACATAGCAAATTCTTGCAAAACATAGCAAATTCTTGCAAAACATAGCAAATTCTTGCAAAACATAGCAAATTCTTGCAAAACATAGCAAATTCTTGCAAAACATAGCAAATTCTTGCAAAACATAGCAAATTCTTACAAAACATAGCAAATTCTTGCAAAACATAGCAAATTCTTGCAAAACATAGCAAATTCTTGCAAAACATAGCAAATTCTTGGAAAACTTAGCTTTTCTGTCCTTCACATAGCAAATTCTTGCAAAACATAGCAAATTCTTACAAAACATAGCAAATTCTTGCAAAACATAGCAAATTCTTACAAAACATAGCAATTTCTTGCAAAACATAGCAAATTCTTGCAAAACATAGCAAATTCTTGCAAAACATAGCAAATTCTTGGAAAACTTAGCTTTTCTGTCCTTCACATAGCAAATTCTTGCAAAACATAGCAAATTCTTACAAAACATAGCAAATTCTTGCAAAACATAGCAAATTGTTGCAAAACATAGCAAATTATTGGAAAACTTAGCTTTTTTGTCCTTCACATAGCAAATTCTTGCAAAACATAGCATTTATGTCCTTTACATAGCTAAATCTTTCAAAATGCAGCTTTTCTGTCCTAAACATAGCTAAATGTTGCAAAATGTAGCATATTCTTGCTATTTAGACCACCCATTCCTGGGATCTTAAGCTTCAGACAGGAAAACCTTTCTGTTTGGTTATTGAATTGATAGGATTTCAGAACAATGATATTAATTTTGATGTTTTTTAACTCTGAATTTTTTCATCCATTTAAAATAGCCAGCTTTATGTTAATAAATGTGAAAACTAAAAATGCTTTTAAATTTAATGATCAACTAACAGCTATGCTAGAGACATGTTAATGGAAAGAGGGAAAGTCTCCCCACCCTAATTTTTATTTCATTTTTCTAGGGCAATTTCTCTTAAGAATGTGGTAGTACTCTTCCCCCAAATAGCTTTAAACCTTTATTGGTCTCATACGAAGATAAATTGTAAAAGAACCATACAATTACTATAATAGCATAGTAAAAAAATATTTTTTTTTTAAAGATAGCTTTTTATAATAAAGAAATAAGTAAAAAAAAACTGTTTGGCTAGGTGGCTAGTTGGGCGTTTACGGCATGGGTCGGAACACACACAAAGACCATAGACTATGTATGCTTAGATTTGTAAGAATTTTGATTTATTGTTGCCTGTTGGTGTTTTATTTTAAACTATCGGCTACGCTCCTAGAGTTCTCCAGGGGTACTTGAGGTGGATGTGGTTTGGATTCAACCCTTCCATTTTTATATTATTTTTAAAATGAAAAAGTAAAAAACAAATTACTCCTCCCCCATTTTTCATTCGATTTTTTAAAGGGTTATTTTTTCAAGGAACGGTTTATCTTAGGAGGACGGTGGTACCCTTCCCTAGAATAGCAATAAACCTACCCATGTCCTGTAAGAAGCTACACTATAAAAGTGAACCATATCGGTTCAGCGGTCCCTGATTATTTTTTTTCTTAAAATCTTTTATATTACACTAGCGGCTTCGCCCCTAGCCTCTAGGGGCTTGGGCACCAAGAGGTTTGATCAAACCAAAATTTCCTATTTAAGATTTAAAAAAAGAATGTAAAAAAAAATTTCTTGGTGGGGTAGTCCAGCCCACTATTTTAATTTTAGTTTTAAAAAGAAAAAAAAATTTAGGGGGGTTGGGGATGTCCCACCCCCTAAGAAAATAGATATAAACCTTCCCGGGACCTATGAGAAGCTACCCTGTAAAGGAACCCGATCAGTTCAGCGGTTAGCAAGATCCTTCGCTACAAACAAACAGACGGACATCGTTCTACTTTGTATTATAGATATTCTATATTTATAAATAGTCTTTGATGTTAAACATTTTTGACCCATGCCGTCACATAAAAATCACGCCAAAATCAGGAATTAAAAGGGATAACACAATGGATGATAAAACAATTTACATAATTAATTAGATAAAAAGTCTCCAAAATGTTGAGCCCATAAATGAGAAATTGTTAAGATAAAACTTTGGGTACTGTGTAATAATCCAAGGAGTGAGTGTACATTGAGCTGCTTATTACACTGGTCTCCAAAGTTTTATAGTAACGTTTTCTTATTTGTTGGCTTAATCTTAGGGAAATATAATTGAATTTTTATTGGTTGGTACATTAAAATGAGTGTCTTGTCCATTAACGATTCAACCACTAATCATAACTTATAGAAGGGGTAACTTTATGTTTAATCATTGAGGATTTACATCAACTTATTGGCAATTGAATATCATTTTAGATCCCTGGTAATAGTAAACGATTCAACCACTAATTATAACTTACAGAAGGGATGAATTTATGTTTAATCATTGAGGATTTACATCAACTTATCGGCAATTGTCTTATCCCTTTAGATCCCTGTAAATAGTACGTTTTGCGAAATGGACATTATAATACTATATGGGGGGGATGACCAATAACAGAGCTAAAGAAATGTTAATTTTCGGAATTTTTTACAATTAAATATATATGTTGAAAAGTTATAAGGGATTATAAATTTTCTTAGTATTCATATTAATTAATACCAAAAAAATAAATTAGAATATTTCTTAATTTCAAAACTTTGTGTGATTAGATTTTAGTATTGGTAATTAACCAACCCCAGGTCGTGTTGGGTCAAAAGTCATAAGGATGGCTCAATTTTGGAATTGATAAGCACGCTATCTTATTGACATAGAATTACATAGAAAAGTTGTCGCCAAATTAAGTTGCTAAGTTCTGTATTGATTCACGCTGATATTATAACAGGAAAAAATTTTGGTTGCAATTTCTCTTCGATTTTATTTTGTGGGCCATTTATCCAGTAAGAAAGGAGGGAATAGGTTAAAAGAATTGGGTGGGGGAGATCGTTTTTTTAGCCCACTAGAGAGTTCACTTTATTATAGAACATGCAAATCTCGTGTAAGATCCAAGTAATAATAAATCCATTGTAATGAATTAAAAATTAAAAAAAAAACTTTGAAAATTGACCCACTCTAATCTTCATAGACCATACTTCGCGACAGCGGACGGCATGATGTGTCAAGTTTTTTCTTCTTATTTTGAAAAGCTAGCTTTTACACAAGAACATATATTTTACTATTCCTATAATAAAAGTAACAGGATCTGTGTCTGTCTATCTGTATGTATATCTCGTTAACTTCTGAACTAATAGGGTTCTGTACTTAGTTTAGCTTCTTATTAGTTCTGGGATAGGTACCACCCTCCCAGGAGAATTCACCCCTAGTAAAAATTAACCAACCCCCCCCCCCCCCCAAAAAAAAAGGTCTCTAGGGGCAGAGCAGCTAGTAGATCATTAAATTTAAAAGCATTTTTACTTTTCACATTTATTAACAAAAAGCTGGCTATTTTAAATGGATGAAAAAATTCAGAGTTATAAAACATCAAAATTAATATCATTGTTCTGAAATCCTATCAATTCAATAACCAAACAGTAAGGTTTTCTTGTAAGAAGCTTAAGATCCCAGGAATGGGTGGTCTAAATAGCAAGAATATGCTACATTTTGCAACATTTAGCTATGTTTAGGACAGAAAAGCTGCATTTTGAAAGATTTAGCTATGTTTAGGACAGAAAAGCTGCATTTTGAAAGATTTAGCTATGTAAAGGACATAAATGCTATGTTTTGCAAGAATTTGCTATGTGAAGGACAAAAAAGCTAAGTTTTCCAATAATTTGCTATGTTTTGCAAGAATTTGCTATGTTTTGCAAGAATTTGCTATGTTTTGCAAGAATTTGCTATGTTTTGTAAGAATTTGCTATGTTTTGCAAGAATTTGCTATGTTTCGCAAGAATTTGCTATGTTTTGCAAGAATTTGCTATGTTTTGCAAGAATTTGCTATGTTTTGCAAGAATTTGCTATGTTTTGCAAGAATTTGCTATGTGAAGGACAGAAAAGCTAAGTTTTCCAAGAATTTGCTATGTTTTGCAAGAATTTGCTATGTTTTGCAAGAATTTGCTATGTTTTGCAAGAATTTGCTATGTTTTGCAAGAATTTGCTAAGTTTTGCAAGAATTTGCTATGTTTTGCAAGAATTTGCTATGTGAAGGACAGAATAGCTAAGTTTTCCAAGAATTTGCTATGTTTTGCAAGATTTTGCTATGTTTTGCAAGAATTTGCTATGTTTTGCAAGAATTTGCTATGTGAAGGACAGAAAAGCTAAGTTTTGCAATGTTTTGCTATGTGATGGACCAAAAAGCTATTTTATGCAAGATTTTGCTATGTGAAGGACCAAAAAGCTATGTTTTGCAATATTTTGCTATAATAAGGACAGAAAAGCTAAGTTTTGCAATATTTTGCTATGTGATGGACCAAAAACCAATTTTATGAAAGATTTTGCTATGTGAAGGACCAAAAAGCTAGGTTTTGTTAGGTGAAGGGAGGCTACTTATGTCCTCAATCTTGCAAAATCTTTGTTAAGGGAGGCAATTTATGCCCTTCATCTAACAAATTCTCACTTAAGGAAGGCTACTTATGTCCTTCCTAGGAAGGTGACTTCTGTCCTAATTAAGGAATGACTTTGTTTTCTTTCCATGATCCTAAAAACTTTAGATGGACCTATAAAGCTTCACTGTAAAGGAGAACAATACTGGTTCAGCGGTTAACGAGAGCCTTCGCTACAGACAAAAAACGTTACTTATATAATACGATAGCAAATTTATTACTTTAACATTACTAAACAATTTAATTTTATATAAAACAAGGATGACAACATCCATAAAAGCGAAGCATTGAAACGGTAGGACACACAGACATTAACACTTGTATAGTATCTGAACTGAATAATCAGAATTTAAAAGTATAAGAGCCAAAGCAAAATTGTAAGTAAATTTGTTGAAAAGCTGCTTGAAGCAGGATAATGTTTATGGACATACTTAAATTTTTTGACTTGATTATAGAGTTGCTTCGCTTATAATATTGTTCTTTGTTGTCCCAGGAATCAATATACCAAAAATCAGATCAAACGGATAATTAGAACACTTGAAAATTTGTTGTTAAAAAAGGAGAAAAATCAACATGTTTAAAATGGACGTACGGACATTCTGGTAATGATTATAGAGGTGCTACGCTTTCTAAATCGTACCCAACTACTACAGGAATCATCATGCAAAGTTTAAAATCGATAGGACAATTCTAACATGCCTAAATTAACGAACAAAAGCTATCTATCTCGGACGGACGTACGGACGGACGTACGGACGGACGGACGGACGGACGGACCGACCCTAATTATAGAAAAGCTTCGCTTTTAAAAACGCCCAACAAGAGAAGACGACAATTTGTATCATATGCTAATTAAAATTTTCTTAATTTGTGAGTTTTTAATTTTTTTCATATTGATTAAAAATAAAGAATATTAAAGTTTTCAAAAAAAATATTTTTATAAAATATATAAAATGTACGACACAGTTTAACTAATTAAAACCAGTTTTGACAAGTGTACATTAGTTGGTGCCTAGATAGTCAAGTCAATAGGTACAAATTGCAGTCAGTCGTTTTTATTCTGAGATCGTATAAGGTGATTTGAGTTTTGTGATGTTTTAGTAATGTATCAATTTTTGTTTAAGTTGTTTAACTTATTTATTATTACTTTTTCATTTTAAAGTTTCTGCCGTAGTTTTGATAATTTTTCGATATTTTTCCTTCACTTACATGAGAAAACAAAATTTACTTCCACTTAATTTGAAAGGTTTCGTGATTTTTCGTAGAATTGACTGTTACAAAAGCTACCACACTGCACTGGTTCTTAGCTGTCATCTTTAAACGAATTTACAGTTTACCACTTTATTGAATGTTAACAGCTTTGCCCCTAGAGGCCTCTTATAGATGTATTGAGACGTTACTTTTCTTTTAAATTTTAGAAAGTAGATTAAATTCTAGAAATACACAAACGTCTTGCTAAAGGATTATTCTTCAAATGAAGTTCTTGTTTACTAAGCTACACTTCAATTGTTAATGTTTTGTCCGTTAGTCTCCGTTACTTTGAAATAATTGGTTCATATTCGTTTAGATTTCTTTGTAATTAGCAACAATATAATTTTCTGTCTGTCGTTCATTTATCCATAATACAAAGTAGAACAATGTCTGTCGTTTGTATTTACCGAAAGATCTCTCTAAACGCTGAACCCATCGGATTCTCCTTAACAGTGTTTATTCTTATTGGTCTCGGGAAGGTTTATAACTATGTATTTTGGGGGACGATACCACCCCCCTCCCACGAGAAATCGCACCTAGAAAAAAATTCCCTATCCCCCCAAAGAAAAAAAAAATTTAATAACTAAAATAAAAGATTGGTGGGGGTTGACCTACCTCCCTTTTCCCCACCCACCCAAATTTTTTTTTATTGTTCTAAAAATTGAAATGTACAAATATGGGTTTTGATATTTAACTCTCCCCTTTTCAAGTGCCTCTAGATGCCTCTAGGTGCGAAGCTACTAGTATACTTTAAGACCTGGAAAATCTGTATATCCCCTAGTTTTTTTTAATCGCAGATATGTACTTGTCTATTTCAGTTATCTTATTTTTATCTTAATTTGTTTTTGGTAATAATTAAGTTTTATTTATTTTTAGGTCGCCGGTATGAAGCTCTATTGCTTCATTTTGGCTTTTTGTATAGCTGGATCTTACAGCGGTACTCTTAAAAGGTAAGATTATTAGGATGCGGTTACTCTGTTATTTTTACTGTGTAGTAGCAATTGTTTTACAGTGCATTAATGCTTTAAAAGTTTAAAATTGTCGTCTGGGGTTAGATACATTTGTTAGGACATTGCACGATTAATAAAAGGGGGGAGGGGGGGTTAATGCAACCATCTCGTAATCAATGTATAAATGGCACTTAACATTCGAATTTCCAGCTAGTAACCGTTAGAATCGGCTAAAAAAGGCTGGTAGAAGCTAGAAAATGCCAAGAGTATCATTTTTAGACTGAATAATGTAAAATTATCATTCAAAAAGTTGATTCCTCCGTAATTAATGATGGATTTTCCCTGAAAATAGCCAAAAACCGGCTCAACTGCTGAGCCGCCAGCCGTTACCTTTCTAACTTTTTATTCGATTTAGGGAAAATAGACCTACCAAGTATTACTCGTGCAAAATTTCAGATCAAAATTCGAATTCTAAGTGCCATTTATACATTGATTACGAGATGGTTTTATTAACCCCCCCCCCCCCCCTTATTAGGAGTGGGATTGGATTGCTTTACAAAGCTTTTATGTAAGCACATTTTCGATGATATGGATCTGAACTAACAGATATTTCGACCCATTATTTTAACTTTATAACCATAATAGGTTTGTTTTTTTTAGTATGATTTTTGTTCTTATAAACTATTTTTATTTGATTTTTAGGACTTTTAAATATTTGGAGCAAATAAATTATTAGTGAAGGTTGTTTACTTTTTCCTAACTTTTATCTAGATTGGCCGACTTATTTCAAATGTATAACTTAAACTTGGCCTAAAGAAAAAATTAAACTTATAAAACAACCCATCACCCCCCCCCCCCTCCCCCTCTTTTATATTTCTGTTCTTATTTGTATGGTTAGCTTTTATTTGACTAAAATAAATACTGGTGTAATATTTCAGGAGTGTAGATGGTAATGAAGACAGGTATATTATTCTTAATGATCTTTTTTTTAAGAGTGCGTGAAATAAATCCTTATTAACTAAATTGTTTAACTGAATCATTTTAAAAAGCTAAGCTTTTCTATAATTAGAGTCGGTCCGTCCGTACACCCGTCCGATATAGATAGCTTTTTTCGTCAATCTAGGCATGTTAGAACTGTCCTATCGATTTCAAACTTTGCATGGTGATTCTTATAGTAGTTGGGTATGATTTAGAAAGCGTAGCTATTCTATAATCCGTACCAGAATGTCTGTACGTCCATTTTAAACATTTTTATTTTTCTACTTTTTGGCAACAAATTTTTATGTGATCTGATTATCCGTTTGATCTGATTTTTGGTATATTGATTCCTGGTATATTGATTCCTGGGATAACAAAGTACAATATTATAAGCGGAAGCAACTCTATAATAAAGTCCTAAAATTTAAGTATGTCCATAAAATTAAACATTATCCTGTATCCAGCAGTTTGTCAACAAAGTTACTTAAAATTTGCTTCTACTCTTCTACTTTCATATTCTGATTATTCAGTTCTGATATTTTACAAGTTTTAATGATTGTTTGTCGTACCGTTTCAGTGCTTCGCTTTTATGGATGTTGTTATCCTTGTTCTATATATATTTTATGTACTTTTTGACCCGAGTTCCAATTTGCAAAGCAGCGGTTCAGCTTTAGCGTTACAGGTTTCTGGATTTATAAGTAATAAAATCTCGCATATAATTTTTAGCTTTATTTTTTTTATAAATATATGTTAACATATTGAACATATTCAGTACTTGCATTAGTTTATGTAAAATTTATTTTTGAAATTTGTAGCTACGCCCCTAGAATTATGAAGCCCAAAGCCCACCCCCTTCCCAAGACCGGCCTATAAGAAGCTACAATGTAAAGGAGGATCATTTCGGTTCGGCGGTTGAGATCCTTCGCTAGACAAAAAAAATGATTGTGTGTTGTACTATGCTTTTTGACGGAAACCACCGAACAGAATTTTATTCGAAAATTTATTTTAGCCAATCTGAAGGAAATGTTGGTAACCGACGCAAAAGAGACATCGATGGTGAACTAAAAACCCAACAGGTAACAAGATACTGAGATTTAACTGGGGGACTGCCATTTACACATCCAGCAAATTTACAGTGGATGTGTTTTCGCCAGTGCAATGGATGTATTTATGACAAACTGAATTTTTACTGTATAAATGACAGTAAAATCGATTCTCATGCCATAAATAAACATCCAACACTGGCAAAAATACATCCAATATTTTTATACAGATGTCATAAGATGTATTAAATTAATAGTTTTAAAATGGTTTTATTTGCTATAAAACCCGTTATAGACAGGATTTTTGGTGGCCAACTCTAAATTGGTAGCATTTTAATATGGGATTGTTCTTGTCAAAATAAAATTAAAATTTTTTAAATGTACCTAGCAAACTTGACTGGAAATAAAAATTTTATTTTTACCTAATCCTGAATTATTTTAGGTATCAACAAATTGTCGTACCGTGGTGGCTATCAACGTGAACTCTCCCATCGTGTGCTCTAAGATCACCCTGGGCAACCTTCTCAAGTTTAACGCTGCTTTCTCTCCCATGTGGGCACATGAGGTAACTTTTCATGGATCTTAGGAAAAGACATTGGATTAACAAGTATAAATACATACATTCTCCATTATATTACCCCCTGTAGATGAAAGGACAAGTAAAGTTTCATTTCTTCGGTGTTTTTGACCTGATTTTCAAGAACTATTCGTAATAGTATCAGCTGGTGCTTTTGGAACCTGTAATTTTCCCCTTACATTTTCTACAACCCCCCCCCCCCCCCCCAACCCCGTCCCCCACGTTAGCAGGGGATCCCATGCAGATTACACTTTCCTGCTATATGGTTATACTAGCGGCTTCGCCCCCAGCCTCTAAGGCTTTGCCAGATGCAACCACTTATTTCGAACATATTTAAAAACAAAACAAACATATTTTGGTGCTGCGAATTATTTATTTATGGGTTGTCCATAACGCTTTCTTTTCAATCTTTTGATAATATTCTTTACGGGGGAGGGTCAACCACCCTCCAAGAAAATAGCTTAAAACCACCATAGAACCAGTGGGTATATTCCTTGAAGAGTAGAGCCCATTCGGATCAGCGGTTACCAATATCTTAAGCTTCAGAAGGACGGACAGACATTAAGCTACTTTGTATTATAGATCTATGGTAAATAATATTACGCTCATTTTGTCCGCTCGTCTAGTAACTATGTCAGGGGCGTCCAAGCTTTTTATTTTAGGGGGGGCAATTCGTTTTGGGGGGGGGGGTAAAATGGCGCGCGAAGCGCGCCACAAATTTTTTTCCCCCCCCCCAAAATTTTTACCCCGGGGATAAAATTTGCTTGGGGGTAATTACCCCCCCTGAAATCTGTTGGCAGGGGTAAATTTAGTTTAACCCCCCCCCCAAAATTTACCCCCGGGGTAAAATTTTTGGGGGGGGTAATTTAAATTTTATTAAATATATAGTATTAAAAATTTTTTTTATTAGAGATTTTTTTATTTTGGGGGGAGTAATTACCCCCCCAAAATTGTTTGGGAGGGGTAAATACCCCCTCCTAAATGGTTGGGGGTGCCTACGGCATTTTGAATGGGGGGGGTAAAATGAAAAAAAAATTTGGGGGTGCCGTAGGCACCCCCAAAATCGTTTGGGGGGGGGGGGTAATCGCCCCATTACCCTTGGACGCCTATGAACTATGTTAATATTTTTTTTTGCTTCCCTTATTTTGAGTGTTATGTTTATGTTATAATATTTCCGTTTTTAGACTGACAAAGACGGTGAACAAATAGACGACATCACAGAGAATGATGATCCAAACATCTTTGAGGGTGATAGTGTGAACATGAAAAATTTGCCTGGTAGATGCAGGTAAACATTTGCTATGTGACAGCAAGGGTATGTTATATTGATAACACTTTAATTGTAAGAAAAATTGTAAGTTTGAATTTGTATCAAATCCACCCCCCCCCCCCCTCCCCCCTACTTTCTGAAAATGAGTATTAAGTGTTGCAGTTTCATAATTTCAAGTGTGCATTGATGTTCAATAATTAACGGAACAACATCTTTAGTTTTTAACTTTTCTGTTTTTGTTACACCAAATCTTGTTTAGAGGCTACGCCTCTAGAAATATGGAGCTTTTTTCATGAGTCAACAGAATGGCCTTAAACCGTCCCTTAATATATTGAATAGATCTCTGAAAACTACTAACTATTAGGACTTTAGATTTCTGAAATGTTTAGTTTTATAAACTTAAAATTAAAACTTTATTATATATAATGGATAAGCGCTATTTTATATAATTAACTTAAGAACCTTTATATATTTTGTTTCCGAATGGCATCTTCGGTGAGGGCTTAAATTCACTAATTTCTAATGTTTAGGTTTGACCCCTACAGGGCTGCAATTGACCCATCCAGCGCTTGTCTATGTGTGGCCACTGTGGAAACCTGTACTAAGGGCAGGGATGGTTGCTATTGGTAAGTTTTCTTGCTTGAAAAGAATGTATTTACATCTTGTCCAGCACTCAATGCTAACATTTTTATTTGCCTGATAAGTTAAAGTAAAACTTGCACTAATCCTTTGATTTAATTTGTGATTTGCACCTGTATGTATATTGTATATAGTTAAGTCCTTTTATATTGTCTTTGTAGTCGAGCCAATAAAAACTTTTTAGAACATGCTTGGGAAAAACTGGCATAATATAGGCGTTGCATATCCAAGATTAACTTGCAAGAGTTGGTCCATATAAATCCTCTTAAATTAAATAGGTAATATTGATGACTTTAATTTTTTTTAAAGGTTTTTTCGGAATATTTTTATCTCTAGTGGTAGCGAAGCTACTCTATAATTCGAAATGTCTGTCCGTCCGTCTGAGACAGAATAGGGGAAACGTGATTTTCTCGGCTCCTGTAAAAGATAGAATGCTGAAACTATATTAAGAAGCTCAATTAACTATATAACAACCATGACGGTCAGACTGCCCTTTAGCAGGTTTTAGGCTATTTTTGTATTTTTTACATTTTTCTCCATATCTTTGGTGTTTGTTGTCCGATTTCCAAAATTTTTTCAGTTATATATATCAAAATAAAATTTTCTGTTTAAAGAAAACAACCATGACTGTCAGACTGCCTTTTGGCAGGTTTTTAGCTATTTTAAATTTTTCACTTATTTTTCCATATCTGATTTATATTGTACATACATAGTCTGATTTTCCAAATTTCTAAAGTTAAGGAAATTAAATTTCCTGTCGTTATAAGAAAACAACCATGGTGGTCAGACTGCCTTTTAGCAAGTTTTTGGCTATTTTTATATGTTAACATATTTCCCCATATCTTTTGTGTTTTTGGTCAAATTTTCAAACTTTTTTGGGATATCAGTATCAAAATAATTTTTTTTGTTATGAGCATCTTTTTAGTTATGAGCATCTTTTTATAATTTTCTTTGGCAGTCTCATTACCTATACAAAATAAAACAAGGTTTCGTGTATTTTCCAATAAATCTATTTTTATTTTAATAAATAAACTTTAAATCTTCTTGAACGTATTCGCATCAATGATTTTTTGTGCTTCGCTACTTATGGATGTTGTCATCCTTGTATATATAGTCATCCTTGTTTTATCTAGGCATCATGACAAAGAGACTGGTTACTCGGAGTGTATTTCCAAAGCTGAGAAATTCTACAATCAACTTTACGAACTTTTGAGGAGAAGAGGAAAGAAATCCTTTGCTATTAATATCAGGTAAAGAATTTTTTGCCATAAATTTTTTCTGATCAAACTTACTTTTGCACTATCTGGTAAAAGGGGGGAGGGGGGTTGTTTTCATGCAACCATCTCGTAATCAGTGCACAAATGGCACTTAGAATCAAATTTCGTTATGTAAAGGTGGTAATAAGTGGCTATGACTCTGCCATTTGTGCACTTTTACATTTGGCCTTTAAGCACGTTAGATGACATATTTTATTTTAGATATGGAGCAACACCAGCTAGAGGTGACCTACCTTATGGACCTTGGGGACCTGCCATTATCGGACAGGGTAATCCTAGCCCATCACAGAAGATTGGTCTCTTTAAAACCTCTTATGGAGCCCCTATGCCAAAGCCTCCATATGGTGGTGAATATAGACCTTCTGGCCCTAGATATGGACCTCCTCAACCCTATGGTGTACAATCCTATGGACTTCCACAAACCTATGGTGAACAATCCCACGGACCTACACCTTACGGTCAACAATCCCATGGACCTCCACAACCCTATCGTATGTCAATGGACAGTTATTCTTCTTCTGCTCCACAAGATCAATATGCTTCTCCTAGCCAGCATGCCCCAAGTCTGGATCAGTATGCTCAAACAAGCAATTATGACTCTAATAACTACTCTGCTACCAAAAACCAGTATTTGTCACAAGACCAGTACATGGGTAATGATTATGATCAATTTAACCAGAACCAGCAAAATCCTCAACATTATTCTCCAGATCAGTATGACAATACTTATGGCGAACAAAGCTTTGGAGTTGGGATTCAGGGATCCAATAGCCAGGGAAGCCAGAGCAATATGATGGGTGGATCTCAGGGCAATATGATGGGTGGATCTCAGGGCAATATGATGGGTGGATCTCAGGGCAATATGATGGGTGGATCTCAGGGCAATATGATGGGTGGATCCCAGAGCAATATGATGGGTGGTGCTCAAGGTGCCTTCACTAGAGCTAACCAGGGAGGAATGAATACTGGCAACCAAGCAGGTATGGGTGCTGGACAGTTTGGAGCTTCCACTCAGAGTGGCATGAACTCCATGACTGGAGGTGTGTCAAGTGGAATTGATTTCAGTAGCTCTGGCAGTGGATTTGTAGGTGGATCTTCTACTAGTGGAATGGGTCAGGGTCTTGCTGGCTTGATGGCTGGCTTCGCAAATTCTCAAGGTGTGTATGTTTTAAATTTCTTAAAATATTTTTATCTTTAATATAATCCATATCAATTTCTCTGTTTTTTAAAGATTGATTATTGACTTCATATTCTCTCATCTCTTGCCCAATTATTGCACTTTTCTCTCGCAAATTACCTTTAAAATATTGGTCTTAAAAGTTTGTAAAAGTATGTGAGCCATATAGGCATATTTTTGATTTATGGGTTTTTGCTCTGTAAATTGAAGAACAGTATCCTATATTTTTTTCTATTTTTTACAATAAAACTTTTGTACTAAATTAAATTTTAGTGTAACGTAAGCATTTTAAGTCTTAACATTTTTAAATTGTTTTGTAGGCATGAGCGGTCAAGGAGACATGGCTGGATTTGGAGGCATGGGAGGAATGATGGGTGGCGGTATGGGTGGCGGTATGGGTGGTGGAATGATGGGTAGCGGTATGGGTGGAATGATGGGGGGAATGGGAGGTGGTATGGGTGGTGGTATGGGAATGGGAGGTGGTATGGCTGGTGGCATGGGAATGGATAGTAGTATGGGTGGCATGGGAGGCGGTATGGGTGGCATGGGAGGAGGTATGGGTGGAATGGGAGGTGGAATGGGAGGCGGTATGGGTGGAATGATAGGCGGCATGGGTGGAATGGGAGGTGGTATGGATATGGGTGGCAGTATGGGAGGTGGATGGGACAAGAGAAAAAAACGTGAAGCTCGCAAAAAGAGAGGTACTGGCTCCAAAAAGAAATGATCTTTAAAATATTGTGTACAAATTTTATGTAATTATTTTATTAAATAATTATCTATCCAATAAATTAATATAATTTTATCATCTTATTTTCTTGTATGGTAAAAAATGGCATTTGCTTTTTTCTATTCCTTTTATTCTTTTAGTTTTAGTTAGAAATAGAAACTGTTGAAAGTAATATTGCATTCTATTCTGAAATGCATGTAAAAAAATTTGTGCAAAGCTATTCTAGCTATATCTGTTGGTATGGGCGTGAGTCTACATAAGAGTATTGGGATACATTTTTAACGTCTTTAGTATGACAAAGGGGGAGGTAGCTTGTGCTGAAATTACGCAAAGATATGAATCTTTAAGGTTTATAAACAGTAGTAGAATAATATTCATTAAATATGTGTATTCCTTAATAAAAAGAAACATAGACAAAAAAATTTCTATATTTATTAAATATTTTTGTTCTTAGTGTTTTCAGGCCTTAAAACTCACTTTTACTGAATCTCAGCACAGTCTACCACTCCCTATAAAATTATTGGAATAATACACGGCAGCGATGTTGAAAAGAGACTATCCAAGGAAAAACACACAGCTCAATTTGTAGGAATATATTTCGATTAAATCACATCTAATCCTTGTCAACCTGCACAAAATTAACCATATTTCATATATTTATAGTAAAATCAGATATATATTTTGAAAAAAATTAGGTTATTTTAAAGTAAAGAAACAACAAAATAATGAAAAAGTGCTCGAAAATACAAAGAAAAAGTTAAATGTATTATAATGAATATGGTTATCCCTTCTATTATTCTTTACTGTACAAAGGTTTGTTTGAAACTGAGTAATTTAACCGCTGGTTTTGGTGTAAAGGGAAGGGGTAGAAGGGATGGGGGTTTAAAAGAATCAAAGTTCAAAAGAATGAAAGTTTTGTACTGTATAACTTTTGTATTTTTAAAAAATTATTAAGTAGCATTGCAATTAAAAATTAGTTTCATATCATAATATTTCCTTATATAAGATAAATGGATCTTAGATGCATGGCTGAAACTTTTTTTGAAATTAAGCGGTCCGACTGCTTCTTGGCAGGTTAATGGCTGTACTTGGTTTATATTTCCGCATGTCTTTGATTCTTGCGGTCAGATTTCTATAATTTTTGTCTATATACTTCCCGCCGTTATAATGTTGTTTTTCAAATATTAAAGGACTGGTAGTTTTTTTTATATTTTTTTCATATTTTCCCATATCTCTAGTATTTTTGGTCCGATTTTCAAGTTTTTGTGGATAAAAATATAAAAATAATTTTTTTGTTCAGAACATCTAGTAAAAAAAAATACTTTAATTTGACTGTCCGTTATCCTACAAAATTAAAAGATATTTAACCCATTAGTGCCGAACTTCCCCCCTGTCGTCAGAATAGAAATAGAAGAGTAGAAGAATATTCTGAACCCTTTTTTCGTCAAATCTAAGAGAGAACATTCCTAGCAGACAAAAGTATTGTTTACTTTCGACTCAAGCTGATGTGGATTCTTAAAAAATGATAGACTCGCTATTCGATAGTGAGGCAAAATTATTTTTGTGAAAAATCATCCAAAAGCACATTAAAAATCTACAAAAATTTTAAAAATCATATGTTAATAACCCTCTTAAGATTTTATTTCATTTTTGTAATTTTTTTTATTCGATTTTGGAGGATTTTTCACAAAAAAAAATTTTGCCTCACCAGCGAGTTGCCAGCCTAACTTTTTTTTTAAGAATCCAACTTTGTTTTAAGCTTTCAAATTGTAAACGAAATTTTTGGGCAATTAATTCTGATTCCGCAAAGCTTTCTACTAAGAAAATATACTGTTAACAGCTGACTTTTATGTATGTATGAAATGAAAAAAAACATGCCTTCGTAGGAAAATGTGTACATAATTTCAACCAATGAGATCCAATGTAAATTCCGATGCGATTCTCCTATTGGCTCAATCAGACATTCCCTCTCTTTCTTAGTACCTTTATTGTCGTCAGAATCACTTGAAATTTTAAACACAGCTTCCTTACGGGATTGTAAGACATTTGTATTTTTAGATTTTTTGATTTGTGGCATACCAAAGAAGTTTTTTTTTGCGTCGTTTCCGACGCATTCGGACTAATCATTTTTCCCATGCGTCTATTATGTACCATATCGGACTAATCATCTTAGGCTTTTACTGTATAATCTATTAGTTGCTTCGCCCCTAACCTCTAGGGTGGGTGGGGAATGTCAGAAAAATAGCATAAAACCATCCCAAGATATTTATAAAGCTTTCCTGATAAGTAAAACCAATTCAGACCCGGAAATTTCTATAATCTTTAGCTTCAGACAAAAACCTTACTACTTTATAGTATGGAACACTATACTAGCAGCGGCTTCGCCCCTAGAGGCATCCAGGGACCCTTGGGTTTGGGGGGAGTCAAACCCCCTCTTTCAATTACAGTTTTTAAAGAAAAATTTTTAAAAAATAATGAGAGGGGTTTAATATTTTCTAGGGGTGATTTCTCTTAGAGCGGTTGTGGTACTCTCCCCCAAAATAGTTATAAACCTTACAAGGTCCTATGAGAAGCTAAAATGTAAAGGAGAACCATATCGGTTCAGTGGTTAGTGAGATCCCTTAGTACACACAGACACATGTATGTAGAATGTATTTAGATCCTGTTACTTTATGAAAAGGATACATAACACAGATACTCTACAATCAGTGTCTGTCTGTACGTCCATTCGTCTGTATAAAACAATTCTGAATATAATTATTTGGTACTAGTGGCTACGCCCCTAGAGGCCTTTAGGGGCACTTTGGATGGGGAGAGGTCATTGAATTCTACAACAATATTTTTTATTTTAGATTTAAAAAGAATTAATTTCATTAAGTTCATTCTATTTTTTCTTATGTTGGGGGTCTTTTTTAAGTAGCGATTTCTCTTTGGAGGGTGGTGGTACTCTCCCCCAAAATATTTATAAACCTTACCAGGTTCTATAAGAAGCTACCATGTAAAGGAGAACCATATCGGTTCAGTGGTTAATGAGATCCCTTGGTACACAACACACAGACACATGTAGAAATTATATCCTGTTACTTTATTAAAAGGATACATAACACAGATACTCTACAATCAGTGTCGGTCTGTACGTCCATTCGTCTGTATGAAACAATTCAGAATATAATTATTTAGTACTAGTGGCTACGCCCCTAGAGGCCTTTAGGAGCACTTGAGATGGGGAGAGGTCATTGAATTCAACAACAATATTTTTTATTTAAAAAGAATTAATTTCATTAAGTTAATTCTATTTTTTCTTGTGTTGGGGGGTCTTTTTCAAGGGGCGATTTCTCTTTGGAGGGTGGAGGTAACCTCCCCAAAAATAGTTGTAAACCTTCCTAGGACCTATGAGAAGCTACAAAGTAAAAAAAGAAGCATATCAGTATAGCAGATACACAGATAGATACCCTTTCACTTTATTACAATGTTTAGCAAAGAAATATGATTTTGTCGACAATTATATTGAACAACCCAATACATGACAACCCCTCAACTCCCCCCCCCCCCCAGCCCCTGTTAATCCTTAAAGTTTTATAATAACTTTTTCTTATTTGTTGTCTTACCAACTGTGGGGAATTGTATTTGTATTTTGATTGGTTGGTTTATTAAGTGTCCAAATGTTTCAACCACTAAATGTAATCTACAGAAAGATTTTATGGTATAATATCCCTGAGTAAGTACATCAATTTATCGGCCATTGACTTACTATTTTAGATCCCTAACAAATACATTTCTTAGTTGTAGCGTAGTTGTTAATTATTTGGATGCAATTATATATATACAGACGGACGGATGTACAGACAGACCATAATTGTAGAGTATTTGCGCTATTTTTATGAATATATTAACAGCTAGGCTGCAATAAAAATTACGGAAGTATAAACATATTTACAGTCTTTAATTGGCTGTAATTTTGGATATATAGACAGACATACATACATTCCATAGTTGTAAGGTAGCTATTATTTATTTGGATGCAATTATGGAAATACAGACAGGTGGACGTACAGACAGACCCTAGTTGTAGATTATCTGCGCTACTACTTTTATATCCTTAAAATAAAGTAACATGTTATTGTATGTCTTTGTGTGTGTACCAAAGGACCTTGCTAACCACTGAACCTAAATGGTGCTCCGTTACATGGTAGCTTCTACTAGGTCCTGGTAAGGTTTATAACTATTTTGAAGGAGGGTACCACCACCATCCCTTAAGAGAAATCATCCCTAGAAAATAAAAAAAAACCAAAATTAAAAAAAAACTTTTTCTTTAAAAGATTGTAATTGAAAGAGGGGATTTGACTCCCCTTGCAATCTAAGGGGCCCTAGATGCCTCTAGGGGCGTAGCCGCTGCTTGTATTGTATTCCATACTATAAAGTAGTAAGGTTTTTTGGCTCAAGCCAAAGATTACAGAAATTGAAGGTCTGAATTGGTTTTACTTATCAGGGAAGCTTTATAAATACCTTGGGATGGTTTTAAGCTATTTTCCTGACATCCCCTACACGTCCTAGAGGTTAGGGGCGTAGCAACTAGTAGATTATAGGAGATTATACAGTAAAATCCTAAAATGATTAGTCCTATAAGGTCAAAAAGGACGCAATGGCTAAAATGATTAGTCCGAATGCGTCGAATACGACGCACAACAATTTATCAAAAAAAAGTATGTAAACTAACTAATATTAAAGAAAACTTAGCAGAAACTAAAAATATATAACAAATGCTATAATTAATTATAAATAAGTATGTTTTAATTCTTTAAAAGAAAAAAGTTAGGCCTGGTGTGAAATTTTTTTCGTATTTTTTCCACTTCTGCCATGAAAATATGATTTCATCTGGTCATCGAATGAAGTGAGAGGCCAAGCAATGTAGAGGACAAAACTTGAAGCTCTATTCAGTTATTTACAAACATTTACAAAGGACAGCATAAAAAAATAGAGTGATAGTATAGGTTTGAATTTGTGCGTCGTTTAAGACCCTATTGTCATTAATGGGTTAACTGTTACGTGATTTTTTTCTCCAACTAATCTATTTTAACATTGTTCTTGCTTCTCCTTGTCTGTATTCTAATTATGCTATTTTATGTGCTTCGCTACTTATAGATGTCATCCTTGTTAAAGCATCTCTATAATCAATTGCTAAATAAGTAAGTATGTCTTTCAACAGTATCATGAATTTTATTACTATTGCAACAAACTTGCTTACAATTATTACAATTGTTTAGTCTTAATATTCTGCTCATTCAGTTCTGACACTCTTCAAGTGTTCATGTTCATTTATCCTTCCATTTCGGAGCTTCGCTTTTATGGATGTTGTCATCCTAGCTTGTATGAACTGTAATTCTTTCAGTGCATAATTTCAACAATTTATGCTGCATTCTTATAATTTGTAGTTACTCTATATGTAGTTTTAGTTTTTGTATTGACACATACGTTCGGAGATACTGTTTATGGTGTGGTATCCGCCGAGGATAAAGGGCAGACACCGGAGTTCAATTAGATTACGGCAGTGTGACAGACGTGGACACCTTACTATAGAGAAGCTACGCTTCTCTAGCTTTCACTAGATAATGATCAACATCTATTTTCAGTTGTCACTTTATTGAAGGGTTAAGAGATACTGCAGTTATATACAACAAACAATAATTACATGGATAGGAATAAATAATCATAACATAAAAGCATAAATAATACATATACAATGGTCAGTTTGGGCAATAATGATTCCCCCATCCCTGGAAAGGGTGGGGGAGAATTAAGAATACAGTTAACCATAATAAACATGACAGATTCAAATCATTAATTCTAAGCGTAGGGAGGGGGTCACTAGACCCCTTCCCCAGGACTCGGGGGAGGGCCATTGACCCTACACCGAACCCCAGATCAGGGGTGCCATAGACATGGCTCACGGTTGCCGAATACCACAACTCTCCCCTCGGAAGGCTGGGAGGTGGTTTCCCTACCAGACTTCCGACAGTGGTTGAGGCCTTCGGCCCGCTCCTTAGGACTAAAATATATATACAAACGATAATGATTCAATGGAATCCTAGTGGTGAGTATCTTCTTAGGGTTGATGGGCTCCCAATGTGGGATAGAAGGCAGAGGCTGACTTGGGTTGGATACGTTGGTCAGCGCCGGCAGGTATCAGGTTTGCTGGTGGCACAGTTGTGGCTGGAACGGTCAGCAGTGGGGCCTGCGGATTGTTGTTGGCAGCGGCTGGGGCACTGGCTGCCAGGTTGATTGTCTGAGCAGCGGCCTGTCCTCCTGAGGGGCCGCGGGGTCTGCCAGAGGGCGGTCCTGGCCTACCTGGGCGGTCATGCCCGCTGTCAGTTGATTTCATAGACACCATTTCCTCGGCTGCTTCCCTGCCGATGGGAATGGCATCCCAGTCCACTGAAAAGTCCCGGGACTTGGCATGGTTGAGCCTGGCTCTAGCCAACGCCTTCCTATACAAAGCTGGATGGTACAGGAACACTTGTGATATCGCATTCAGGGCTGCCCGGACTCCTCCTTGTGCTGCTGCCAGAGAAATGATGGTTAGGTCCCCCAGCAGTTTGAGGATCAGCAACAGCAAGCACAGGATGGCGGCGCCATCTCCCCACTCGTGGATGGCTTGTCTAAATCCTGCCCAGACATCCAGGGCTGCCTCTCCTTCCTCCGCCAGTCGGTCAATGTTGTAGGACACTATCCCATGGTCTCCTGTGGCCGAACAGCTGCCTTGCTGAACGCAGGAGCCATAGGATAGGCCGGTCAGCATGGCACTCTTGTATGCTGGGAATGCCAGCAGTTGTTGCCAGTCATTCAACTCAGCCTGAGAATACAAACCACCTGAACTGAAGTCATCTAAGGGTTCTGTCAACAACTGCTTAGGCGTATCCAGCGGGGGTGGCCTCTTCTTGGGAGCAGGGGTTAACTCTATCCAGCCTTCCTCCGCGTGCACAGTCAGGGGGTAGGTGGAGGAGCAGGGAATCTTGGTGGCGTGCTCACTGTATACCCGTGTCACAGCGTCTACAAAACCTGTGGGCTCCACTGGCACTTTGTCCCAACACTCCTTGTGTTCGCGGACAACATACTTGTGCCTTTGGCAGGTCAGCTGCAGCAGGATGTCTCCCCTCAGTACCGAGAACGTGCTCCCCTGGACACGCACCGGGTGGGCCGGATCTAGTTGCTGGAGCTTCCAGCAGTTGGCCGCTACTTCTTCTGCTGCAGTGCTTCTCATGCGCGTTTCCAGGGTAAATCCAATATAACCTGCATGGATCTGTGCTTGAAGGGGAACGTCAACATCCCTGGCCGACACTCTGGGCAGCGCAGCCGCGGCTGGGTCAGCTGCCACGAACAACGCTGGATGGTTGGTGGCATGGGCCTCGAAGTCGCAGTTCACAATTGAGGTGGGGTTGGTCATGTTGATGAAAAACTGGGCCTGATGGTCAACCAGATATGCATCCCTCACCAGGCTGGGCTGGAGGCTGCGGATCAGCCTCAAGGGGCAATCTCTTCCCAGGTGGTCCCACACGTAGGTTGCTTCCCCAGTGATACAGGACAGCTCAGAATGGGGACACTCGAGGGTCAGGTGGTCAGACTGGGACTCCACCCGTCCATCCTCCACCACATAGGTCTCCTCCTTGACCAGCAGCCGCCGCTCCTGGAGCACTAATTCATTGCGGTAGAGCTGGCCCTCAAAGTGGACGTCCTCCCCCTCGCAACCCACCCCCTCGGGGCTGTTGACGAGGGCGCCCACCATATCAATGGTGAAGAACAGGGGGTGGTTCAGCTGGAACGTCAGTGGCTGGGTCTTGCCTGGCAACGTGTATACTCGGTTCCTGGCCAGGTCTCGGCACGCTTCTGGGTCTATTTTGGTTGGCCTCATGAGGGTGGGGACCGAGGTCACCTTGAGGTGACCCCATACCCCACACCTGAATGTCCACTGGGACACGGTGAGCTGACAGCTGAACCCAGTGGTTTCCCTCACCTTGACTTGCTGCAGGACGTGGACGTCATGGCCCAGGGGCACCTCCTGGTGTAGGGGCTCCGTGTCACACATCTTTTCTTTATTGTAAGACGTGACATGGGTGGGGTTGGCACAGTCCCACCCCACCAGGACGTAGCTGGTTGTAGGCCACACGGCTGCCAGCAGGAGGCCCCACAGGACCATCCACCAATGGGAGAGGCTTCCAGGTAACCATCTTCCTCGTACACGCGGCTGGGGATCTCCGGCTCTGGTCACGGCTGCTTCTTGGGGCTGGACACGGCTGGGCTGCTCCTGGCTAGATACAAATTTCCATTGAGCGTTATCTGTATGCGGCCGAGGCACCCCGATACCCTCCCCAATGACAGACTGGCAAGCGACTGGCACTTGCCTGGGTGTCGGCTCCCCTAGCCCTAAGTGCTCCCTTCCCTGGTCCAAGGCATGCCCAGTGGCATGGGGCTGAAGTGCATGTGGCACAGGCTCGCCCTTACTCAATGCCCTCCCCTGCCCTAGGAACTCAGGTGCATGTGGCACAGGCAAGTCCTTATTTTCCCAAATGTCAATCTCCCCAGCCTCGGGTGCAGGGGGCACAGGCAAGGCTGGGTGTTTACAATGTTTTGGATACAACACATTTAACAAATTCAACTTATCCTGATGGTGAGCCGCTGGGTTCCCTTGGCTGGTAGAGGGCTCTGGATGGCATGTAGCTGGACTCTCCCTGCAGGCTGGTGGCGCTGGCTGGCATGTAGCTGGGCTCTCCCTGCAGACTGGTGGCGCTGGCTTGCTGGGGGTGACGGGTGTCACCCCTTCCCCTGGGACCGCTGGCTCGTTCCAGGACTCAGGTCTCTCGGTGGCGGCGACGGTTGTCGCCCCAGACATCAGGTTGGAGGCTGGCTCGTTCCAGGATCCAGGTATCTCGGTGGCGGCGACGGTTGTCGCCCCAGGCACAAGGGGGGAGGCGCTGGATAGCACCCCCCCATCATCCCAGGTGGCGACGCCGGGTGGCGTCCCATACATCGATGCAGAGGTGCTGGCTAGCACCTCCTGCCTCTCTCGTTCAGCGGCTGCCAGGGCCTCCCCATACACCGTCTCAGGGACGCTGGGCAGCGCCCCTCCACTCTTGCTGGGTAGGCTCAGTCGGGCAGGTTCCATCATGTTGAGGCTGAAAGGCTGGGGCCTCAGCACCTCTGGCTCGGCTATGTTGTTGGGCTGTACCAGCTCTGGCCCCAGATGGTTAAGACTGAAGCCTAGGCCAACCCGGTTGGGTTCAGCCGCGCCGCCCAGTACGTTGATCCTAGCTGGGACAGTCCCGAACTGCGGCATCCCATCGGCTCGGTCCGCAGCTCTGGGGGCGGCTGCTTGCGGTGGTGGTGCTGGGGGCGCGCTCCCTTCCATATGGGCCACTCTGCTGGGCTTCCCTGGAGGGGCACCCTTGTCGGCGGTGCGCCTGCGGCTGGCTACCTGGGCCCAGTCAGCTCTACAATCGGCCGCCGTGTGACCGTCATAGTGGCAACGCTCACACTTGGCAGAACGGTCACGGCGTGGCTGGGTGCGCCTCTCCTCTAGGCTAACTTCCACAGGCGTTGGACAGTCTCGAGCTCGGTGGCCTCTCCCCTGGCAGCGGTAGCAGCGGCCTGGAACCTTGTCATCTGGAGCGACCTTCCCCATCTGGTGGAGACCCGGAGCCAAGGAGCCAATCTCCATTGGCTCCGACTCGTCATATTGGGGCAACTGGATGCAGGCAGATCCAGTCAGCCCGTCGGTCGAGTCCACTAAGCACACACCTTCCTTCAGCTGCTTAGTAACCATGGTCACGGTGAACATGGCCTTGCGAGTGTACTCAGGTACACTCGCAATTTCATGGTTCATCATGAGGCGTTTTACATTGGCGTTACGAATTCCACGATTTAATTCGTCCACCAACAACTCAAGATCCTCATGGTTGTAGGCGTCCCTATACAAGGCGCACTTTGTTGATATGTACGCCTGTATAGGTTCTGTTGAGTGTTGCTTGTAATCCCTAAACGCTTGTTTAAGCGTTTGGGATTCAAAAGCAGGGCGAAATAGCAATTCACACTCGGTCTTGACCTGTTCGTAGGTCAAGGCTTGGCCTGCCTCGCCAAACAGATGGGACGCCATTTCCGCCGCTTGCCCTACCAATGACAGTAGTAGGGCGTTGCGGCGGTTGAGGGAATCATGAGGTGGCACGCGGTAAGCCGCCCATGACATCTCCAGTCGGCGGATATGTGCCGACCAGGACTGCTTGGGCGGCCCTCTAAACTCCGGCAGATTGCTCAGCATCAGCTTGCGGTACTCGGCTGGGGCCGGCTGAGGGTCATCCTGGAGCCATCCTGGGGCTTGGTCACCTCCTGGGACTTGATGCTGGTCCATTGGGTCAACGGTGAAACGGCGGGCACAAAGTTATACAGTACTACAATGAATGGGTTGTCACTTGAGGCTTCCTAGCCTAACAGCCAACACTGTTTATATCACTAGGGTGGGAGTTTTAATTGCAAAGATATAACTTAGCTGTACTTATCAATAGTTAGGTGTTGAGGTAGATAGATGTTGAGGGTCTGAACTGCTGTCAGGAACTGATTGGGTTTTCCCTTATCACACTAGAGCTAGGAGGAAAGAAACTTGCAATTCTTTATTTGCTAAAAATACCCCTGTTAAATGCTATGGAGTAGCTCCGCTCTGGTGTGAAAGTGTGTGTGTGTGTGTGTGCGTGGAATCTTCTGTCCTTGTAACGCGCGTTCGCGCCGTCAAATCCGCGCACACGGGGAAAACGCGCTCTCACCCCTCAGCTCGCTCTCTCATTGGTCCGCTTCGTCCGTTGGATTTATGATATTTTCCGCACTCTGTTGCGCTACCCGTGAATGGCGCTCTGTGTATCCGATCGCTAGCTCCACACTACAGACGGACTTAGTCTAGTGTGGGTAGGAAGGGGGGAAGCGCGTGAGGGGACGGGGGTAACTCCGTCCGTTCCCACTGTGAGGGAGGGGGGTAACTGTGTGCTGGTGTAATGGGGCCTTTGCTTCTTAATCTTAGGCTTATCTGTTATATCACCCTGATTGTATTTGCCTTCAATGGAGAGGGGCCCCTCCCCTTCCCTTGGAATAAGGGGTGTATTGTTTTTGTGCTGTGGGCTTGAGATTGTTTTGATTATATTACATCTAGCTTTTATTTTTGTCCTTATCACAATTGCATAACAGATTTGTTGACCAACTCTGTTCTATTTTTAGCTGTTATCACAATACACAGTAATCCAAGCCTGTTCTATTCTTAGATTTATCACAACACAACAATTTGTTTGCCAAGCTTTGCTCATAAATCTATTGTTTGGCCATCACATTAGGGTGGTAATCCCTGCAAATGTGATATAATATCTGTCTTCTAGATGGGTGGCTGCGTTGTAGCTTCTCAGGATACTCGGGGTTGACGTAGTTTTTCTCTGTTCTGGTGCACTACACCCGTATGTTAGCTCGCAGCTTGCAGCTATGTGGCATGTTTCAGCCTATCGGCGGCAGGGAATGTCCCGTCCTGCTAGCGCCACTGGTTCGGATCCTGCTATTTCTTGCAGTAAAGTTGGCCTATTTTCAGCCGTCTACACGTATTTGGCTTGTTTCAGCCGGTCCGCAGGCCTGTTTCAGCCCTTTTGGCGCTCAATTCTCCGTTAGATATCAGCGCTGCTCGCGGTTATTCGTCAGATTTCGCTGTTTCGCTTCCACAACTGCCGGATGCAGAGTTAAACTTTGCTGTCCAGGGTGGGTAATTCAGGTTGCTTGCGTCAGTTTTGCCAGATTCACTGCTGGGAGTACCTTAGCCTCAGATGCGCGTCTGCTCTACACTTGTGGTTCGCCGTAATCTCACACAGCTGTCACCAAAGTTGTGGTATCCGCCGAGGATAAAGGGCAGACACCGGAGTTCAATTAGATTACGGCAATGTGACAGATGTGGACACCTTACTATAGAGAAGCTACGCTTCTCTAGCTTTCACTAGATAATGATCAACATCTATTTTCAGTTGTCACTTTATTGAAGGGTTAAGAGATACTGCAGTTATATACAACAAACAATAATTACATGGATAGGAATAAATAATCATAACATAAAAGCATAAATAATACATATACAATGGTCAGTTTGGGCAATAATGATTCCCCCATCCCTGGAAAGGGTGGGGGAGAATTAAGAATACAGTTAACCATAATAAACATGACAGATTCAAATCATTAATTCTAAGCGTAGGGAGGGGGTCACTAGACCCCTTCCCCAGGACTCGGGGGAGGGCCATTGACCCTACACCGAACCCCAGATCAGGGGTGCCATAGACATGGCTCACGGTTGCCGAATACCACAATGGCACTTGCACGCTAGGTCCAACAACCCTAAGGGGAGCTAAATGTCAACTATTCTGTCCAAATACCTATATTTGGTATTTGGTTAAGTAATAATACTCGGACAACCAATTTTTTGATTACACAACCTTTGTCTGAGAAGTCCTAACTGCATGATAATGAGTTGCGACCGCTTTGGTCCAATGCATTCCCCTTACTCTAACTATTAATGTCGCACACCTTACATCATTTTTAACGTCTTTAGTTATGACAGGGTGTTCAACAGAGATTCGGATCTATTACCTCCCCAACAACGAGTGGATGCGCTACTTGATTAGCCACGGTCGCGGGTTCTGTAGTCTTAGTAGCAAAGCTATATCCATAACACGTTTTGTCCGTCTATCCGTTAGTCTTGATGTTCTTTTCTCCATCCAAATCATATTAATTAAAACATTTATGTTAAAAAGAATGATTTTAGAAATTATTGTGGCTAAAGAATAAATATTTTTATGTCTTTGAATGAAAGAACAAGAAGCAAGCTTATTCAGATTTTTCATTATTTTTAGGGTAAAAACACAAAAATCTTAAATATTCACATGTATCACCATTGTGCGAAGCGTCATTTTTTAGGTACTATCATAACCATCCAAAGAATAAATCTAAAAATAAAATAGCTTAAAGTATCATTGGACCTATGTGAAGCTTCCCTAAAATAAGGAACTCTATAGTTTTAGTAGTTATTGAAATCTTAAGCTACTAACTAAAATAAATATACTTTACATGATAGGATTGAGCTGACCGAAACTAGATGCGCCAATAAAGAAAAAAGAAAATTTCGCGCGCATTTGGGAGGCATGCGTTTCGTTTTTTTTTATGCAGAATAAGGTTTAGTCTTAGCTCTACCGGAGTCTCGTCTCCGTGTGTCTCTGAGTGGCGTAGATTTGTTGTGGAAAATTATTGTAAAGTGACCTCTTTACCCTCTAGGTATATTATCCATAACAGCTGTTATATTAATTACTAGATACTTCGCCCCCTAGAGGCCTCTAGGAGCACATAACCCCCTAATTTTGACATCTGTGATTGGTAGATTGAAAACTATCTGTGCTCTGATTGGAGAAGCTTAAGTGTCGTACATCACTCAACCAATTAGAGCGCAGGTAGTTTTCAATCCACCTATAACGGATGTCAAAATTAATTAACTTAAATTGTATTTGCGCTTTTAGATAAAGAATTATACAAAAAACTAATTTTATATAAAAAAAATCCTTAATATTTTATGCAGATTTCAAATCTCCCTCTTAACATTAAAATTCTTTCTCGTATTCATTCGAATCCGGTGGATAGGAACCGGTTCTCATCCATACGAGTTTTCTACGATTATACAGTGTTTTTTTTTATGAGAACTTTTTTGAAAGCAATTTTACCTCACTTATAGTCATCAGAATTTAATAATTAATGGTTTATTTTCTTCGTTTTTTAAGGCAATTAATAGAACACCAAAAAAATATTTCAGTTTTTATTTAAAAAGTACAGTAAAATCTAAAATTCAAAACTTAGGTGTCAACATCTAAAAATAGTTTTAACGCATTTCTTATGCTCAAATATTCTACCTTTTGCAAGAATGGATGCTTAACGCTTCAAAGTTGAGATATAGAGCTTAAAATGTATACAGATATTAATGGGGACATGTACTAGAACATATCAAAGTTTGAAGGTCATATCTCAACCAGGGAGGGAGTACTGGCCCCCCAAAGTTGACTACAGAAAATCCAATTTTTTTCTTGCAAAGGGTAGAAGATTTAGGCATAAGAAAAATGCGCTAAAACCATTTTTAGATGTGACACCTAAGTTTTGAATTTTAGATTTTACTGTACTTTTTAAATAAAAACTGAAATATTTTTTTGGTGTTCTATTAATTGCCTTAAAAAACGAAGAAAATAAGCCATTAATTATTAAATTCTGATGACTATAAGTGAGGTAAAATTGCTTTCAAAAAAGTTCTCTTAAAAAAACACACTGTATAATGTATTCTATATCCACGGAAAGCCGTTTATAATACGATACGAGAAATAACTATTCCAACTTATATATCTTACTATATGCACTGCTAGTCTAAACCATCAATTTAAGATTTTATCAAAATACCTAGAGTTATAAGTCATTGAATGAGAGAACGTTTATAATTTACATTTCAATGTCGACTTTCTTTCTGCATTGACAATGAAATAAAAATTCAAATAAATTGTTTATGATTCTCCTTACACAGAAGTACAGGGTATTTTTAAAAGCGAGCGAAGCTTTTCTATAATTAGGGTCGGTCCGTCCGTACGTTCGTAACGGATAGCTTTTTCCGTTAATTTAGGCCTGTTAGAATTGTCCTATCGATTTCAAATTTTGCATGGTGATTCCTATAGTAGTTGGGTACGATTTAGAAAGCGTAGCAACTCTATAATCATTACCAAAATGTCCGTACGTCCATTTTAAACATGTTGATTTTTTTTACTTTTTTGGCCATTTTTTGTTGAATTAATGAGGAATATTGATATTATTTTATTGATCGATTGCTGAAATACATCACGGAGCATTCTCGAAAATTTGCGCGTCACACGTTTTTATAGCCTGCCAGCACACGAGTTGAAATCTCCTAAAACTTACTTTAATACAAAACGTTTTTTATATTTTCATTCGTTTTCATTCCACCGATAGAGCTAGTACTCTCTCTTACATCGCTTTTTAATACGTTTTCAACAGTAAGTTTTAGTTTTTAGTGTATTATATATATGTTTTTTCAACGTATTATTTCATTTACTATTTTCAGTTGGGGATTTTATTTGCATTTGGGGATTATTCAAGAGAATTTAAATAGTAAATGGAGATTGGTTCCTAAATACTTATCGAATTCTTCGAATTTTCCCAATATTAAAACTCTTTTAGCTTATTTTCGACGGATTCTTTAGTGATTTATGGAATATCGATCGATAAAAAATATTAATTGTAGCATAAGGAAACGAAATAAGACGTTTTTAATGGAATAACATGAAGTTACAAAATGGCCATTTTTTGTTGAATTAATGAGGAATATTGATATTATTTTATTGATCGATTGCTGAAATACATCACGGAGCATTCTCGAAAATTTGCGCGTCACACGTTTTTATAGCCTGCCAGCACACGAGTTGAAATCTCCTAAAACTTACTTTAATACAAAACGTTTTTTATATTTTCATTCGTTTTCATTCCACCGATAGAGCTAGTACTCTCTCTTACATCGCTTTTTAATACGTTTTCACCCACCCTCCCTAACCCTTTATTTCTTATTAGAAATTTTTTATTTTTCTGCTTTCTTAATTCCTGTATTTTTATATTAATATTGTTTTTTCTAATTTGACATTCTACCTATTCATGTCTCTAACATTTTTTTCAGATCAACGTTTTTTAAATCCTTTGTGATCATGACACCATTCGAATTCTATAAACTCAGGAGTGTTAAGTCATTCCATGCTCAAAATATAGTCGCCTATAAGCAGATTTTAGGCTTAAACCTGCATTATTTTGTCGTTTATCAAAGTAAAACTGATAAACATTTAGTAGTCAGAGAGTTGATTAATCGTGCATCTCGTTATAAAGATCAATTAGAAGAAATTAACCATACTTTAGATGACGATTTTTTATCCGCAAAATCTGTATATGATAATTTTGGCCAGTTTTTTAAAGATTTTGAAGCAGAATGTCGCAACACCTTGTCACTTCTTGATTAACTTAAATTATTAAAATTTTTTCTTTTTCTTTCTTATCACAAAAAATTCTTATTTTCTTTCATTTAATGTTTCAAACACTATCTTCTTGAATTAATTTAAATTTTTTTTCCTCTTTCGATTTTCTTTTCTTACAAAAAATACTGATCGTTAAAAATTACAGCATGTTTTTATTGTTATTATATTGCATGAAATTTTTCGTGAATGTTTTTTAATTTAACATTGTTGTTAAATTTTTCCTTTAAATTTAAATTTCCTCTTCAGACCTAAAAATGCCTGTTCCTACAGGACATTCGCACAACTCCTCAGATGAGGATAATTCCCCCCCCCCCGCATCCACAGTGGTTCCAACCACAAATTTGTCTAGATCCTATTCAGCTCCAGTCAATACCTCAGCTCCCTCGTCGGTTGTAGCTCCAGGTCCGTCATCGGTCGCACAAACGATTATTCCCCAGGATCCAAAAGATCCATTGGGGTTAAACAACCTTCCCCCAGCGGGCTCATATTTGCCGGGGATAGGTTTTGTGCCACAAATTAATCAGCCTCCGAAAATGACAGCGCGACTTCAAGAGTCTGCAGCTCCAGCGCGACCTTCAGTGTCAGCAGCTCCACATATTGAATCTGAGAAAGTTAAGATGCCTGTCAGACATGCTTCAGTGTCTTCAGGTAAAATGTATACTTAGTACTCATTACTTTGATTCAATAATTGAGAAATTGAAGTTCATATGAATTTTGTCTTCTTAGCAGTTTTTTACCCTTACAAACATTTTTCTTTTCTCAAATTTTTAAATTTTTTCCCCCCCCCTCTTTTTTATTCTTTCCTTTTTTACTGCCTTACACCTTTTTCCATCTTATTTCTTTTTTAAATCTTTTTTATTTTTTAGATGATTTTTCCCCTAAACGCAAGAAGTCAAAAAAGAAGAAACGCTACTCTAGTAGTTCCTCTTCTTCCAGTTCTTTCTCGTCATCATCGAGTTCTACGGAATCAGATGAACCTAAAAGGAAAAGAAAAGGTACTTTTTTAAAATACTTAAAAGAAAATCCTTTCTTTCTCCCATATATGAACTATTTGAAAATTTTTTTTACGATATTATTACAGAAATTTATTTTGGTTCAATTCATTTGAAAGATAAATTTCTTGTTTCTATGAACACCGACTGAATATTTGACGTTATTCTTCGGATTATTATGTCTTCATACATTCTTTCTTTAGGAAAGAAGAAGAAAAAGAAGAAGAGCAAGAAGCACTCTTCCGATTCCGACAGTAGCAGCCAACTAGTAGGCGGCCGAAAAGCTAGACGTCGCCTCCGGCGAGCAGCTGAAATATTGTCAGACCCACCTGCTTGGATTGGCATGACGACAGCAGACATACATGCCGAACGGGAACGCCTCTTCGAACATTTAAACGTAAGAAAAAACATTTTAAAACAATTTTTTTTTGATCAAACATATATTTTTTAATATATGTAGGGGTTATTTAGTCTATTTCCAACAAAAAAAGGGCAGTTATCTTGGGTTAAGGGCATTTTCTTTTTCTACATTCCTTTAAAAATTTTTCTCTTTTCCACATTTGAGTATTTTTTGCTATCTCAAATATTAATTTTTTGTTTATCTTTTTTCAAATTTGAAATTCTTTTCTTGGAAATCTCACAATAGTTTTTCTATTAAGTCTTTGGATGAAAAGAATGACGTCTCTCTCACATTTTTAAAATGTGTCTTAAGAGACACCTGCCGTTCGAAGAATTATGTCGAGGATGCTGCGAAGCGTCTTATAGCGCTGAAAGCCCCCAAGAACTTGTTATATGACCTACAGCAGTCGCTGCAAGCCTGCTATCAAGCAATAAAGGCAAGAAATTCATAAATTTTTTCTTCTTTTTCGTTTTATAATAACTAAACCTATGCCAATTTTTAGTTTTTCTTATTTTTTACGTACAGATCCGATCAATAGGAATCGTTTCTTATTTATGAAATTTATTTTTTCAAATTTGCTTTTTAAAGAAGACGTGCAAACATTTGATTAACACCAGTTTTATTAGCTTCCGCACCACAGAAAAAAGGTTTATAAGATTATTCTGTGACATTTACATTATTTTTCAGTTTATTTAAGTTTCAGGAAAGATAATTCCTACGACACATTTCTTTTCATTGAGCTAGAGATTAACATATTTTATTCCAAATTTTAAAACATTTTCATTTTTATCTAGATAGCTGAAAGCTCCATCGGGTATATCGAACTGGCTTTTTCGAAAAACATCGGCCACGCCAACCGGGTGGCGCTAGCAGGTAACAGACGCTACCTCACCACCCAGCAGCAACGTATCTCGGATTCCCTGCCTGACTTTCGAGGGGACTATGGCAGAGGAGCACGTGGCGGCTTCTCTAACGGCCGGTTTAACTCAAATGGAGGCTCAAACCCTAGGGGTAGAGGATCTCGAGGACGAGGTCGAGGATCTCTTCGCTGTCACGGATGTAACGGCGAAGGTCATAAAGTCGAAGACTGTCCTTCCGCCAACCCTAAATAATGATTCTACCCCGCTTTACGCTATTCAAGATTTAAACCTACAGATACCTACCTCCGACATTCCAAATTTTCATATCGCTTCTCTGAAAAATTTTTGTTTCACAGAAGATTATGACCATTATAAACGTTTATATGATATTCAATCGGATTTTTTATCTAGTTATTCGCCAGCTTATTCTATTCATTCACTTACAGCAATTAATTTCTATAAAAATATTCTCCATGCACCATCTTTTGTTTTGCAAACACTTACCTTTGGATATCAACCAGGTAGATTATTGAGAATAATTCTTTTCACATTATTTCTTATATGAAATTGTTCCAAAAAAATTTTGTCTTCTTTTTACAATTATTCTCCATAATCTATCTTTTTTTAAGTTTTTACATCTCCAGTGTCACCGTATTTCGAGAAGAACAACAATAGCGCTGTCCGCAATCCAGATTTTGTTCGTCAAGAGATTCAATCTTTGCTAGACAAAGGTATTATTGCTAAAATCGATCATCAGCCTTATTGTTGTTCACCTCTTACGGTAGCTAGCAGAACATGTAGTTTAACTAACACAACTAAACTCAGGAAATTTTTCGACACATAAATATTATCCTAAATTTCTTTTTCAATTTTTTTTGATTCCCCTTTTCTTTTTCTACCCCCTTTTTATATAATATTCTTTTCGTTTTCAATTATTTTCTCTACCTCTCAAATATTTTTTTTTGTTCAAATTCAATTTTTTCAAAAAATTCTTTCATTTTTCACCCCTTTTTTAAATTTTTTCGAAATATTTCCTGCTTTTAGATTGTGCATCGACTTATCCCGCCACATTAATCTACTTCTCCAGCCAGAGAACGTCTCTTTAAATGATATTAAGACAGTGCTGCCTCGCATTTCTCAGGATGTATTTTTTACATCTTGGGATTTGCGGGGCATGTACCATCAAGTACATCTACATCCTGCCGTTACTGAACTTTTTGGTTTTTGTTATAAAAATGCTGATAATTCCTATTCTTTTTACAAATATTTAAGGCTTCCCTTCGGGGTTGCCTCAGCCGTATTTCTAGTTGATGCCTTGATACGCCCAGTTAAACATTTTTGTCACCGTCACAATATAGACGTGAGTGTCTATATTGATGACGGCCTGACTGTCGAAGTAAATTATTTTAAATGTCTTCTTAGTACTCACTTTGTCCTATCAGTTTTACTATGTGCAGGTTGGCATTTTCAACTTTCTAAATGTCAACTAGAACCTGTTCGTCGTATACAATATTTAGATTTTATTCTTGATAGTAGTAAAATGATAATTTCCTTGCCCATTGTTAAAATTCAGAAAGTTTTATTTCTTCTTGACAAAATTTTAGCTGCTTTTGATTCTAACGATCCTGTAGATGTTACTATGTTAGCCTCCTTTTTAGGCAAATTATGTCATGCATATTTTAGTCATGGAGATTTTATTCGCGTCGTGGCTAGAAACTCTAATCATGCCCTTGGTGTTTACACCTCACAGTATGGCTGGAAAGGAGCTTTGTTTGTCAATGCAGATATGTTTCAAGAGCTGTCCCTCTGTAAAGAACATTTTGTTTCTTTAAACGGGCAACCAATTCGTACTGAATCCAAAACAATAGAAGTTTTTTCCCCCCATCAAACATCTTTCTTAATTGACAACATTGATCCTAATGATTTAAATAAACATTGTAATATTTTTGTGTCAGACGCTTCTGACCACTCAGCCTTTTCATTCAAAGCTGGAGACTGTAAGATTATCTCTGATTATTTATTTACTCCACAAGAGGCTGAATTATCTTCAGGCCATAGAGAACTTTTAAGTATAGTTAAAGCTTTTGAACATTATAGCAATTATTTCGCCACCCTTAAAGGACAGCTGGTTATTTGGATAACAGATAGCATGTGCCTTTACTCTTTTTTGCGTATTGGAAGCCGTAATTTAGTTATTCAAAAATTATTAATTCAATTAAAAATTCTAGAATTCCAATACGCAATCCGTATTATACCTAAATGGATGCCCCGAGACAGTTCACTCATTACTTTAGCAGATTTAGGCTCTAAGCTTTTTAAATCCTCTAATGAATTTGGGATTAGTTCTAATGATTTTCAATTTCTTCAAAATTATTTTTCTATCAAAATTTCAATTGACTGTTTCGCAACATCTAAGAATTGTAAAGTAGAGAAATTCATCTCCCCCTTCCCCCAACTAAATTGTTTTGATATTGATTTTTTCACAGTTTCCCTGACCAGTTCAGAATGCTACTACATCCACCCCCCGATTTCTCTCCTTTCTCGTGTTTTTAATAAATTAAAATTATATGAGGATATAACAGCAGTGGTAGTTTTGCCCTTATGGCCGACATACCCTTTCTGGAATTGTATTGTTAAAGGATCTTATTTTAATTCTTTTGTAAAAAATTTTCTGCTCTGGGATCCTTACTACATTGCTTCTACGCCAAATAATCTTTTCAACGGTCATAAGACGTTTAAAACTCTCGCTTTATTGATTCATACCGGTAAAGACTATGCCATTCCTTTACCACAATTTTAATCAATATGTTTTTTAATGAATTGTACAAAATTTTTTCAGCATCTTTACAATGAGAACGTCTTTCAAACATTCCACTGTAAATTACCATAAGTTTAATGCTCAGTTACAAACCTTTAAAGACAATAGACCTCTAGAAAAAAGAGGCCCTCTGTATTTTCCGTCAGTTTTAGAGAAATACAACCTTTCCGAAAAAAGGAAACGCCATATAAAATTGACAGCGTCTTCTAGAACTAAGTCCACGCAGCTACTCCACAATCGTACATTACGCCGTTTTGAAATATTTTGCGAAAACAGAAATAAATCTCTGTTAAATTTTTCAAAAAAGGATTTAGCCGCCTACATTGAATACTTAGAGGATTCCGCAGCTAAAAAATCCGCCGTAGTCGGTTTGGCAGGCGCGATAGATTTTTTAGCCAGTGCTTTAGATATGAAATCCCCTTGGACCCCCCAAATTGAAAGAATGTATCAGGGAATCACGAGAAGAGCCTCTGCAGAACAGCCTTTGACCAAGAAAGCGCCTAAACTGCCCATAAAGTACCTGACTTTGGCCATCGATAAGCACGTGACACCTTTTCTAAAGAATCCAGATCAGGTAATTTGTTTCATATGAATCAATAAATCCTTTTTTCGAATAAATTTCGATTCATACTTATTACTTAGCTATTTTTAAGTTGTCGGACCAAACTACATTTAATATTAAGGAGTTTTTTACGTTTTTCTAATATTCACATTGATCTCTAATAGAAATCTTATTTCTTAAATTTCGAAATTAGTTTTTTGGGCCAACTATTTTAAGACATGGAGTTTTCTACGCTTTTGTATTTTCCTTTAATATTATTTTTCTAATAGAAACTTTGTTTTCTTAAGATTCCAATTGTGACCCTCCGAGCAATCGTGGCTCAGCACCTTCAGTACAGCTTGTGTGCGCGCATATCTGACCTGTTAAGATTAAGAGCCTGTGATCTAGCGGTTACCACACTAGGAGATACGCCAGCCATGAGCGTAACCTTCAGATCTTCTAAAACTGACCCTAGGTACTTATTTTAACAAGAAAATCTTTCTTCAATTCTTTCTCAAAAATTTTTCCAGAATCTTTTCAAATATCATACGACATTCTTTTCTATCTATTTTTTACTTAATATTACATTAGAAATTACATTATAATTGCAAATAATTTCTAATTATCTTATTACAAATTCTTTCAAGTTTTCAATGTCTTAGTTTAAAATGTTTATAATTACAAATAATTTCTTACCCAATACCTATTTCTTCTACCGTAAATTGTTACAGAAAATTCCAGAAAATCTTTTTTCAAATTTATTATACATTCTCCAACTCTGCATTTCATTTAGAATATCGTCGTTTTTTACACAAAAACATAAACATTATTTTTCTAGATTTGAGGGCTCCACCAGTTACGTGATCTTCAATGGATCAGAATATTGTCTTTATTCATTGTTGGTCCTGTATTACAATAGGCTCCGGTTGTATTCATCAGATACTTCCTGTCTGGATACGAGCTATTTGCTGCCCCGTACAGGGAATGGTACCACTTCGAAATCTTCTAGGCGAGTTTTTAAGCATAATACATTCATACATTTTTTCTTTTTTAAGTTGTCACAAATTTTATCGGTAATTATATTTTTTAGAATCCTAGTCGCGGATGGACGTTACGCAATTTCAACTTCCACCTTAATGAAGGATGTAAACTTAATTTATAGTAACTTAGGACTTAAGCATAAAATTACATCTAAATCTGCTAAAAGCTTAGGAGTGTCATCTGCCTTTAGATTAGGTATGAGCGATGATCATATCCGAGTCTTAGGCAGATGGCGCTCCATAGCTACAGCTCAACATTATCGAGCTATTGATGATACAACGCTTATTGAGATTTTCTCCAAGATTATGCTAAAATCCTCGAGTACAGCAGTCCCCAGGTCTTTAGCAGCCCTTACAGACCAAGCCTCCAATTCCATCGCTTCACGGACGACTCCCTCTTGGTCCTCAGCCCATTCAGCACCTCTGAACCGCGCTCTTATCTTCCAGATTTTGTTAGCTTCGGGCTATCTAGACCCCCAAGGATGCCCTCTCAACAACGATGGCTATCCCCTCCCTCAAGACGTTCCGGAGGTTAGAGCCAACGGCGAAGATCTTCTAGCCATCGAGTCTTCTCAAACCTTCATAGTAACTCTGCCGAACTAAGTTATTATGCATTTGTATTATTTTTATTTATGCTTTTCAATTTTTAAAAAAATGCTTAAATAAAACAGAAATTTTTAAAATTGCATATTAGTTCTTTTCTCAGTATTTTTTCAGATTATTTAAAATGTTTTCTTTTTTAAGAAAAAAGAATTTTTTAATAACTACCTACCATAAAATTTTTCGATTTCGAACTGGTTTTATTTATCCGATTATTCTCGCGAATTTCTTCGTTTCATTTCGATTGGTTCCTAAATACTTATCGAATTCTTCGAATTTTCCCAATATTAAAACTCTTTTAGCTTATTTTCGACGGATTCTTTAGTGATTTATGGAATATCGATCGATAAAAAATATTAATTGTAGCATAAGGAAACGAAATAAGACGTTTTTAATGGAATAACATGAAGTTACAAAATAACAACAAATTTTTATGTGATCTATTCATCGGATTGATCTGATTTTTGGTATATTGATTCCTGGGACAACAGTATAAAAGTATAATGTAATAAGCGAAGCAACTCTATAATCAAGTTCTAAAAGTGTAAGTATGTCCATAAAAATGATCCAGTATCAAGCAGTTTTTCAACAAATTTACTTACAATTTTGCTTTGACTCTTATAAATTTATATTATGATAATTAAGTTCTAACACTATACAATGTTAATGTCCGTTAGTCCTACTGTTTCAGTGCTTCGCTTTTATGGATGTTGTCAAGAAAAAATAAGATATAAATTATTAATTTCTGTCAATGGTAAGTGGGTTAAATTAGGCAATACTTTTGTTTAATTAAAAAAACACCCTGTAGTATGATACTGCACTCTTTGCAGTGCTTATTTTACTAAGTTTTTATTATATAGGCCCCGCTGATAAGAAAAAATAACGGTGGGGTTGCTGTGCTCGCAAAGCACTTTTTATAAGACTAGCGGTTACGTCCCTAGATGCCTAAAATTGGCACTTGAGGAATGGAGAGTCGAATTTGATAACCAAATCTATTATTTTAGATTTTTTTAAAATAGTAACCAAATTTTTTTTGGGGGGGGGGATAGGGTTTTTTTTTGGAGAGGAGGGTAATTTTTTTCTAGGGGCGATTTCAATTGGGATGGTTGTGGTACCCTCTCCAAAAATAGTAATAAACCTTCCTGGAACCTATGAGAAGCTACCCTGTAAAGGAGAACCCGATCGGCTCAGCGGTTATCGGTGCAGACAAACAGACAGACATCCTGTTACTTTTTATAAGGATAAGCACCAATTTTGTTGGTTTTTCAAATGAAAAAAAGAATTGGGTATTAATTTTTATCAGTTTGGTTTTTGTTTAAAAATAAAGCTTTTTGCATTTCCAAAAAATTTAAATCATACTGGCCATACTATTGGTCAATTAAAATGTATACTGGCCTGATATTGGTAGTTTAGTATGTGTATTGACCTATCATTGCTGATTTGTACTGTAAAACGTAATTTTTTATAGGAATTTAAAAGCTTCTTTAAAAAGCCAACATCAGGCTTTTCAAAACATTCTACTACTTTATTACCTTACTAGCGGCTGCGCCCCTAGCACAAGAAAAGCTTACTACTATATAATATGACTAGCGGCTGCGCCCCTAAATCCTCTAGGGATACTTAAGGGAAAAGAAAATAATTTATTTTGAGGGTCATCTTTTTCTGGGATGGTAAAGATACCCTTCCCAAAAATAGTTATAAACCTTCGCTGGACCAATAAGAAGCTTTACTGTAAAGGAGAACTATATCGGTTCTGCGGTAAGCGAGATCCTTCGCTACAGACAAAAAAAAATTCTTTATATAATAGCATTACTTGCGATAATTAGATAGTTTACAAGAAAGAGTTGTTGTTTTCAAAAAGTCTTTCAACACAATTTCAAAATTCAAAACAGAGCTATCCTAGGTCAACTTTGAAATTAACAAATATTCCTAAAAGTCAATCTTTTCAACAATAATACACGTTGGTATATGTAGGATAGAAAATCAGGGATCTAAAGGGATCAGACAATGGCAGATAAATAGATGATGAAACACAAAATTACCCAACGTACATGTAGGTGAAAATTAGTGGTTGAAACGTTTGAACACTCAACTTAAAAAACAAACCAATAAAACAAAAGTTTTTAAGCTAACGAATAAGAAAGCGTTATTATAAAACTTTGGGTACTAGTGCAATCTCAGTGATAGAAAATGGACTTGTTAAATTTCCAACTTTCTATTGACTTTTCTAACATTATAATAGTTATTCAAATAAGGAAATTAAGTTTTAAATCAAAAGAACAATTCTAACACTTTGGATAAACGATAATAGCTATCAATAGGACGGATTAAACCTAATTATAGAAAACTTTGATTTAATTGTAATAAGCGGGGCTTTTTATACTTTTAGGGTCGGTCCGTCCTTAGTTCCATCAGTCTGTATCGGATAGCTTTTTTGTTTTTTAATTGTCTTCTCGATTTTAAACTTAGTATAAATCTTTATTTAACTAATTAGTAATATTCAAGAAATTAAATTTTGACAAAGATGTCAACATTCACAAAAACAATCAGAAAATAGGACAAATGAACTTAAATAAATATAAGTAACAATAAAGAAGAAAAATTTATGTTAATCCGACATAATTGCTTGAAATATTGCTTATAAAATTATATAAAAAAATATGATATGTATAAAAGTTTGTTGTCAAAAAAGCTTTAAAAGGTAACTTGTTATTGATTACTAAAATTGTTGGGTTTAAAACGATATGAAGGTTCCAGTATGGCTAATACATAATTTGACGACCAGAGGTATTCGCATAATATGCAGAGCTTCGCTTTTAAAAATTTTTACAAAGCCTTGGGTCAAATTTCAAATTAGCTAAATTTAGCTTCAAGTGTTTTACTTTTTTTTCAGCATAGCATCTGTATAATTTTGTATCTATAGCTGGATAGCGGCGCTTTCCCTCACAGTGCCTATTGTGCACTTAATTACCCCCCCCCCCCCACCCTTATTTTGAAATAAACTGAAAAAGGAGGGTAGGAGTTTTTTTCATATGCCTAACCCCTGAGTCTTATACCTGTGGTGCCCTAACCCTGCTGGGTTTACCCAGTAACAAATATAATCTCAACTTACATGCACTAAAGTAATAATCAAAAACTACCACCCCTCCTTATTTTAAAATAAAGGAGTAAGATCATTTTCTCGACTAAGCGCTTTGAGGGAAAGCGCTGTTAAACGTCCAATGAAATTTGATTGTTTGGATTGTGTGCCACACTCATATAATATTTATTTGCAGAAAATAATTTAGAAACCTAAAATCATGGTATGAACGTACCAGTAGGCATATTTTCTAAAAAGCATTACACAATCGGTGCAGCGGTGAAAGATACGGACAGACAGACATCGTTCTACTTTGTATAATAGATATAATTGTTTTATTATTTTTCATACATACTATTCAACAAAGTGTTTAGATGCGCAACTTTTCAATATTTTGTCCTTGTGTGTATGTATGTATATACAGCTTTTTTGCAGCATTTCTGGCAAAGTGACAAAGCTAGTGACACTAAAGTATAAAGTGTTCCTGAAAAACAAAAACAAAAAAAGATTATGTTTACTATAAAAGCAGATTAATTAATCTAACAAAATTTTTAAGAAAAAGAAAGTTATCACTGTATAGATAGAGGATAACTTACTATTCATGATTTTTATACCAGTTTTTTAAGATTTACATTCAAATTTTAAAAAATCTTTTTTCTTCACTGAGATTACTTGTCCAAGAAAAAAGATAGAACTCCCTTTTCAACTTTTTAAAAGGTATGTTGATGTACAGACTAACCAACCAACATCCTAAAATATTTTTAAAGCAGGGACGTTATATGTCCAATTAAAGCGAAGCAATATTTACGGTAAAGCAAGAAAGAGAAAAAAGGAGGTTGAAAACGAATGAAAGAAATAAAGCAAAAATAGAATAAGTTATTTTATCTTTAAAAATTAGAATTTACATTAAGATATAAACATTATTATATTAATAAAGAAAATAAAGAAATATCTTCCCTTGTATAAGGAATATTTTTTCCAGCAACCATTTTTTTGCTCGTCATATTCCGCTTAACTTACATTTACAAAGAAGAATAGATTTTGGCCCGCCCTTAGCAGACTGCCCCGTGTTATTTTCTACGTTTATTATATGTTGAAAGGTTTAAAATAAAATCAACAAACATATTACTACAGACAGAAGGACGGACAAACTCTTAAAGAGAAGCTTCACAGCTAAAATTGTTTGTATATTGTATTTCTTATATTGGGTGACATGCTTCATTCCGTCTGTAGTATTTCAAATACGGCTTAGCCACTCAATAACTTAGTAAACTTGTAGTTTTAATATACACATTACACATTTTTGTAATACTGTTTAGTTTTCATAATATATTTAACTTTAACTACCCTTTCCTCACACCCAATCTATCTAAAATTGAACCTCAACAGTAAAAAAAGTTTGAGGAAGGTAAAAAAACTAATTTTATATGCCTTATGGCTATTTTAGCTTCACCAGATTTGAATTTTTAACGCCTTTTTTTATTTTTAATAGTCTACTTCGTACTAAAAAATTACATTAAGTTTTCGTTGGATCCTGCCTCTATGCAACATATACACCATATACAACATTTGACCCTTTCCCCTCATTTTTTTGCTATGCTACTTATGTTAATACTCGTCCTATTTACTAGTTTTTTTTATTTTTCTAAAGGACAAATACGTCAAAGCGTATTAGTAAAATTTAGTCAAATAGTCAATCGGTCAAATATTGTGCTGTTAGTCAGCTATTTACTTTGGACTTTCAATTGTTTAGGTTAATTCATAAATATCTAAGACTTTAATACAAATGAAAGTTTTAAAATCAAAGTTTTAATCTGTTTTGAATAAAAAGGCAAAACGTATACAAGTATAAGCAAAATTACAAGTATACATATGTAGTTGTATTAAAGGCTTTGTTAAGGTTAAATTGACGAACATTAATAATTTACTGTTTTCTTTCCATCCATTTGCAAAACTATTATCTATCTATCTATCTATCTAACTATATATCTATCTATCTAGGTTGAACCATGGCTGATAACATGTAGGATGTTGTTCCCTTCCAGCAGCCTAGCAAGACTTTAGTATCTATCTATCTATATCTCTATCTATCTATCTGTCCATCTATATATCTATCTATCTAGGTTGAACCATGGCTGATAATATGTGGGGTGGTGTTCCCTTCCAGCTGCCTAGCAAAACTGCCATCAAGTATCTTGGCAGATCCGTCAAAGTTAAGGTATTTATTTTCTGTCCATTTGCTATCTATTTATCTTTACATAAATTTTATCTATTTCCCAATAAAAAATTCTAACTATGTCCATCTATTTGGTAGTAAGGGTGTTTTGCCTGTAGATTAAGATTTTGATAACTACTGAATTGATTGAGAAATCCATTTATGGGTCTCGTGATGGTTTTAGGCTACTCCATTTTCAGTCCTGGGGTTGTTTTCGGCTATAGCGTCCCTATATGCTAGGGGCGCAGCCGCATGTCTATACATATTTATCTATATTTGTCTCAATCTATCTAATGATCATCTATCTATCTCTATATATAAAAATGTAAATGTCTCTCTATTATCTCTAAATCCTCTACCATATATCTATCTGCCTATCCATCTTTTACCTTAACTCTTAACGTGATCCTGTTTTAATTATTTAGAGAGAATGTGACATCCCTATTGGAGGCAGATATAATGCCAGAGAAACCATGGATAGAGAGGTAATAGAAAAGTAACAGAATGTTTGTCTGTGAGTCTGTGTGTATCTCAAGATGTTTTCCTTCACATTGAATCTTTTTATTGATTATAGGAATGTTTATAATTATTTGAAGGAGGGTTAGAACACCCTTCTATAAACCCCCCCCCCCCCCCCAAAGAAAAAAAATTGTGGCAATTTTATGCAATTCTATTCTTTAGGGTCAGTACCTTATATTTTACCTCTGCTAAGTGCTCTGGACGATTTTCCGTGTTATCGTAATTTTACACTTTTTCTGAGAATTTGAAGAATGTCTTGTGTCTGACCTTTTATCTTATACATTATCTAGCAGACAATTTGTTATAGGATCAACTTTAAAATGATTAATCAAATGCAGTTTTGATTTTTATTATTATATGTTTTTAAAAAATATTTTTTGGGAGACCAATTTTTCCAGGCAGGGTATGTAATTGCCCCCCTCCCACCACATAGAATATGATAAAAGAACTTTTGTACTTTAAATAAAATTTTAAATTAAGTACAATAAAGAATAAGAAAGTACAATAAAAACTTTACTGTTAATTTACATTTTTCAAGTATCTATCTACCTGAATTGTAGAAAATCTTTCTAAATAAAACTTTCTCTAAATAAAACAGTTTACAACTGACCATTTTCTACATCTATAAATCAATATTTTTTTAAAAACTTTTTTTTGTTTTCAGATAATCGGACACAGGCAAGCTAGGAAAGATTTACAGGAATGTAAAAAAAACATGCTTTTTATCACATAAAAAATTAACAATAATATTGCTAAACATGGACAATGATTTTTAGAAACAAACAAGTGTTTGAAAAGCAAAAGTTATTTATCGAAACGTATTATACCCAGCTTTCTGAGGATATAAAAATGTACGATTATAAGATTAAAACCGGTTTTGTTAGACCTGACACGGGGGAACAAAACTGGTTCAATTCTTATGATTGTACATTTTTATATTCGTAGAAAACTGGATATAATACAATATTATACACGATATTTCAGAAAGCTTAGAATAGGTTCTTATCCAGCGGATAGTAATTGGTTTCAAAGTGAGAAGAATGGAGGCTTACTTTCTCAAGGAAAATATATCAAAATGGTAGTTTCTTGGATTACTTTGAGTGACAGACAAACGTACAGTAACAGCGCTTGCTATTAGAAATGTGTAGAAACTTGAATACTTTAAAATTAGTTGTTGACAAGAAAAATTTTAGAATGTTAAAAACGTAAATTATTTCTAGAAAAAACCTTAGATATATGGAAGTTAAAATACTTTTTTAATGTAATAAAATAAGTTCTTGTCATGAAAAAAAAATCTAATTGGGTTGAACTGATCTGATTTAAATTATTTTTTAGTCCTTATCGAAAATCGAAATTTTTTAAGAAATAAGCTTTAAGATTGGCTCAAAACAAAAAAAATATTATTATAATATGGTTTTAATCTTTCTCTTGTGAGTTTTAGAGGTTGGTTACCTATTGGCGTGCATATGATTTGGGCTGATTTGGGTGACGGGTTCAGAATTGACAAGAATAAGATTTACCCCTCACCCTAACTTGTTAGTTCTTCTTAATGGTGCATGAGGGTTTTGGGTATGTACTTCAAGAACAAAAAGATTTTGTCATTAAGCATGTTTTTGTCTGTGATATCAGGAGAGCTACGACAGATATGCTGAAATCAAAAAGAGATCAAGATCCATCCCAATCCCTGGCAGGATTAATACTTGCTCAGGTATGTATATACAAGATCCATCCATATCCCTGGCAGGATTAATACTTGCTCAGGTATGTATATACAAGATACATTCCTATCCCGGCCAGGATTAATACTTGCTCAGGTATGTATAAACAAGATACATCCCTATCCCTGGCAAGATTAATACTCGCTCAGGTATGTATAAACAAGATCTATTCCTATCCCTGGCATGATTAATACTTGCTCAGGTATGTATATACAAGATCTATTCCTATTCCTGGCAGGATTAATACTTGCTAAGGTATGTATATACAAGATCCATCCCTATCCTTCTCAGGATTAATATTTGCTCAGGTATGTATAAACAAGATACATCCTTTCCCCTGACAGGATTAATACCTGCTCCGGTATGTATATACAAGATAAATCCCTATCCCTGCCAGGATTAATACATGCTCAGGTATGTATATGCAAGATACATCCAATCCCTGGTAGGGTTAATACTTGATCGGGTATGTATATATAAGATACATCCCTATTCCTGGCAGGATTAATACTTGCTTAGGTATGTATACACAAGATACATCCTTATCCCTGACAGGATTAATACTTGCTCAGGTATGTATACACAAGATACATCCATATCTCTGACAGGATTAATACTTACTCAGGTATGTATATGCATGATACATCCAATCCCTGGTAGGATTAATACTTGCTCGGGTATGTATATATAAGATACATCTCTATTCCTGGCAGGATTCATACTTGCTTAGGTATGCATACACAAGATACATCCTTATCTCTGACAGGATTAATACTTGCTCAGGTATGTTTACACAAGATACATCCTTATCCCTGACAGGATTAATACTTGCTCAGGTATGTATACACAAGATACATCCTTATCCCTGACAGGATTAATACTTGCTCAGGTATGTATACACAAGATACATCCTTATCCCTGACAGGATTAATACTTGCTCAGGTATGTATACACAAGATACATCCATATCTCTGACTGGATTAATACTTACTCAGGTATGTATGCACAAGATACATCCCTATCCCTGGTAGGATTATTACATGCTCAGGTATGCATATGCAAGATACATCCAATCCCTGGTAGGATTAATACTTGCTCGGGTATGTATATATAAGATACATCTCTATTCCTGGCAGGATTCATACTTGCTTAGGTATGCATACACAAAGATACATCCTTATTCCTGACAGGATTAATACTTGCTCAGGTATGTATACACAAGATACATCCTTATCCCTGACAGGATTAATACTTGCTCAGGTATGTATACACAAGATACATCCTTACCCCTGACAGGATTAATACTTGCTCAGGTATGTATACACAAGATACATCCTTATCCCTGACAGGATTAATACTTGCTTAGGTATGTATACACAAGATACATCCTTACCCCTGACAGGATTAATACTTGCTCAGGTATGTATACACAAGATACATCCTTACCCCTGACAGGATTAATACTTGCTCAGGTATGTATATACAAGATACATCCTTACCCCCTGACAGGATTAATACTCGCTCAGGTATGTATAAACAAGATCTATTCCTATCCCTGGTACGATTAATACTTGCTCAGGTATGTATATACAAGATCCATCCCTATTCCTGGCAGGATTAATACTTGCTTAGGTATGTATATACAAGATCCATCCCTATCCCTCGCAGGATTAATATTTGCTCAGGTATGTATACACAAGATACATCCCTATCCCTGGTAGGATTATTACTTGCTCGGGTATTTATATATAAGATACATCCCTATTCCTGGCAGGATTAATACATGCTTATGTATGTATATACAAGATGCAGTCCTATCCCTGGCAGGATTAATACATGCTTATGTATGTATAATATAAACAAGACGCAGTCCTATCCCTGGCAGGATTAATGCATGCTTATGTATGTATGTTCTTGAAACAAGACATACAGACGGATGGACAAATAAACATACATACTTATTTACAGATAGGAATAAAGACTTTCAAGTACACCAATATCTTTGAGAGAGGCAGATAAACATATGGACTGACTGAATTATAGATTGACGGACAACCACAAATAAGCATACATAATTCATACCTACAGTCAGATATGCAAAAGAGACAGAAATATAAAGATATATGATGAAAGAAAGAAAGAATGAAAGAGAAATAGACATTTGAATAGATGGATAGAAAGATTTATAATCTTTTAACCTTGTAATCTGGTAAATTCCGGAAAAATTAATATTTTATATATTTTGTTCCCTTTTTTTCAGGCGTGAGTGAGAACAAGACATGCGCTGGTTTGTCATCATTATGGTAGCGCAGCTACTCTACATTTATGAAAAAGTCTGTACATACGTACGAGTAGCAACCAAACGTTATATATTAAAAAAAGATTAAAAAAAAATTTTATTTCAACTAAAATTTATTAATTTAATTTTGTCAAATACTAAAAAAATGGGGTTCTGACTTTCTGGCCAAAAATACACAATGGGAACAATTGAGTTGTCCTGCCTATAACGAAGAGGTGCAACCATTTTTATCTTTTAATTAATGCAATAAAGACTTACAAACCGACCAATGAACAAATAAAAATTGTTGAATAGCTTTGCCATTCATAACAGTCATCAAAATATAGAATTCATCAAATCTTTCATTAAGTTAATTGTTTTTGACGTATGAAAGAACTTTTAAAACTACATACGGATTCTAAATCTATATAAAAATTCAAAAAAAAGCAAATAGCTATTGAGTTACATAAAACAAGGATGAGAACATCAATAACAACGAAGCCAAACAATCTGACGGTGCTTTGCCTAAACGTTCTATGATTTAATATTTGAAAAAAAAATAGGATAAATGAATTTTTATAAAAATGTAATAAAAAAGCTAAAAATGGTGATACCTACTTCCTAAAAATGATAATAGAGTTGCTACGCTTTTTACATTGCACAAAATTATAAAATTAATCACCATGCTAAGTTAAATTTCTATATGACAGTTCTAATATGCCTAAATTGTAATAAATTGTCAATAAGATCTATGACATGTATTTTGTCTTTTTCTGTAGCTTAATTTATTTATGTTTCAGAGTCTATATTCCTTTCCAAAAAGAAACAATTCATAAGTCAAGAAAATGTTTCAAAATTTGAAATAGTTATGAATAAGGTCATGAAAGAATTTAGAAATTATTTTCCCAAATAGACAATGTGTTAGTTTCTAGTGGCCTGAAAATTCCAAATTAGATACAGGGTGTCCAATATAAGTGTGTCTTTCCCTTCAAGTGGCTATCGATCAATAAACCCCAACCTCCTCCCACCCCCCACCAACTGATTGGCAATTTTTTTTCCGAACGCCTGCAGGGGGGTTTTACACTAACCCTGTACCTTGGGGTTACCTAGTACCTATGATAATCTAACCTAACCTGACTAAAAGTAGTATACAGACAAACAAAATCTAACAACCCCCGCCTTAATCCTAATCTAAGTTAAAAACAAAATATAATTAAGGGTTTGTTTGCTCGACTAGGCACTTTGAGGAAAATATCTCATTTCCAAAGGTGACCCAGTAAGAAGGGACATACAAAGTACAAACACTTGTTATACAGTAACTTGGCTACTGAAAATAAACAGGCCTGCTCTTGTATTTCTATGTATAAGAAGACAAGTCGATGAGTTAGAATATTTACTTCTGTCTAGGACTAAATTATCAAATAAATTGTTTTTCAAATTTTTAGAAAAATAGATATACTAGAATAAAGGATATCTTTTTTACTTTTTAGGTTTTGCCACTTCTCTTTTTTTGTTTCTTCTCTATCTCTATCATTTTCTTTCTCCCTTTCTCTTTCGGTTTGTTAAGCTTTCTAGCCACTATCATTTTGATTAAGATCTTATGTCAAAAAGATATTTATGAGTAATAGCTTTATTTTTTCATATTAACTTTTCTGAATAGTTGAATTTCACTAATTAACAGAACAATATAAGTTACTGGCACAAACATTCGTAAGTCAACAACGCTTAGGAAAACTGTGATTATCTCTCCTGCTATTCAAGATAGACGGCTCGAATTTTTTTATACTTCGCCACTTATGAATGGGTTAATCCGTGTTTTAAATATGTCAATAAGGAAGAGTTATCTGTAACAATTTTTGACAAAATGTTAATAGAATTAACGAAAAGAGCTAACTCTCTGTGACGGACGTGCGGACTGACCGACAGACGTACGGACGGACGGACGGACGGACCGACCCTAATTATAGAAAAGCTTCGCTTTTAAAAATGAAAAAGAAAGAATAATTTGTGTTGTTATGACTAAAGCAAAGCCTTTGACGACAATATTAAGCTTTCTGTCTTTCAAAACAATTGTTATAATCTCAGAGAGAGAGAGAGGGGACAATGGGCTGTTTCTTGCACTAGTCCCCAAAAGTTTTCAAATTAATGTTTTCTTATTCGTTGACTTTACAACTTTGGGGACTTCAGTAAATTTTGATTGGTTAGTTTATTAAAGGAAGCCTGCAAGAAATACCACGCTTTAACTGCTGAAAGACTGCCACAAGTAGACCAAATACCCCAAATTTGAAGCCTTCATCTTCTATAACAAAAAAGTTCTAGGCATTTTAAAATGACATTTTATGTACAATGAAAATTTTGAAAGAATTGCAATGCTCATGTTGAAAACTTTGAAATTAAACTACGTGGCCTAGAAACAAAATTATAAGCTTATTTTTGTAATAAATTTAGGCAACCAGTAACTAATTATATTTTTACAATAAAAATACCCATTTTTATAGTCAAAATAATTTTAAAAAATTAAGTTTAACTTGCGTTGTACCGATTGTACTGTAGCCAATCAGAAGGTTGAATCAGCTAAACAACCAATCACAGCTGAGCTTGTCTTAGTTTCCCCCTTTGTTTCCGTTTGATTTTCGTTTAAAAATGCAATTTAAATCGAATTTTTTTCATGGATTTTGACTATGAGATGTGGTGTTTGTATTGTAAAAATGTAATCAGTTACCTGCAATCTAAGTTTCTGACAAAGATAAAGTTATAATTTTATGTCTAGGCGACGTAATTTAATATTGTTTTTTTCTTTTATAAGCATTGTAAATCTTTCAAAATTTCATTGTACATAAAATGCTATTTTGAAATGCCTAGAACTTTTTTGTTATTGAAGCTGAAGGCTTTAAATTTCGGGTAATGGGTCTACTTGTGGCCGTCTTTCAGCAGTTAAAGCGTGGTATTTCTTGCAGGCGTCCTTTAAGTTCATTATTCAAACGTTTCGACCACTAATTTTCAACTAGAGAAGGGATAATTTTGTGAATCATCATTGGGGATGTACATCAATTAGTCGGCCATTGTCTCATCCCTTCAGATTCTTGTTATATTCTAAAAAATACAGATAAGTTTTTTATAATAATTGTTTTTAGACACAGACACTCAGACATAACTAATTACAAAGAAGCTGCGCTACTTAAAAAGACAAAAAATTTCACAAATTTAACTTTTACCTTTAGGTAATTAATTTTGTTAAGAATTTTAAGCATGAATTTTAGAAATGTTTACAACTTTAAAAATATTTGATAAATTATCAAACGTAATCTTTTGACATAAAAATTAAGATATTCGAAAATTAATTTTTAAACTAGTGAAAATAATAAATTTTAATTTAAAAAATAAATTCAAAATAAAAATCTTATAGTAAATATTAGCCAAAGTGGATAATCATGACAAGTTTAAAAAAGAACATATTGAATAAAGCAAAAATATATAAAATTAACTTTTAAACAGATCTCACAACAAAATTATTTTCTTTAAAGTTACGTTTTGAAATTTTTTTGCAAATACAGTGACAGAGACAGAAATTGCAATATATAAATTCTGAGAGTTCTCCATCTAAATAGCTTTAAATATGCTTGGTTTAGTTTAATGACATTTTAAAAGTTTTTAAAATGGAATTGATTGATTTGGACTAAGGGCGTACCAACTAGTTTTATAATATAATATAAGTATCTTCCCCAAATTGTTGAAAAAAATAAAAATATAGATTCCCTTATACACTCTGCAATAAAATTACGAATTTTGTCAACTATTAAACACTTTTAAACGAAGTGATGATTATTTAACCTAAAACAAGGGCGCCAACATCCATTATTATGTGTATGGGAGGAGTTTGTCCAACAACCTTAAATATTTCCGGGACGTATAAGAATCTTTACAAATAAACAAACAGACTAACACACATGTTGACATCAATAACGTCCAGGGGACGAGGGGGGGGGGGGTAAAGGGGTAATTCCCCCCCCCCCTTATAAATTTAGGCAGCCCTCAAATAGCTTTTTTTACCACGCTCTCCCCCCCCCCACTCCAAATGAAAATGGGGATGCTCCCCCCATATTCTTATTTTTTACCCCCCTCCCCCCAAATAAAAAAAAAGCTTGGACGTCCTTGGTTGACATTCTCTTACTTTACTGTAACGATTAAACACTTAGCAATATATTTTTCAGAAATTTTTTCCAAACCTCGCGCATATTTTAAAATAGATCTCAGGTCACAAACTAACTTTTGTCCTCACTCAATAAAATAATATATTCGAAGCCAAGATATTCTACAATGAGTACAGCTCTGTCAGTCTATCCCCATTTAGTTATCTTATCATATACTTGCGGATAAGCCCCTCCAGGCCACTAAGAGTACCCTCTCACCCCAAAAGATAAAATCTTTCAGAGACCTAAAAGAAGCTTCAATGCAAAGGGAAACCATATTAGTTCAGCGGTTCAGCGGTACTGGCATCTTTGACTTTAAAAAATAGATAAAACCTGACTGTGACCTATGTATATCAATCTTCCCCGATACGGAGAACTGTTTTGGGCCATTTAGCAAAATCTTTATAGACAAGAATCCTTTTTTAAAATTTTCTCTCATCCTTCACTTTTTACTTACAAAACCTGTATCATTATAAAAAGCTTTGTATATCTTCTTACTTTTTTACATTGCGTAGCCGTATACAGAATAATATTCAGCAAAGTTTTAACTTTTAAAACATCTCTAGGCAAATTTAATAATTGTTCGTAAGGCGTTGTTTTATATTTGTCTGTTAAAAAAAGTATTTTAATCATCTTGTTTATTGAAAGCTTTAAATTATTCTATACTAATTATACGTATTATTATAACATACGTACAATTTAAAAAAATCAAATAAATTTGTTTCAGGAGGAAGAGAATAATATTTCCTAAAAAGAATCTTGTTACATATGGTCTAACAATACAAGTTTTAGGCCATTAACTTACGTAATATATGTTTTTTCTCTGTCATTGAGTTAAAGGAAAATATTTTTGTCACTAAAATAATTTGCAAAAACAAACTTTGCAAAGTCTCATTCTAAACATTAGCAAATGTCTTCTAATGGATTTTTTTTAACATAAAAATTTTAACTAAAAACTAAAGATAATTTTTAGTCATTCTAGTATTAAAATTTCTATTGTCTGTTTGCATCAAAATATCTCTATTCACTGATTAGATTCAACTTTTCAAGAATTCTTGATAAAGGTCTTAGGCATACTTTTATCTGTTTTAGGGATAAATGGTAAATATGGTATCCCTCTGAATTATTACCTTCTAAGTTTTAATTTAATACCAAAATTCTTTAAAATTAGTTGTATGGTGTCCAGTAAGATCTTAAAACAAATAATCTGCAATTTTTTATTGCATTGAATTACTTCTGAGCTGGATTTTTAGCTTTTTTGCAATAATTATTCTTACCCTCTCTCACCAACTGAACAAAGTTATATATAATTTTATGTCCAACTATAAAAACGGCAAGAGTTGAATTACTTTTGGCAATGATTGTACATATTTTTTCCAAGTTTACATAGAGGCTAATTTTTTCGACACAACCCAACTGTCCCGATTTGTATCACTTTGAAAAGTGCGATTCCAGTTACGTCAAATACGTTTTGGGAAAGAAAAAGGGAAGGGGGGAAGAAAATCTCTTCAAAAGAGATGGGAAAAAAGGGAAGAGATTTTCTTCCCCCCTTCCCTTTTTATATGACGTCACAGGAATCGCACTTTTCAAAAGTGATACAAAATCGGGAGAGATTGGGTTGTGTCATTTTTTCGCGTATTTTCCATGAAGTTGTGTGTGTTAGCGTTTTGTCAAATGCGCTGATTAAGTCAAACTGTTCTTAATTTTGATCATTTCATTTCAACACACAACTTTAAGGAAAATATACAAAAAAAATATTTTCTTTGTGTAAGACAACGATATATGTAAAATAGATAAAAACATTTGAATAATGTCTTAGAAAATCAATCTACTGTTAAATTTGAAAAGAGTAAATTTGAAAATATTTCAACCTTTTTACAAAAATATTTTAAAGTAGTGTTTTGAAATGTAAATAATATGCATTATATTTTATTTACTAAAGTAAATAGGGTTCATGAAAAGAAAACGAAGTAGCGGGTTTCGTCGCATTTTCACATTAGCTTTTCTCCTATGTCTAGCCCCTGTGGGATGCCCAAACCCTGCAAGGCAATCTTCACCATTAACCTAACCTAACCGCAATTTAAATAAACTATCAAAAGCTACTGTGAAAATACGACGAAACCCGCTACTTTGTTTTCTTTACATGATCTGTAGTAGAAGTAAAATTACTTTTGACCTTCTAAGATTTAAGCTTTGTGCAAGTCATGGAAAGATTGTATTGATTTTAAAAGTCAACCAGAACCTACATAAAAGTTTAAAAATATCAAAGTCTTTTGATATATTTTTGGAATTGAAGGCACTTTGAGGGAAAACGCTGAGATTCGAAACCTACACCTTTTTACAACAACATGAAGAGGTATTTTTGTCAGAGTCACAATCTTCCTTAATAAATTCAGGGATTTAAAAGGATAAGGCCGTTAGGTTGATGTACAGCAACAATGCTAATACATAAAATTACCCCCTTCTGTAGATTAATGGTTGAAACGTTTGGACACTCAGCTTAATGATCCAACTTATCATAATTCACTGGAGTTCCCAAAGTTGTTAAGCCAACAAATGATAAAAACGCTATTGTAAAACATTGGAGACTAGTGTAATAAACAGCCCATTGTCCCCTCTCTCTCTTGTTAAAAGCGAAGCTCTTCTATGATTAGGATAGGTCCGTTCGTACGTTCGTAACAGTTAGTTCTTTTCGTTAATTTAGACATGTTAGAATTGTCCTATCGATTTCGAACTTTGCATGGTTATTCCTAAAGCAATTAGGTATGAGTTAGACAGCAAAGCAACTCTATAATCGTTACCAGAAAGTCCGTACGTCCATTTTAAATTCAATATGTTGATTTTTTAACAGCAAAGTACAATGTTATGAGCTAAGCATCTCTATAATTAAGTCCTAAAAATTAATGTATGGCCATAAACAACAACCTGTATTTCAGCAGTTTTTCTACAGATTTATTTACAAAATTTCGTTCGACTTTTATACAAATTTATATTCTTATTAATTCTGGCACTCTAAGTGTTAATGTTCATTTGTCCTACCGTTTCAGAGCTTCGCTTTTATGGATGTTGTCATCCTTGTTGAAATGCAAATTAAAGAAAATATAGTAAAACAGGAATGAAAATGTATTAAAACTATTAAAAGTGACATTTTTTAATGTGAAATGCTACACACAATTAAATTTATGCACATTGCAACTCTTTAAATGCAATTAAAAAAAAGAAAATTTTAAAGCTCAAGCACCATATTAAGCAAACAAGAAGAATTAAATCCAATTTTTTAGGTTAATTTTTATTTATAGTTGATAATTCAAATTTTTCTTTAAACTTGAAATATATAATTGTCAAAAATTGAGAAAATTATAAATAATTTTCCATAAAAAATTAAGTAAAAAATTTTAAGAAATGAAAAATATGTAATATATGTATAAGATAAAAATCTATTGCTGCGTTATCTTTTACACAATTTTCCTTGTTTGTTTTTTTCAAGCCTACCTCTCACTCCAAAACTGCACAGATTATGCACTTTGGGGCAATAAAATGAACTTACTTGTCATTAGATTAAATGATCTATTGTAGGAAAGAATTTAGTGTTCCTAATAGATATACTTAGCGGCTGCAGCTTGTTGAAAAAACGCGGCTTAGCTTGCAGCTGGGTCTTGCAAAAGTTGCAAAAAGTGCGGCTGGCTGCGGATATCTGAAGAAACAGTAGCTGCAGCTATGAATTTTCTAAAATTGATTGGGTAGTGATTTAATTCATTTTTTGACTTTTAGATGCTTTAACCCCTATTTTTTGCAGTGGGAATTGTAGGTTGTCCAAAAAATCGTTCTGCATCGCTAAGATTTATTTTGAAAATGAAAAATTGTTGTTGTATACCAATGTATAGCTAATGTTAAAATCCGCCATTCTGGTTTAAGAAGACTGGTATGAATCCTATATTTTTTCATTTTTTACGCGGAATGCTGTCTATTATACGCTATGCGATAAATAACTAATAAAAGAGCAACTGTAATTTTGACTAGAATACTTTTTGCCATAATCTTTCAGTAGAGTGAATGCTGATAATAAATTGAAAAAAATCATAAAACAAAATATCTTCCTTTACCCCTATGCATGTTTCTGTGAACGCGCCTATATCTTTTTTTCTCCTTGAAGTGAATTGATTGCAATTCAAGATAATTTTATCAGATAAATGTAACTTTTTTCTCTCCCAAGAAAATATTCGCATTTAGTAGTAGCAATCTTATACTATATATAGGGTTTTCAGTCCGTTCGTCCGATTATAAAAAGTTTTTTTGGGGACTGAATTATAAATATACTTACTTAGACACAATTGAGATAAGTAACAAAAATGTCAAATTAAGTGATTTATAGACAAAATTTATCGAATAATAATCTAAATAATTTTAGGGCATGAATACGAGAGACCTCTGGATCCTATCTACTATCATGACAGGTAAGAGAGACCTCTGGATCCTATCTACTATCATGACAGGTAAGAGAGACCTCTGGATCCTATCTACTATCATGACAGGTAAGAGAGACCTCTGGATCCTATCTACTATCATGACAGGTAAGAGAGACCACTGGACCCTATCTACTATCATGACAAGTAAGAGAGACCTTTGGATCCTATCTAATATCATGACAGGTAAATATTTTTGAAAGCGAAGCTTATCTATAATTAGGATTAGTCTGATTCCTAGGACAACAAAGTGAAATATTATAAGCGAAGTATCTCTATAATCAAATACTAAAAATAAACGTATGTCCTTAAACATTATCGTCTATTTAAGCAGTTTTGCAACATATTTTCTTACACTTTTGTTTCGATTTAAATACATTTATTTTCTGCTCAATAAGTTCTGACAATCTACCTGTGTTAATGTTCGTTTGTCCTACTGTTCCACAGCTTCGCTTTCATGGATATTATCATCTTTATTTTGTTACTGAATCTACTCTACAACTTTCTCTAACTATCTATCTATCTATCAATCTATGTATGTATCTATCTATATAGGATGTGCTACCGTCGTCCGTGTCTGACCAGATGTCCCATGTTCAAATCCACCAGAGTTCAGATTGGAAACACTGAACCCCGTACAGAGTTCTTCATTGGTAGGCTTCATGCAGTAGGGCAGCTTACCTTACCTCATGTTTATCTAGAGAATCTAGAGTATCATCCGCTCGTTATGGGATGTGTTAAGTAACATCCAACAGACAACCAACCATTTGATTGCACAACCTTTGTCTGAGAAGTCCTAACTGTACACGGTAATGAGTTACGCCTGTTTATGGGCCAAGTTATTCCCCCTACCTGACATACCAATAGTAGGAACCAATTTAACGTCCCTGGTTATGACGCGGTGGCGGGCCGATATTCGAACCTGTCACATCCCTGACGACAAGCGGATGTGCTACGTGATGAGCAACGGTCGCGGGATTTAGTAGGGCTGCTACTCTATAACTAAAACATATCTGCAAGTCCGCTTTTTAGTTTCTCAGAAGTTTTAAGAAAATGTCTTATTCATTCCCTCTTAATCAATTTAAAACTCTGGATTAAAGCTGTTTACTCCCCTCTCTCCCTAGATGCTAGGGGTAAAACCGCTAATAAGTAATATGTAAGATAGATTATAGATATAATTTATCAAACTCTATACTAATATCAAGATTACAATAACTAATAAATACCACAGAAGAAATATGACAACATCCATAAAAGCGAAGCTCTGAAACGGTAGGACAAATAAACATTAACACTTGAGTAGAGTGTCAGAACTGAATAATCAGAATATCTATTAAAGTCGAACAAAACAAAATTGTAAGTAGATCTGTTGAAAAACTGCTTAAAGAATAGAAGTTGTTTGAGGACATACTTGCATTTTTAGGACTTGATTATAAAGATGCTTCGATTATAACAATGTACTTTGTTGTCCTAGGAATCAGTATTCCAAATATTAGACCATACCAATACTGGATAATTTTATGACATAAAAATTGTTTTTTAAAAAGTAAAAAAGCAACATGGACGTACGGACTTTCTGGTAACGATTATAGAGTTGCTTCGCTTTCTAACTCGAGTCGTACCTAACTTATATAGGAATCATCATGTAATGTTTGATATCGATAGGACAATTCTAACATGCCTAAATTAACGAATCGAGCTATCCGTTACGGACGTACGGAAGGACCGACCCTAATTATAGAAAAGCCTCGCTTTTAAAAAGAAATATCTAAGCTACTCTGTTCATATAGTCAACAAATATGACTGCGTTTTTAGATATAGAACAACCATTTTAAAGTAATTTTTTTTGCACATTTAAAGAAATTTAAAAACAAATATTTTTATTCTTAGATAAATTTCTCGAATAATGCCAATCTCAAAAAACGCTTATACCAAAAAAACGCCTCAAATGACGTCTGTATGAAAAAAAATGCCTATCTTAAAAACCGCCTCTCTGAAATAACGCCTATTTAGGTATGGTTGATATCAGGAAAAGGTTACCAGGATATATCAATGGAAAACGAGTAAGGTAAGTAATAGAAAAATTCTTCTTATTTATTGATAGACTAGCAGTTGCGCCCCTGGCATGTAGGGGGCTCTGTATTCAATCATAGATGGAAAGACAGGTGGATAAATTGATAGCAAGAGAGATTGATATTTAAAGTAGCTGATAGTGCCTAATAAAAAAATTAATGACGTCATACAATACAAATGACTGCAATGATAGGCCACTATATGTACAATTTACCATTGTTAAATTACAGTGTATACAGTGCTGCTTCTTGGTAAAACCAAACTTTATGATTTGTCACAAAAAAACACAATATATATCCTTATTTCAGACCACAGTATGACGACTGAATTTACAAGAATCCATTGCAGAAAAAAAAGAGAGAAAGTAGAGAAAATGAGAGAGTAGCAGCAGAACTAAATTTGCAGAAAATTATCCCCAATAATTTGTCAACCATGCTTTGTTAAAATAGCCAATAATAATATGAATACAACACGACGCCCCTGGAAAACAAACGCTTTTCACCCCCCGCAAAAATATTTTTCAATCCTAAAATCTATCATGAGACTATATAAAAGATTTAGATAGAATTAATTTATGACAACAAAATTAAAATTTGCTACTTAAATCAAGGATTGATGTAATAATATTTAAATAAATTGTCGAAAAGGGAAAATTTCTATTTGAAAAACTTAATTCTATCTAAGTATTTTGGACTAGAGCAGACTAAAATAATAATGTAATTAAATTTTCGAAATGTATTTGTAACTCATAGATTAATTTAGTAATTTAATTAAAACGAATGAAATGTATTTTTTAGCTCGGGAATAAATTAACATATACATATATATGATATATTAACGATCGAATAAAATTTTTTTAATAATTTAATTTCTTTTTTTTTAGCGACGCTATATGACAAAATGATTAGTTTCGAGTTTCGACTGTAATTGATTTTCAATGCTACTCCACTGCAATACGTCATCGTTCTTGTTCATTTTGATTATCTTGCTTTTATAAACATCTGATAAACTATTAAAGAAATTAAACAAGGATAATCATTTCTGTAAGAAATTATTTCACTTTTTCGTTGGCATATTTTATAATTTATGTCAGGATAGGTTAGGTTATATTGTGCACAGGGTAGCCCCGCAGGGCTAGGGTCCCACAGGTAAAGGCTTCGCATTGGATAGGCAAAAACTAAAGCTCTCTCTTATTTTGAACTTGTTTTAGATCATGCGAGAATTTTTGCGTTTGCGTTGTTTTGTTCATTTTTTTAATTGACGGGACAGAATGACGTTTAAGCTTATGAAACCCAACCAAATTGTTGAGGAGGGATTTGTATACAAATTAATTAAAGCACATTGAGATTATGTTCAGATTTTATATTTCTTAAAGGCGAAGCTTTTCTTTAATTAGTGTTGTTCCGTCCGTACTTCCGTCCATTACAGTTAGCTCTGTTCGTTAATCAATCAGGTTATAATTGTCCCATCGATTTAAAACTTTGTAGGATGATTCCTGTAACAGTTAGGTACGACTTAGAAAGTGCAGCAACTCTATAATTTCTACCAGAAAGTCCGTATGTCCATTTAAAACAAGCTAATTTTTTTTAATTTTTAGACAACAAATTTTTGTATGTTAAAATTATCCTATTCATCTGATTCTTCAAATACTGATTCCTATTACAACAAGGTACAATGTGATAAGCAAAGCATCTTTTTAATCAAGTCCTAAAAACGTCAGTATGTCCTTAAAAATTATCATATATTTAATCAGTTTTGCAACAAATTTACTTACAATTTTGTACATATAAATTTATCCATTAATATTCAGTTTATAAATTCTTACACTCTACAAGTGTTAATGTTCGTTTGTCCTTCAATTTCAGAGCTTCGCTTTTATGGATGATGCCATCCTTGTTATTGATTAATTTTAGTTCTTTTAGATCTTTATATAGCCTTCGGCCCCTCGGGGCTAAAAAACTGGTTTTAATGTTATGATTGTACATTTTTATATTCGAAGAAAGCTGTATATAATACGATGCTAGACATAGTTTTTTCGTATGGATGAGAACCGGTTCTTATCTACTGAATTCGAATGAATACGAGTAATAACATAATAATTTACTTTTTCTAATATTAGAAACGTTTCGCTTCTATGAGGTAAATAAAAGTTATTGAAGAATAAAAACTAAATTTAAAATAGATTATTTACATTCTATTAGATTTTCTTTTTAAACCATTTACTCCATTAAGAAATTTATAAAAAAAATTCATTTTGTAAAAGATAAATCCAAAAAAAAGTAAAAAGGAATTCATGTCTAAAAAATATCAATTGAAACCCTAAAATAGAAATAAAAAATTTGACATTCATAACAAGGATGACAACATACCTATAACAAAGAAATTTGAAGAGAAGTGAAGTTAGGGGGGAGTAAAGTGAATCATCTGCACATTTAAATCACAATCAGAGGCCTCTAGGGGGCGTAGCCGATAGTACACACCATACAATATTAATAATAGCTACGGTGCATACTGATTCCTATTACAACAAGGTATAGTATTATAAGCGAAGCATCTCTATAATCAAGTCCTAAAATATAAGTATGTCTTTAAACAGTATCCTGTAATTAAAAGTTTAGCAACAAATTTACTTACAATTATGTTTAGAGTTATTATTCTGCTTATTGAGTTCTGACACTCAACAGGTGTCAATGTTCGGTTGTCCTTCGCTTTTATGGATTTTGTCATCCTTGTTTAATACTAAAACATTACAATATTGTAAAAAAAAGAGAATATTTAGAAAATTATTTTCGAATCACTTGTCTTTATACCGTTTAAGAAGAGAGATATCCTACTTTATTAATGTAGTTTTTTTGTCTGTTCGTTAAGATATTGATAACAACTGAACCGATCTGAATTGTTTTTAAACTAAAGATTTTTTAAGTCCGGGTAAGGTTTTTACCCAAACCCTCCCAAATTAGAAAAAAAAATCACCTTCTCCAAATTTGTTTCTTTGAATACAAAAAAGTAGCCCCTTCCCAGATTCGATGCCTTTCGATAAATTTGAAATTTACCCACATGCTTTTTTAAAAAAAAAAGACTAAAAACAGGTTTTTAATGTAATTTATCAAATGATTTTAGAGTCGTTATGGACAACACAAAAGACTTTTTAAAGACACTCCAAAATGATGTGTTTACTGATACTTTTAATGATGTACTAAAGGGAGAATTTACTTATATGGGTAAGTTTTTTTTTCAAGCGAAGCATTCCTATAGTTAGAATTGTTAGTACGTCCATCCAAAACAGATAATTCTTATTGAGAATTTAGACAAGTTGAAGTTGGTTTCCATTACCAAACTTGCTATGTTGAATCCTTAAGTAAACGTTGTAGCTCTATAATCATGAATCAGAAAGTTAATTTTAACATTATGATTTTTAAAAGCAAAATATAATGATATTGGCATAAAAATCTTAATGATAAAAAATTACGCGAAGCATTTTAAAATATAACTATGTCCATGTTGAGTATCCTAAAAAAGAATAAGGTACAAACAACAAGCGAAATAAATCTAGAATAATTTTTGGGGGGCGGATGTAAAGGTCGTACATTTTACTAAGTGTTGGCCCCCAACAACAGCTGAAAAACACGTACAGATTTCGTGATTTTTTCCCGAATTAATTCCGTTATTGGTATAAGCTCAAGTTAAACATTAAATGCGTTGATACTCTATATTTGTTAATGTACGTATGTTCGTCTGATCTCTGCACATTAAGTGCAGTCAATTTTCACTAAAACCAATAAAATTTTTGGAATATAATTGCAGTTGTAACCTTTTATAGTGTAAATAAGGATTTTGATTGTCTTTTATCTGAAAAGTGTATTTTCTCCATAGGAAACGTCTAAAAACATTGGGTTTTTAAAACTAATAATTTTTGTAATAAGTTGTACTAAAACAGTAGCTTTTAGTCTTATTAGAATACAAATAACGAAAAACTGCAACAAATCTACGTTTAAAGACATAAAACAGGAAAATGTATTTAAATAAATTTTATGTCTCCACAGACATTGTCGCCAATAAAGAAAAAAATGTTTAAATAAAAAAAAAAAAAAATGTAGGTAAAAAAGTGTCTTAATTTCTTCTCATATTCAACAACTTTCATAAAAATGATACTAAATACAAAAAAATAATATCGCAAAAAATAGTATTGAATATTGAATATTGTTTATGGATGAACTAGGAATAAAGACTGAGTAAATCTAAATTTTTTTTAATTTAGTGATTTTGTAGTATAAATTAGCTTTCTTCAAATATTGTAATCTTACAGAAATATATTTTAATCCTTTTTTCTTCATACATTTATTCCTGTTATTTTATATTTTATTCTATTGTTTACCAAAATAGCAGACAACAAGGAAAATACTTTCCTTTTTAAGTTGAATTATTCTTTCTTATTTGGGGAAGAAAAGATGAAAAGAAAAGTACGATTCCTATCAATTTAATATGATAAAATGATTTTTTAATTATGAATTATTATTTAGCTATCTTTTATGAAGTAACTACAATATCATTCAAAGGAAAAATAAATTTTGACTGCACTTACTGCACATGTTAAGCTTTGCTTTTATTAATATTATTAAAAAAATAATTTTGTTTGTCCGTCCGTCCGTATAGCTATGGGTGAAAATGAAATTTTCTCAGCTGATATTTAAAATAAACTGCTGATTTGTTTTGTGAAGATACCCCTTACCAAAAAGCATCCAGAATACAACTTACTAGGTCTATCAGTCTGTCGTTTATGCTTCAAAAAATATAAATTTATTAATGTAAAGGTTTCGTAATTTTTTCTTTTACATCATAATTTAGTATTTGATAATATCATTTTTTGTATGCTTACGATGAAATACATGCATCTCTATCTATCTTCGGTACTTGTAGATGTATAATTTGGATGCATTGTTTTAAAAGATTTTCAAAGCTTCCTAAAATTGTTAATGCCTGTTGGAATTTTGTTTAATTCTACATATAATTCTCTATTTTATAATTCTAAACTGACCAAGCTACATTTGCTTGATTCACTTCACCAAGAGATGCGATTGATAATGAGTATTTTTTATGATAAATTTACTGAGTGAAAAAAGTCTTTGATACTTCTTTGTTAATGTAAACATACATATATTTCGGTGAACATGGCATCCCCTTTAGTCTTGTAGTTTAGCTGGATGTCAAATGTAAACATATATTTCGGAATGATAAAGTAGACTTTTTTCCTTTTAAATTAGGTTAAGAAATATTTCTAACTGAATAGTTATCTATTTTAGATCCAAATTGGTGGTATATGAATGATTTCATCTGTTTTATAGGAACAATATTCAATGGATATATTGTGAGTATTCTGTACCAGGGATTTCAAAGGATAAGACAATGGGCGGTAAACTGATGTAAATTTCCCAATGATAATAGTCAAAATCATCCCTTCTGTAGATTACAATCAGTGGTTGAAACCCCTTGGACATTCAAAATTTACTAAAAGTCCCCAAAGTTGTTAAGCCATCTAATAAGAAAACGCTATTATAAAACTTTGGGGGACTTGTGTAATAAACTGCCAATGTCCCCTCCTTCCCTGATTCTGCATACATAAATTCTAGGGTTTTATAAATGAATTTTAATATCCCCTAAAAATCATAATTTTTTTTTTCAGAGTTGCTTAAAAATCTTTTCTGAAAAGATAAATTCATCCATTATTTATTATATCTAATTGCGAGATCTTATGAGAAAAGTATGTTCTATTTGTCTGTAGATTTACTACTAAATCGATTTAGTTCTCCATTTTAGAAGCTTTATAAGCCCCCAGGATATTTTAGACATTTAATTTTTTGAATTAGCTCTTAGGGTGGTTTTAGCCTATTTTTCCGTCCTTAACTAACTTTTTAAATACAGATCCCCAAAATGCAATGACCCAGCTGCTAGTCTTTATACAAAGTATTCAACGTTCTCACCTAAATACCTTTTTTATGATCATTCTTCTCCTCACCTAAAAAGATATCAAGAACAGACATTTTTAGACAAACAAGGGATGACAACATCCATAGAATCAAAGATCTGAAACGGTAGGATAAACGAACAGTAACACTTGCAGAGGGTCAGAGCAGAATAACCAGTTTCTACCCTTTCTGAATCGTACCTAACTACTACAGGAATCACCATGCAAAGTTTTAAAACGAAAGGAAAATTCTAACATGTTAAAACGGACGGACGTAATTACAGCAAAGCTTCGCTTTTAAAAAGCTCAGGAACAGCATAAGATGCTAACATACATATTTTGACCCCAGGTTCATGTTGCTTACAATGAAAGAACAAGTTTTCATTCAGCTATCAATCTGTTTGCTTTCATTCAATTATTCTACAGGTAAATAGTTTTCTACTTTTTAGGTATAAAAAAGGTATTTACAGGTGCAAATCTAGCCAAATCTTTAACTATTTTCTTTAAGAAGCTTTGCATCTGTTTTTTATCCTTATTTTACTTAGCTTTTTATATAGAATTGTTTACTGCTGTTTACTTGCCCCTTGGAGAAATTATGTTCTAAGAGGTAAATTTATGTAAACATTTTTTAAAAATTAAAATCCAAAAATGATGGCAACATCCTACAACAACAAAATTATGGATGGAAAACGGACAAAGTTAGTTGTAGATCCGGTGGTCAGTTGGCATAATGGGATGATGAATATAAATGACAAAACCTTGTATCTCCTAGGGTCTCATCTTGGAAGTTTAAACCTGACAGATAGCAGAGTTGAAGATGAGCTAGAGGATGGTTGTCTGCTGCTCAATGCTAGTGTTCTATGGGGAAATGTAAATTCTAAAATGTTAACTTTTTGACTGTACAAACTAAGACGAAGAAAGTCCCTCAATGACGTCATAAAAGGAGAGATGAGGAGAGGGAAAGAAAACCCTTAAAAAAGAGATGGATAATCCCTCGTTTTTATGACTTAACATGCTGATATTTTGAGGGTCTTTCTTCGTCTTCGTCCAAACAAACAACAAATTGAATATAATAATAGATAAAAACTGTTCCTTCTGCAGTTATGATTAACATTCACATTAATAGAGTAAGGAGAATGCCTTGGCCCTATACAAGCACAACTAATTACTATGTTTAGTTATTACCCTAAGATATACAAAACAAAACAATTAAAGGATGGTTGTCTGAAGTACGAGCCAAAATCATGCAAAATTTAACAGTTAGGGAGTTGAATCCATTTTTATAGAAGCAGAACTATAATCTATGATTATGGTTTGGACCCTCTGAAACTGTAATCTACCCTTCCACTTTCCCCTCTCTTGGTGAAGATATCTTCAACACCGATACGATTTTTGAAATGTAAGATTCCACTTTCAATAGAGGCGAAACTGGAATCATACATTCATGTTTACATATCAGCGTATTCATAAACATTGATTTCCTTATTTATATCGACATAATAGTAATGTATCATTCTACTTTCAATAGAGACAAAACTGGAATGATACATTCAAGATAACATATCATATATTTAAATCGACATAGTAGAAATTGTACATATTAGTTAGTTTTTTTTATATTTTTATTAGTTTGAAGTTTTTAAGAAAAAAAAGGACCTAAAATTAAAGGTTGCTAACACTTAACAATCAGGCCCATTTCCGAACCTTAATAGTTCAACACCCCCCCCCCCCCACATATCATCTCAGCTCCTATTAGAGTTAGATGGCAAAAAAAATTGTGCATGTTCCCTGTTAAATAATAAATTTCCGACTATAAGTGAGACAAAGTCATTTTTCGCTTTTTCACCCTTTCATTTAACAACTTTCTTTTTAAGGTTAATTAAAATGTTAAATGGATGTAATTTCCTTATTTTTGAAGCTAGAACAATTTTTTCAGAAAATGTTTATCTTAAAGAAAATTTTATATTAGAAATCTCAAAACATAAATTTTCTTATTCGTTTGCTTAACAACTTTGGAGACTTTTACTGAATTTTGATCTACTAAATATCTATAATACAAAGTAGAACGATGTCTTTCTGTCTATCTGTCTGTCCATCTGGCTGTCCCTTAAGATCTCAGTAACAACTGAACCGATCAGATTCTACTCTTCAGGGTATATACCTATTGGTCCTGTTGTGGTTTTCAGCTATTTTCTTGAGGGGTGGGAAACCCCAACCCCCCAAAAAATGAAAATTCCCTCCCCCCCAAAAAAAATATTCTGGTGATGCTCATAAATTATGGGCGCAGCACCAGAATTTTATTTTTTTATTTTGTATTTTTAAAAAAAAATTTTAAAATTACCTCATGGGGCAAAGCTCCTAGAGGCTAGGGGCGAAGCTGCTAGTACTTAATAACCTAACCATTTAAAATCCAATAAAAGTCCCCAAAGTTGTTAAGCCAGCCAATAAGAAAACGTTATTGTAAAACTTTGGGGACTAGTGTAATAAACAGTCCATTGTCCACCTCTCTCTATGCTAGTTCCCAAAGTTTTACAATAATGTTTTCATTTTTGTTTGCTTAACATCTTTGGGGACTTTTACTGAATTTTAATTGGTTAGTTAATTTAGTATAGTGTTGAAACGTTTCAGCCACTGATGGCAAATTACAGTAGAGGTATTTTTGGGAATGTACATCCATTTATCAGCTATTGTCTTAAACCCATCAGATCCCTGGTGGCGATAAACTTGACTTAAAGTACCTAGAGGTTTTGGACCAGCTAGGAAGGTAATTTCAGTCCTATGTTCCCTACCTCCCTGGGTACAATAAAAGTTGTATACAGGGAGGGAAAAATGGACGAAAAATTAAATAAATTCTGTCTATAATAACATGAGAAAACAGAATGAGAAGGACAGTAGCACCCTGTAATCGATATCAGAAAGTCCTGAATGTCCTTTTAAAACATTTGACGAAGCTTTTTATATACAATATAAATTGATAAGATACATACAAAATGTTATTGCTTCTAAGCGACGTTTTCTACAAAAAGGGTTGGTAGAAGTCTATATGTATGTCTAAAAGAAATCACTCTTATGCAGGTTTCTATAACTATGTCTTAATAATAATGCCTATAATAAGGGAGGGTTTAAATTTCAGTAGTACCCAAAGTTTTATAAACATTTGTTGGATTTATAAATTTGTTTACTTTTATTTAATCAATTAATTGGTTGATGAAAACTGGCAATGTCAAAAATATACAGCCAAGATTAGTAGATCTGTTTTTCCAGTTTTGTTAGTCCTGAAGGGGCGAAGGCCCAGTCAAACTTTACTATTTGTAGAAAAATGTCTATAATACAATACAATACATGGTTTCAAGTTTGGATTAGACGGGTCTGATCCAGCGGATATTAATTGGTTTCGTAGCCATACTGGAAAATCATAAAAATCATGGACAGAATGACAGACAGGCAGAAAAGTGAATTGTAGAGTACCATCGCATTTTATTCTTTTTTAGTTAGTATTCGTATCCAGAGAGGGAGGAGACAACTGACTGCTTATTACAATAGTACACAAAGTTTTACAACAACAACAATTTCTTATTCATTGGCTTTGGGGATTTTTACTGAATTTTGATTGGTTGATTAAATTGTGTTTATAAATGTTGGAACCACTAATTTTTATCTACAGAAGGAATTATTTAGAGCGTCATCATTGTGGATGTGCATTAATTTATCGGCCATTGTCTTATCTCTTTATAGCCCTGATATATTTCATAATTTTATTTGTTAGCTTTGCTTAAAGGGACTGTGAACGAGAAAATTTCTCATCAGATTATCAAACCTTAACATCATCTCTTTAATATAATCTCAAATATAGGGCAAAACTGTCTCTCGTTCTTTAAAAAACGGCTTTAACTATGTCCTAGTTTGGGGGAAAAATTTCCGGACTATATAAATGTGCAGTTAATTGTCTTTTTTTCCTCCTATAGCTAAAACTAAACTTTTTGACATAGTTCTCTATTTTTCCTAACAGTTAAGCTGACTTTTAACAATATCCTTGATGTAAACCAATGTATAGTTACTTAAAAATTGATAAAATAAGTAATATTTTTTATTGAAAACCAAATACAATAACAAAGCTAGAAACAGGTTATTTTATTAGTATCCAAGTAACTTTAGATGGCCCATCTCTTGCCCACCTTTAATTACAAATTTGTAAATAATAAAGGTGCAATATTTCTTTATAAACAGTCTGATAAAAGTGTAAACTAATTCTTCAAAGTGGGTTATTTATTGTCCAACACAATAAAAAAGAATATCATTATTTGAAATAACCTATGAGATTCAACCCTTTGTAGACTTTGAGGTATTTTTTTGTCAATAATACAAATCTAACCCATTAGTGACGAACTGGGTTTTAAAACCCGGTTCCATCCAGTTCCAGAAAATCACAAAAATAACCGGTTTCCAGTCTTCAAATTGCATCATTCTCAGTATGAATCCCCCCTCTACTACCCTGGTTTTCATTAGGCAGTTTTGCTTACTTCCGTTACCGGTATAGCTCAACAAAATTTGAAAACCACGAAAATTTTGGTGAATTCAAAATACCCCTTCTAACTTTTTTGTTTTTATAGTAAAGTTGCTGATTTTTTTGTGAAATCTAAAGTTTATTAACAAGTACATCTATTTGTGAAATCGTTTTATTCAAATTACTATTTTTTATATGATTTTTTTATTGTTTTTTTACGCCCTATTATGACCCGGTTCGGCATGGCAATAAATACCCAGCAGTTTTAAAACCCGGCTCGGCTTTGGTTTATTACCCGGTTTTAACTTTTCAACCATTAAATATTTGTTTATGATTTATTATTCTTGAGCCACCCTAATAAGTATACCCTAGTAATCTCTATATGTGTCCTCCAATATTTTTATGCTCTTTTTCTGATATTTATCACCCAATTTTTATATGTTCTTTTTTTGTTGTGTGTGTGTATTAAAACTTCGACAAACGGGCTTTTTTAACCAAAAAGGGTGGTACCTATAGCCAAAACACTAAATGTGATATAAATTGCTTCGTATATTACTTGTAGCTCTATAGATTACATGAGGTTATGTAGTAAACATAACATAAACATAAACATAAAAAAACATTTATTCAGTGACAGATTACGCCCCGTCTTACAAAGCAGTACATACAATAGTACACCAAGCTACTGCTTAGTACCAGGTGTACTTTACAATTTTTCATAATATTTATAAATTTAAATTGCATGACTAACACTAGATGTTATGTGTGGCACTGATTAGGCTTCCCTAAAAGTAGGAATATGCGTATCCGAGATGTTTGCATTGCCTTTTTTAGGTTGGCATTAAGTTAATAAGAAAAATAAGAAATAATAATGTCAAAATAAATATAGGTAAAATTAAATGGACAGGGGAAAAAGAGAAGGAAAGAAGGGTTACAACAAATTTCAAGGCTAGTTTTTCTTAAATTTTAAAACCATTTCTGTAATTAATAATGTAAGGTTTTTAATAAATCCAGGCAAATCAATATATTTTAAGTACATTCATTACATTCTTCAATATTACATATAGATTTAAAAAGTTCATCTTTAAGATTTAATGCAAATGTTTTTTTAGGAATATTCTCATTTAAAAGATCTTTTTCATGACAAAAATTATTCCATAGTCTTTGAAATGAAAATAATGGAAACCTTTCAATTTTTTTAAATTTGGCTATTGGAATATAAAACTCACTAGAATTTCTTAGTTGTCTCTGATTTCTTAGATTATTTCTAATCCATACACCATCAAAAGAATTTGGTAGCCTCCAGCGAATAAAATCATAAAAAAATAGTAGTTTTGTATAAATAGATAGCTCCTTAATAGGCAAAACATTAATTTTCCTAAACAAAGGTGGCGTATGGCTGTTATAAGCGGATTTGTGTATAATTCTAATAGCTTTTTTTTGTAGAACTACTAAAGGCTTAATAGATGATTCTAAGCCACAGCTCCATGCTGGCAAGCAATACAATAAATGGCTATTTATAAAAGAGTGGAATAGTGTTACTAAGGATTTTTCACATAATATATGCTTAACTCTATTGATTAAAAACAAACTTCTAGATATTTTTTTCCTTAAATATTCAATATGGTATTTAAAGTTAAGTTGAGAATCAATAAACACACCCAAAAATTTAATTGCAGGAATTTCACTCTGTTGGTTGATATAACCCAAATATCTAATTTTATCTGTATCATTCTCATTTTCATTATTAAAATCTAATTTAATTTTAATTTGTTCCCAAGTTATGGAATCCTCCCTTTTATTAAAGATCATAAATTTAGTTTTAGTTGGATTAAGAGACATTTCATTGCAACGAAACCAATCACAGATATTTTTAAGTTCAATGTTGAGTATTTCAATTATCTCATTCAAATCTTTTCCTGATATCAAAAAATTACTGTCATCTGCAAAGAGTAGTGTCATTAAGCTAGTACAATTTTTAATATCATTGATATAAACTAGAAACAAAATTGGACCCAAAATACTTCCCTGTGGGACACCCTTGCTGATTCCTAATAAGCCACTTTTTTCGCCATTTGTATAAACAAACTGATTTCTATTACTTAAATAGTTTTTAAACCATTCTAATTCTAATCCATGTATACCAATTTTTTAAAGTTTTTTTAATAAAATTGTATGCGAAATTGTATCAAAACATTTAGCAAGATCACAGAATACCCCTATAGTAATTAAATTTTCATTTTTTGCTTGACCTAGATAATTCAAAAGGTGAATCATAGGATGTAGTGTAGATTTTTTTGCTTGAAATCCATATTGATGTTCATAGATAATTTGATTAAATTCAAGATATCTTGTGAGTTGTTCAGATACAATTTTTTCTAACAATTTTAAAAAAATAGGTAGCAAACTTATTGGACGATAATTGCCTGGGTTACATTTATCCATTTTAGAGCTGTTACTATATTTAAAAATTGGCAAAACTTTAGCAATTTTTAATTGTGAAGGAATTTGACCTGTTTTAATAGATTGGTTAATAATGTGAACAAGAGGTACAGCAATACTATTTATAATTTGTTTTAATAAACAATTTGATAATCCAAACATGTCAGAGCTCTTTTTATTTTCCATTTTTTTCACTAAATTAAAAAGAACATGAATATTTATTTCTCTTAGCTTAAATACACTGTCTGTATCAGGAATAAAGTTGCACGGATTAAGTGGGGAAGGGTTAATTTGGCTGGCAATTTCATCAGCAATTGAAGTAAAATAAGTATTAAATTTGTTAGAAATATCATGATTATTACTGTAAGATGTATCATTGACAATTATTTCATCTATACACGATGTCTTGTCATTTGATTTTGAGATAACTTGTCTTAAAGTTTGCCAGGTTTTTCTTAGATTTTCTTTATTTTGATTAAGTTGTTCCCTGTAAAAAATTTTCTTTGCATCTTTTATTGCCTTATTGTAAATGTCCCTATATGTTGTATATGCAATGTTATTTTCTGGTGTTTTATTTTTTGAATAAATTGTCCCTAGCTCAAGTTTTTTTCGTCTAGAAATCATAAGCCCTCCCGTCATAAATCCCTGTATTTTATAAATATTTTTATTAAATTTAACTTCTTTGATGGGAAAATGTAAATTAAAAGCACAATCAAATACTTCATGAAAGTTTTCAAAACTAATTTGTGGGTTTAATTCATTAAGAACCTTACCCCAGTTGTTCGTGTTTAACATTGCATTAAATTGAATAATTTTTTCACTTGTTATATCCCTGCTGATAAATGTTTTAGGCTTTTCTGTTTTTTGTGTTTGAGAACTAACATGAAAAATAGGGAAATGATCAGAAATTGAGTTCAGAATAACGCCAGATTCCAATGTATTATTGCAAGAATTAGATAAAATATTATCAATCAATGTACATGAAGCATGTGTAACTCTAGTTGGTTTAGTAATTAAAGGCAAAAACCCGTTAGATAAAGTGTTCTCTATAAAATCATTTGTTTTTAAATGAGATTCAAATTTAAGGAGATCTAAATTCAAGTCAGACATGATGTAAGAGTCACCTTTATAAGATGACATTGCTGCTTGTAAATTTGATATTTTATCAATGAAATATTCCATCTGATCATTAGAACTCATGCCTTGTATTGGAGAATTAGGACGATAGACACAACTAATTATATTGCTTTTTTTCTGTTCAGTAATAACTTTCAATGTTAAAGATTCAAAAAGATTTTCTTCAAAATATGATAAATCATCAATTACAGTAAATCTATGCTTTTTATGAATATAGATTCCAACTCCCCCTCCCTTCCCCTTTTTTCTAGATGAGAATACAAAATTATAATTTTCAAGTTTATATAGATCTTGATCAATAATTGAAAATATTTCTTGAATACAAATTATGTCAAAATAAATGTTGTTTTGTAGAAGAAAATTGATATATTCTTTAAATTCATCAAATTTCGAGGGTAAAGAACCAAGATTCCAGCTTAAGAATTTAATCTTCCTGCAATTCTTAAATTTATTAATGAGTTGTGTGTTGTCAAAATAGAAACATTTTAAATCTATACTGAGATACGGGCTTTCAATTTCGTTTTGATTTGCACTATTTAATTTATCAGCAAAACATTCATTTAGATAATTAATAAATGTCAAAATTTAAAGAAAAAATAGCACATAAAAAATGTTGTAAAATTTTTGCGTGAGAAAATTTAGGAAATTTTATTAAGGAAGGGAAGGAGAGAGGGGGTGAGAATATTTTAACTTCCTGTTGAAATAAGATATTTAGGGTGTAGTTTTCAATTACGAATGGTATCAAAGTTCTAAAAAGTGTTCATCTCACTTTGGGCGTTCAAAAGTTACATTTTTCATTTTTTTGTCGAAATAACCGGGTATTTAGAAAAAAACGGGTTTTAATGCCAGCAGAAACCGCTCAAAACGGGTCTCAATGCCCGTTAGGCATTTATGGCCATGCCGAACCCATTTTTTTTGCAACTTTCCTGTGCACGCCACTAGAGCAAAACAAAATAATTGGAATTTTGTTTTGACCATTATAAAGCTTCCCTGAGATTTTCAGCTCGATCGGCTCATAAAAGTGGCGCTCGGCACTAATAGGTCAAGATAGATCTTTATTACCTAATTACTACGTTATAAAAAAACAAATTGGCAATTTTATATTTCAAAATAAATTCCTTAACAGTAACTAAATTGTTTAAATTGTTATATGACAAGTTAAATACCCCTACAAACATTTTAAGAAACAAAAACTTTCAGATTTTCCTTGTTTTTTCCTTTTTCCCTCCCAAAATACCAATGCATTATTTCTAGATATTTTTGTTAATAGGACGTTTTTGGTTGATCAATGTAGTGAAATGTGCTTAGAAAATGTTACGATTTGATAATCAGATGAGAAATTTTTACGTTCACACTCCCTTTAAGTGAAAGCTTTTCATTACATTAAGTTTTAAGTCTTAAGTATGTGTTATAAAATATAACATAAACCAAAGTTAAACTTTATCTGAGAGTGATAGGACAATGGCAGATTGGTTATCACACCTTTTTACATAAAAATGAAATAGTTTTGCAAGGGTAATTAATATTTTATCGTCCTTTACCATTATCCCAAAGTTAATTAAATCTATAAGGCTTTTGAATCTAATTTATTAAGCTATTTGAAATATATTTAAATCTATTTTTACAGTTTTAAAGAATCCTGAGAATCCACCTACAATGAAAGCCAAAATAGACAGGCAAAATTTCTGGATTCTATTTTGTACTTCAGTTTGAATTTTCATTGGTTTGAAATAAATGCACAATTAAAGTAACCTTTGTTTATTTTTTGTTATTTATGAATCATTCCAGTAATACAGCAAAGGAATTTTTCAACCATATGATTTTTAAAAAGCTATCTTTGTCTTAAGAAATACAAATTTTATCTCTTTCCTGTCAAAATTTTTACACATTTCTTCCAATAACTTAGCCAGATTGTTCTTCTGCAGTTATTCTATTGGCTGATTTAGAATTGGTGTCTCTAAATTTTCACAATTCTTAATAAGTAAAGAATTCTATACCTGAATGTTTAAGATCAAAAAGAAAACAAATAAAACACTAAGACAAGTTAACCAAATTCAAGTCAAATCACAACTGCTGCATTGATTTCACATTAAAGGAAGCCTGCAAGAAATACCACCCTTTAACTGCTGAAAGACTGCCACAAGTAGACCCAATGCTCAGATTTGAAGCCTTCAGCTTCTATAACAAAAAAAGTTTTAGGCGTTTTAAATGACATTTATGTGCAATGAAAATTTTGAAAAAATCTCAATGCTAATGTTAGAAATTTTGAAATTAAACTACGTGGCCTAGAAATAAAAAATTATAAGCTTATTTTTGTCATAAATTTAGGTTGCCAGTAACTAATTATATTTTTACAATAAAAATACCCATTTTTATAGTCACAATCATTAAAAAAAATTAAGTTTAACTCACGTTATACCAAGTGTACTATACCCAATCAGAAGGCTGAATTAGCTAAGCAACCAAACACAGCTGAGCTTGTATTAGTTTATCCCTTTCTTTCCTCTATGATTTTTGTTTACAAATGCAATTTAAATCGAATTTTTTTCATAGATTTTGACTATGAAAGTTGGTGTTTTTATTTTTAAAATCTAATCAGTTATCAGCAATCTAAGTTTCTGACAAAGATAAAGTTATAATTTTGTGTCTAGGTGACGTAATTCAATATTGTTTTTTCTTTTATGAGCATTGAAAATCTTTTAAAATTTTCATTGTACATAACATGCTAATTTGAAATGCCTATAACTTTTTTGTTATTGAAGCTGAAGACTTGAAATTAAGGGTATTGGGTCTACTTGTGGCAGTCTTTTAGCAGTTAAAGCGTGGTATTTCTTGCAGGCGTCCTTTAAGGGTATTTTTAGGGTTTCAAAGTTGGACAAAAAATATTTTTTTTGAAAATTTTTCAGTAGGTGTTAAAGATCGACCTACACAAAAATTGGTAAGACCTAGAACTAATCTGTAAAAACCTTTTTAACTAGGATTGTGCCCTATTTTTCAAATCGGTTGAGAGCTTTAAAATAGAGTTAATATTTTTTTCAAATTGACCAGAGTTGGTGGCGGGGCATTTTCAGGTAATTTTGAAAAAAAATTTAAATTTGATTTTTAAGGTCAATTTTTAGGTTTTCCAAAATTCAATATGGGCTTTTTAAGAATTAGGCCAAAAAGTAGGTAGGACAGTGTTTTTGTATGAAAATATTTTATTTTTCAAGAAAATTTTTGCAAAAAAATCAAAATTTCACATCTTTAAAAAAAATGATTTTTGACATAGAAGGAATAGTCTAATCCTTATGAAATTTTTATGGATAATCCCTCTAACCTAACCTAATAATGTCTGATTGGCTGTTTTTCATTGATTTTTTTTAGGTTGAAAAAAATGTTTTTGGTTTAGCCCCCCTGTGGGGTATTAATCGGTAGCGACTTTGAGTCCAATTATATCAAACTTCTAAAAGTCCTAGGATAACCTGATAGTCTTTTCCATAAGCTTTCTAATGGTATTGGTTTCATTAGAAAATATTTTCTTTCTTCAAAAACTGAAAAATTACCGGTTTAGCCCGCCCTCACCCTAATGCAAGAAAATTTAACTCTTTCATTTTTACAAAAATAATTAATTATAAATTTTTGATTAATTGTTTATAAGAAATTAATGAAAGTTTTTGTTTATTAGGCTTATATACCAAATCATGCCTTTTTTGATAAATTACTTTCAAGCAATCAATCAAAATTTTTGCAAATCATGGTAATTTTACGAAAAAATACTTATAATCAATCAATAATAATTACTACTTATTTGGCTCATATACCAAATCATGCTGTTTTATGATAAAATACTTATAAGTAATCAATTTGATTGATTGATTGATTAGCCATAGTTTTGTATGATTTTGACCTGGAGTAGGCTGAGACACTTTTCCATAGAAATAGGGCTATCAAGCTCCATGTTCAAGCACATTTTGACTTGACTTGCTATCTCATGAGATCTACTCTTACCTTACCCTTGCGGAATATGGCAGATGTCCCAAATTAAGTCACGGTAATGAATGACGCTCTCCAAAGAGGAGCTTGGGTTAAGGGTAGTACTGTAAGTAAGTGACTATTAGGTATCCAAACTTACTCAATAATCCCCTTCTTACACAACCAGGGGATGATGCACGATTAATGTTGTGAATGAGAAATTAGAGTCAACCTACAGAGAATTGAACTTGAACTCTCACCACTGTAGCTCAGTGTGCTACCACTAAGCATGACACCCCTACTAAGTAATCAATGAAAATTATTTGACTTATATATATACAAAATCATACTATTTTTTGATAAATTACTTATAAACAATCAATGAGAATTATTGCTTATTTGGCTTATATACCAAATCATGCCTTTTTATGTTAAATTTCTTTTAAGCAATCGATGAAAATTTTTGCTTATTTGGATTATATTGGCCAAATCTTCAATTTTCGTCATAAACTGCTTACAGGAAGGAAGGGATTAAGGGGGGGGGGGAAGTTCTGACACATTTGCGTAAACCTGGTGTATAGTCTTTATCTTCGGACTGAGAGTATAGGTTATTAGGGATAAAATCATTCTTATATGATGTATTTCCCCTAGATTTAAGATTTTTGGATAGGCCTCCAGGTTCCGGAGCTCCAGGCCTCAAGGTGGTCTCTCTACAGGTAAAAATGAAAAGAAAAAAAATTTTAAGAGTTAGAAGTCAGCCTATGAGACAAAATATGAATGTTTTTTCTTCAAATATGTGAATAACAATCAAAAAGAAGCATATTTTGTTTTATAAGTTAACCTTTAATTCTTCAAAAAAAAATCTTATTTTTAAGTTTTTATCTGTACAGAGACCACCTGGAGGCCTGAAGCTCCGGAACCTGGAGGCCTATCCAAAAAATCTTAAATCTGGGGGAAATTCATCATATAAGATTGATTTTATTCCTAATAACCTATCCTCTCAGTCCAAAGATAAAGCCTATACACCAGGTTTACGCAAATGTGTCAGAACTTCCCCCCCCCCCCCCCTTATTACTCCTCCTTCTTTTTCTTCACTTCAACTGATACAAGCAACTTTTACTATAAATGTCCATTTATTTACTCCATCCACTTTTAACTCACAAATCAGACCAAATTGTTCAGTAATTGATCAGTAATTTACCTCAAAAATGCACAATTAGATAAGTAATTAACCTTTTAGTGCTTATTTACACGGTGAGAGATTACTAGGGAAATATTAAGATGAAATAAATTGAACAAAAAAATTACAAATATATACAATTGAATTAATTAATAAACGACTTTCTTAAAATAATTTTGATTACTTATTTGATACACTTTTAAAAGTATTTTTTAAATAAACAAAACATCTTTTATAAAAGGCTCTTTGTATGTTTTGTTTAATTAATTAAGAATATACAACAATGTTTAAATTATATATAAAATCTATGCTTTTTTTCACATTTGACATAATTTTAAACTAGTATGGTACATTTATATTATGTCGATGTTAAAAAAGTAATGGAAGATTACAGAAACATAGATATTAAAAATGTAAACCATGATTCCAGTTTCGCCTCTATTGAAAGTGGAATCTTACATTTCAAAAATCGTATCGGCGTTGAAGATATCTTCACCAAGAGAGGCAAAAGTGGAATCTTACATTTCAAAAATCGTATCGGCGTTGAAGATATCTTCACCAAGAGAGGGGAAAGTGGAAGGGTAGATTATAGTTTTAGAGGGTCCAAACCATAACCATAGATTATGTTTCTGCTTCTATAAAAATGGATTCAACTCCCTAACTGTTTAATTTTAAACATAAAAATTTCTTGTTTTTTCATTTTTAATACACAAAACATAAAATGCACTTTTCTCAAAAAGTACCTCTCTGCTATTTTTGAATAAAATCAAAATAGCAGAGGGGAAGTCAATTTTTCGTCTAAGAAAATCACTCTTCTTCCCAATTTATTAAAATTACAAAAATTTGAAATGATTTGATTTCAGATGAGCCAGGTTGTTTACGACACTTTGACAAGTTTAACCAGATACTTTTTAATAAGGTAACAATTGGTGGACTTGGTGATCCAAGTATAGGATATTGGATGGTCCCTTTTGTAGAAATGTTATCTTAGTACATAGCGAAGCTACTCTATAATCCAACATCTGGTGAGATACAGGTTTGGAATAGTATTGTAGACAGCTTTCCGAGAATAGAATAATTAAAAATTATAGAATCAATTATATTTTTATTTGTCCTAAAAAGTTTATATATTACAATACACATTTTTTCTGTAAAAAATGACGTCATACAATACAACTGACCAATGATAGGCCAATACATAGACTAAGTTGCCAATGGCAGACCAGTAGACATTTTAATTGACCAATGCAATGATGGTAGGCATGTATGACGTCATTTTTTAAATATTTTTTTTTCAGAGGTACCATGCAAGTTCAGTATGCTAAGATGATTAACAAGTCAAAAACTTTAGTTTTGTAAGCAAATATACAATTATTCGACTTTGTAGGCAGGGAGGGAGGGGACATAGGGCTGTTTATTAAACTAGTCCCCAAAGTTTTATTATAACTCTTTCTTATTCGTTGACTTAGCAACTATGGAGACTCTTATTTGACTTTTGATTGGTTTGTTTATTACGTTGAGTGTCCAAACGTTTCAACCGCTTATATTAATCCACAGAAGGGGTAATTTTGTGAATCACCATTGTGAATGAACATCAATATATCGGCCTTTGTCTTATCCCTGCTTTATATGACCATGTTTCTTAAGTGACGTGCGAGGGGGGGGGGGGCAAGACATATCTTTCACATTAGATGGTTTAGTTATCCCTAACAAAATTTGGTATTTACCATAACAGGTACATTGCTTTTCCTTTGGGTGTAGGAACCCGCTCTACATCCCCCCCCCCCGCCCCCGTAAAGAATATTAATTCTTAATTAAAAAATGTAGTTATTTGGAGGGGGGGGGGGGGATAATACACCAATCTAGGATTTCAAAGATGATTACATTTTATTACATATTGTACAATAATTAAAATATCTTGAATGTTTCTTTATTATATTGTTTAGGTTGATTATTTTAGTGGAAGTACTTCATGCTATTCTATTCAAAGTATCTTATGACAAGGATATAAAAACTCCAACTGGTAATCTTGAATATGGTAAGTTAAGTTAACATTAGGGTTGGGCCGGATACCAGATATCCGGCTGATTTCTAATGCCGGACATCCAGTATCCGTTCGGATATCTTGCTCTTGCTAATGCCAGATCCGGCAAATTACTGGATATCCGGCATTAGAAATCAGCCGGATATCCGGTATCTGGATAGTTTCATTATCGGTTATCCGGCCGGATAAAGAAAATAGCCGGATGTCCTAACATGCGACTGTTGCATAACACATATTGTTGACAAATAAGAAAAATTTGTTTTTTTCTTTTGCTATGTAAAATAGATGGCTTATTTTTATATAAAAATTTTAATGCGTACCTTATGAATAACATTGTCAGTCAGTCTATCGGTAATACTCTAAAAGAAAATTCTCTCAGCTGTTATATAAGATAAACTTCTAAAATTTTGTGTAAAGATTTGTATCACCACTGCACTGAGCATCATTAACTACTATACCCTTCTGTCTGTCTGTATTGCACCTTTCATTTGCTTTGCTGTTCTTATTATTTTTACATTCAAGAGCTTCGCTATTTATGGAAGTTATCATCCTAGTCTATGGTTTATCTTGGAAGTAATGGCCCCCTCTAATTCTATTTTATATCTTAATACTTCACAACTGAAGAATTTAAATATGAAATGCTCCCTTTAAAAATGTTCAGCTTGTAACCGAGTTTGGTCATCAAAGGAAGTGTTTTATTCTGGCAACATTACTGGTCTCTACGATTATCATCCTGTTGTTTCGTGAGTTATTTCCAGGGTTATAAAGGGATAAGACAATGTCAGATAAATTAATGTACATCCCCAATAAAGTTAAACAAAAGTATCCCTTCTGTAGATTACCATTAGGGATTGATACGTTTGGACACACTAAATAAATCAAACAATCAAAATTCTATAATAGTCTCCAACAAATAAGAAAACGTTATTATAAGACCTTGGGGACTAGTGTAATAAACAACCAAATGTCTTTCACTGCCTGGTTATTTCAGTTTCTGTAAATAAGAATTCAAGCATGACATGCAAAGGGTTTTGCCAGAAGGGGTGTAATTCTAGAGGGGGATTAAAAGGGGAAGGTGGGTCGTTCCAATTATAATTTTTAGAGGGGTGTTTATACATTCTTTTACCTCTCTCGGCGCGCCTATGACAACACCCAAGAGTAGCCGAGAAAATCACCTTTTTTATAAATTATCAAACCAATTCAATCTTCATAATTTATGCTCGTTGAGTTCTAGCTAAATCTTTCGGGAATAGTTCCTTTCGTGGCAACGCCCCTTAAGGGGCGATTTGCCGTATTTTTTAAACTGGCTTTTGATAGGTTATTTTAGGTTGGGTTAGGTTATATTGGGTTAGGTGATTGCCTCACAGGGTTAGGCAATCTGCCCCGCAGGGTTAGAGCCCCCCGCCGGGGCTAAAAATAGGAGAAAAGCTACTATGAAAAAAACGAAGAATCGCCTCTTAAGGAGCGTTGCTACGAAAGGGACTATACCGTATTACTCAATCTTTCTATTTTGTAAAAAGGCACGTGCTTCCTAACCAGAAGGATTCTCACAATTATTATTTCAGGGCCTATCTTGTTTTCTTCAATGCCATCACAATGTATTGTTATTTACGGTAAGTAACATTTTTCCTTCAAAGAAATAAGACATTAGAGCCAAAGGAGTATCTATTTCGCCAATGACCAACAGACACCAAATCCTTTGATTGCACTACCTTAGTCTGGAAGTCCTAACAGTTACCATACTTGACCAGCGCATACCTTTGGCGTTCAAGACAGGCTGACCTTTGGACTAGACAGGTGGCAGGTGTAGGCTAGGTTATTTACGAATGTGTATGGTAGTTGCACCTGTCTGTTGGACAAAGCATTCTACCTGTTCTTAATAGTATGTACCCGAAATGCATGCAGACCAGTTTGCATTACTATCATAACTTTTAAGAGGGTATGAAGAGAGTTAGTACAGCATAGCCCACAACTCATTGCTTTTAAAGTGTCAGAAAAAATATAATTCAAGTACAATTATTGACAACATTTTAAGTAAATGATTACAAAACATCATGAATGGACCTTTTAGTTGAGATTTTTAGTTGTCATAAAAAAAGAAGGGGAGAGAATAAGTGATAATTCATTGAAAATCACGAAACCTTCTTTTTACTTTTGAAGAATGAATGTTAGACTCAAGGACCAAGTACATAAGTTACATACAGACAGGGAATCTTCAGCTGCCTATTATAATAATCAACAAAAAATAGCGTTTTCCCTTGACCGACAGTTTGACGGAAAAAGTGAATTGTTGAGTAGATTTGCCACTAACAATAGATGTTACCTTATATTCCAAAGCTCTTTCAAGTGATTCTTATTAATATAATTTAAGAAACTTTTTATAGTGCCTTTACAAAATTAAGCAATACAATACAAAATACCAATGATAGGCCAATATACAAACTAAATTACCCATAGCAGGCCAAAATACATTTTAATTGACCAATGGTAGCCCAATATGGCGTCATTTTTTATAAAATGCTTCAAATTTTCAGGATATTTTTGTTTTTGCATGGCCAGACAAACCAGAATAAAGCCTTAGCAGGTAATAATTATTTCCCTTCTAAATAAAAATTTTAACTGCAACTTAACGAAAAGCTTGGGCGTCCTTTAGAGACACTTACTTCAGAAAATCTTGGACTTTTGGACAAATTGATGAACATTTTTATCACCAAACCTGTTATGCGCAGTAATTTGAAGATTTTTCATAGATTTTGATTTTACAGGTGTAAAACGAAATGAGAAAAAGAAGCAGAACATTATTTCAGTTAGATCTGGTAAAAATAAAATTTGCATTGCGAAAATCATAAAATCCTTATAAAAAAGTAATAGGATCTTTATCTGTCTGTGTGCTACCACCCTCCCTAAAAAAAATTTACCTCCTCAAAAAAAAAAAAATTTTTGTATTTAAAGCAAGTAAGAATGGGGGTGGTCGTCTCCTCCCCCCCCCCCCCACACAATTTTTTTTTCTTTAAATTTTTCTTTTTAAAAGCGAAGCTTTTCTATAATTAAGGTAGGTCCATCCGTAACGGATAGCTTTTTTCGTTAATTTGGGCATGCTAGAATTGTCCTATCGATTTCAAACTTTGTATGATGATTCCTGTAGTAGTAAGGTACGATTTAGAAAGCGTAGCAACTTTATAATCGTTACCAAAATGTCCGTGTGTCCATTTTAAACATGTTAATTTTTAAAACTTTTTAAACAATTTTTTATGGGTTATAATCATCCGATTGATCTGATTTTCGGAGTACTGATTCCTATTACAATAAGGTACAATATTTTAAGCAAAGCATCTCTATAATCAAGTCCTGAAAATGTCAGTATGTCCTTAAAGGAAGCCTGCAAGAAATATCACGCTTTAACTGCTGAAAGACTGCCACAAGTAGACCAAATACCCCAAATTTGAAGCCTTCAGCTTCTATAACAAAAAAGTTCTAGGCATTTTAAAATGACATTTTATGTACAATGAATATTTTGAAAGAATTGCAATGCTCATGTTGAAAACTTTGAAATTAAACTACGTAGCCTAGAAACAAAATTATAAGCTTATTTTTGTCATAAATTTAGGTTTCCAGTAACTAATTATATTTTTACTATAAAAATACCCATTTTTATAGTCAAAATCATTAAAAAAAATTAAGTTTAACTTGTGTTGTACCGAGTGTACTCTAGCCAATCAGAAGGCTGAATCAGCTTAACAACCAATCACAGCTGAGATTGTATTAGTTTCCCCCTTTGTTTCCGCTATGATTTTCGTTTAAAAATGCAATCTAAGTATCTGACAAAGATAAGGTTATAATTTTGTGTCTAGGCGACGTAATTTAATATTGTTTTTTCTTTTATAAGCATTGGAAATCTTTCAAATTTTCATTGTACATAAAATGCTATTTTGAAATGCCTGGAACTTTTTTTGTTATTGAAGCTGAAGGCTTTAAATTTGGGGTATTGGGTCTACTTATGGCAGTCTTTCAGCAGTTAAAGCGTGGTATTTCTTGCAGGCGTCCTTTAAACAGAATTCTGTATTTAAGGATTTTCGCAACAAATTTCCATATAATTTTGTCAAAACATATGTATTTATATTTTGTATCATCAGTTCTGACTTTTCACAAGAGATAATGTTCGTCTGTCATACCGTTTCAGAGCTTCGCTTTTATGGATGTTGTCATCTTTGTTTAAATAAGAATAATTAAATGTTTGACCATTTCTACTAGAGGCAAAATGCTTGCTGTAGAAAACTGTACATAAACGAAACAATACATGATTTTTCATCATGGCTTCATTATTAATATTCACCGGTTTTAATCCAGTGGATAATAATCGGTTTTGAAGCAATACTGGAAAAAAGATTATTTCCTATTTGTTTTCTAGGTATTTTTCATTTTTGTTACAGCATACTTCTTGGAATAGCTCTCTACTACTTTAACTTTATTATGGACCCTAAACAAATTGGTAAAAAAATATTATTATTGTATTGGTTTTTTAAAATTACAAAAAAATATCAAAAAGGAGCTTTACTACACATATATTAAACTTGATTGTCTGGATGTTGTAATATGGAGATACGGAAATACTTCTAAATCCATCTTTTTTTTTTGAGTTTCCTTTTCAACTTCTCCTCTCATCCTTTCTTTTTGAGACGTATCTTTATGACGTCACACATTACACTTTCCGTATCTCCAATTTTGTTCCCAATTGTACTTTTTTATTATTTTGAAGTTTGATTATCTAACAGAATTTATATTTTAGAGCATCGTCAGTTTTGGATAAGTTTGCTGCAAGATCTGACCCATGCAGTGAGCAGTCCTCTCATATTTGTTCTAGGATCTTCTGTTCTAACAAGGGACCAATTCTCAACTATGTAAATTTTGAACACCAACCTTTTTTTAGGGTCGTTCCGTCCGAAACATAAGGAAATTTTCTGCCAATGGCGATTTATTTGGTACTTGGAGGTACATACCCTTACCAAAATTTTTTATACACGTATTATAAGTTTCCTGCTTTGAAAACTGAAGGTCTAGTGGTTAGCGAGATCTTTAGCTACAGACAGACAGCGTCCTATTTTTTTTTTTTTTATTAGGATGCTGATTTTGGAAATTTATATAATGTATTATTACATACTAGCGGCTTCGCCCCTAGCCTCTAGGGGCTTTGCCCCAAGAGGTGATAAAAAAAATTAATATTTATTGTTTTTAGTGAGAGAATGTTGCTATTCTTTCATTCAAAATAAATGCTGGAATAAAAAATATTTTTTAACAAAGGACCTAGGAAATCTTCAGCAAATAAAAAAAAAAAAAAAAAAAAAAAAAAAATGGGGGGGGATTTTTTTGTTTTTGGGGGGGTTGGGGGTGTCCCACCCCCCAAGAAAATAGCTTAAAACCACCACAGGACCAATAGGTATATACCCTGAAGAGTAGAATCCGATCGGTCCAGTGGTTACCGAGAACATAAGCTTCAGACGGACAGACAGACGGACGGACGGACAGACATCATTCTACTTTGTATTATAGATAAGAAGATTTTGAGTTTGAAGAGAAAAAGAAAAAAGAGAACAGCTATTTAAAAGCTAAGCTTTTTTTATAATTAGGGTAGTTCTGTCCGTCTGTTTTTTGTTAATTTAAACAGGTTAGTATTTTCTTATCGTTTTCAAACTTTGAATAATGATTCCTTAACAGGTAGGCACGACATAGAAAGCGTAGCAACTCTAAAATCGTTACTAGAAAGTCCATACGTCCATTTAAAAAATGCGGATCTTTTACTTTTTGACAATCAATTTTTTGTTCAAATTATCCTATTTATATGATCTTTAGAATACTGATTCCTATTACAACGAGGTAAACTGTTATAAGCGAAGCATCTCTATTATCCTAAATAAAAAGTGTAAGTATGTCCTTAAACAGTATCATGTATTTAAGCAGCTTTGCAACAAATTTATATACAATTTAGTTTAGACTTAAGCATTAATATTCTGCTTATCCTCTTCTGATACTTTACAAGTGTTAATGTACGTTTGTCTTTTCATTTCAGATATTCGCTTTTATTGGATGTTGTAATCCTTGTTATAATAAAATTCTTTTAATTGATTTCTTATATTTCTAAAACTATAAATTGAGAATTGATGATAGATCAATGAAAAGAACAATCTCAACCATCATTGGACATAAACTTATGTGATTTATATGTTTTTAAAAAGAAGAAAAAAAAATAATCTTAGATGTATAAAATAAATAAAAAAATATTAAATGAAGACAATAAAGTCATAGCAGTGACTTCTCCTTAGATTTCATTTCCAATAAACATTTAATCTATTTTCCAGTATGGCTACAAAAACCAATTAATATCCGCTGGATTAGAACCGGTTCTCAGCCATACTGAAAAATCATGTATAACATCGTATTACAGATTATTTTCCACGAATATTTAAAAAAAATATTGAATAACAATTTTAATCTTATAATTTCTCATTTAAATAAATGAGGTAGGCTGTCTATAATACGATACGATAATTAACTAATAAAGCTATTAAAATTAAATTGCAGTTTCACATAAAGGGTCATTTCTTTTCTAATACCTTTTTATTAGCGAAGCTACTCAATGATTCCGAATATCCTTCGATTTACGTTGAAGTATCTACTCTATATCTCACTTGGTCTGTTGGTATGTCCTTAATGCTCTTGACAACTATTAGACATCAGGAATAGAGGAGACATTAAGCTTTTTACACTAGTCCCCAAAGTTTTTTTAATGGCGTTTTCTTATTCGTTAGCTTAACAACTTTGGGGACTTGTATTAACTTTTTATTTGCTAGTTCATTAAGTTTTAACGACTAATTAAAATATACAGAGAAAGGGTAATTTTGAATATCACCATTGGGGATGTACATCAATTTATCGGCCATTGTCTTACCATTTTAGAATAGATCCCTGATTAGACATATAAAAGTTAGATAGCTCACTTTTTTTAAGCATTCTAATATGTTTTATCTATGATTGGTTAATAAAAAAAAGGTATTTTCTCTTCTTTTGCTAGAGGGACACACGTAAAACCTTCTGAGTACCAACACAATTTTCAAATTTTTAAGTTTATTCGATCTAAGCATCGAGTTACATACAGCCCTCACGGGGAGGCAGGGGACAATGGACTGGAAATGGTATTGATCTCGATAATTTATAAAATTGAACATTAAGTAACAATGTATAAAAATAGTAGGTAAATAATTATCTTAATCTGCAAAAGGTTTTTTTTTTGTTTATAATAATTGAGATATACATTATTTTGCATAAATTGTCCCATCTCCTTGGTTCACTGAAGCAACAGAATATCATTTAACAAATAATTAAGCTATAAATTAAACATCATTATAAGTTTTTCAAAATTATTGCTATCAGCTGGGGGATGAATTATAGATAACTGACTTGTAAAATAAGGATTTTACCCTTTTTGGTTGGTTGAAAGAAAAGTAAACACTTGTTTGGGTCTGAGACAAGGAAGAGTTTATTCTTAGAACTTAGAGTAAATTAATGGGGGAATAAAAATCTTTCAAAGGTGAAATATTCATGTAACTGATCAAGTATATAATAGGTACTGTAAAAGAATTGAAAAAATATATCCCTGAAATTGAAATCAATAATCATAAAACAAGGATGACAACATCCATAAAGGCAAAGCTCTGAAATGGTAGAACAAACGAACATTAACACTTGTAGAGTGTCAGAACTGAATAATCAGAATATAATGTATAACAGTCGAAGCAAAATTGTAAGTAAAATTGTTGAAAAACTGCTTATGAAAAGGATATTGTTTAAGGACATACTTACATGTTTAGTTCTTGATTATAAAGATGATTCGCTTATAACATTGTACTTTGTTGTCCTAGGAATCAGTAATTAAAAAATCAGATCAATCGGATTATTTTATCACATAAAAATTAGTTGTGAAAAAAAAGTAAAAATCTACATGACGTTTAAATGAACGTACGGACATTCTGGTTACGATAATAGAGTTGCAATGCTTTCTCAATCGTACCTTACTACTACAGGAATCACCATGCAAAGTTTGAAATCGATAGGATAATTCTAACATGTAAATCAACGTAAAAAAAAACAATCCGTTCCAGACGTACGGACGAACGTATATATATATATATCTTAAGCTTCGCTTTAAAAAATAATGAGTTGCTATACTACTTGCATAAACGTTAAAAGATGTTTTTACATTCATTGTAGATATGCTACGCGCAGCTCAAAAAGTGCGGGAGATACCTGATTTCAGAATATTCCGCCTTTCCAAAAATACACAAAATTGCGCCAAAAAGTTGGCTTCTAAAACTTCTTCTAGTAGGCTAAGGCTTCTGCAGTTGGATAAGTTAGGGAAAGGGCAGAGAGAAGCGCGCGTAATATGTTACAACATTCACACATTACACACACTCCATCCCCCCCCCCCCCAAACAACACATCATCCAAGCCAAAAAAAATATCCAAGCAAGCCGTATTCGCGCGCTTTCCAACCGACTGCATTTAAATTTTTAGGGAGGAGAGTGATAGATAGATAGAGTATTTTTGGGGAGGGGGAGAACTCAAAAGACGGCGCGGTCTTATCATGTAATGGGGCAGAAATATAGAGGCGAGGGGTTAAATATTGTGTTCTTACACTGTTAAAATTTAAGATATTAGCAAATAATATTTAACCATCAAAAACTTAAAAATATTCTTTCTCAATTCCGGGATTTTCTGTATGACTTTAAATGGTGAAAATTAAAAAATATATCGCTAAAATATCAATAAGCAATTAGAGCTACATTGCTTAAAAACCAAAAAATATTTGACATGACTTGAAATTTACATCTCTCCCTTCTTGTCCCCCATTGAACCCATAATCCTCTCTTTACTCCTCCTACTCCCTCTCCTTTTCTTATCTCCGACATTCCCCGTCCTCCCCATAACTTCCCTTCCCTTCCGAAACTAGTTTTGAATTTCGCGGGGGATAAACCCATCGTTGCCTAAACTTACCTTTATTTTAAAAACTATTAAGCACAAGTGAAACTTATGAAGGATTCAAAAATGGCTTCAGAATGTCGAAATTGTACTTTTTACTATATAAAAATGTAATTTATAAGATATAAAAATCTTCGAAAGTTTTATGAAAAAATCTGCGAAGGGTTAAAGTTAAGCAGGTGACCAATGGCGATGGAAAAGGTCACCAAGTTAATATTTCGTAGTTTTATCCTTATAAGAAACAAGAATTAAATTCGATATTACTTTAAACACAGTGAATCTTATTAGTATAATTGTACATTTCATTTTTTACATTATGATGATTAAATTAAACAATATTACTGATATTTTTTTATTTGTTTAATTTTTACAGAATTTTATAATCGAAAATTATGTACCAGAAACATCAATTAATAACAACTGAAATATTAAAAAAAAACTTCATAACAGTAAATACTTTATTTCAAATTAAAGAAATAATCATCAAGTTTGTTATGGAAAGTTTAAAAAGAAAACAAAAATATTTTGGCTACCAAGCCTGTTATAAAACTCGGCAACCCGTGTTCCGAGTATAAACTGAACCCGCCACAAATTAAAAACTCTCAAACTTTGGAGGAGGAGAGAGGAGAGATATTGTTTGTGTGTGCATCATATGATATGGATATATATTTTAATATTATTGTGACAAGTGCATTACAGTTGTGATTAGAAAAACAGTGAATTTGGACAAAAAATTCCTTTCATTACAAAGAATATCTCAACTTTTTGTGAATTATTTAGTATATAAATAAAACTGTTGCCTTTTAAAAACATTTATGATAACTACAGTTTTTTATAATCTCAAGTGAAAAAATAATAAAGTGGATGATTATTAGTATTGTGTTATTATCGTTAACTTTTTATTAGAAATATAGTTTAATAATCGGGAAGCTTAATTAAAATTAACACAGAAAATATCATAGGATTTGGTTTTGTTCTATATTTTCATTATTCTAATGTAAATAAAATTGACAATAGAGGTGTTTCAATGGTTAATACCAAGATGTAATTATTTATTAAATTCAATTATGTTTCCTAACATGCACTTACTTTTGATCGAGAGCTTTTTATCATTTATATTTTAGCTTTGTATCAAATTTCTAAAAGTTACATTGAATTCCTTACGACTGTGCCATATCTTATATCTTAAAATTAACCCATTTATGGACGGACATATCATAATTATAGAGATGCTTATTCAATCACATGCAATTATCCTATTAATTCTATTACCTAAATTAAGGTTTTTTATCTACTGCAAATTTTTACCCAATCGTTTACGTTATCAACTTTAGCAATTCACACATCGGGCTTGTTTTAGGCTATTTATTTCTTAGATTCTAGTCTTGGTAGGAATTTTAGTCAATTTTCTGTTAATTCAAATACAGAGTCCCTTGATGCTGGGTGATCAGCCTCTTAGTTAGTATTTTTCAAATCATGACAATTTTTAATTGAATCAAATGTTATTAGAGATGCGGTAAAAGCCTTTATTCTGCAACTCTAAGATACATACCCGTTTTTGACACCCCCTCCCCCCTTTTATAAACATATTAAAGGAAGTAAGACGTATTATTTTTGTTAAATGGAGTCCGGTTATGTTAAGTAATGTTTGGAGATCCCACAAGGCTAGATTTTCAGTAGTAACTCACCTTTTTAAAGGCTAACTTTTATGGTGACTGGACAGTAAGAAATACAACACTTTCTAAATGAAGTCTTTTACCTCGCAAAGATTTAATTATGACAAAATATTTTTTGATCAGATATTTAGCAATGCTTTATAGAAATGGTTGATAGCTATGCTACTCGATTATAAACAAACTGTGGTATACTGATAAAACAATATTTTCAAAGAATGTAATTGAATTTCAGATGGGTGACCAATAATGATTTAAACATTTACAGTAGTTCATATCTAGTCACTCTTCAAGGCAGGACATACGTGTTGTTTTTCTTTATCATAAAGTGTAGTGTAACGCACCCGCTAGCTGACATTGTTAACTTATATAAGGGGGGGGGGGGAAGTTTTGACACATTTGCGTAAACAGTGAGTATAGGCTTTATCTTTGGACTGAGAGTATAGGTTATTAGGGATAAAATCATTCTTATATGATGAATTTCCCCCAGATTTAAGATTTTTTGGATAGGCCTCCAGGTTCCGGAGCTCCAGGCCTCCAGGTCCTCTCTGTACAGGTAAAAATTTAAAAAATAATGTTTTTTTTTTGAAGAGTTAGAAGTCAACCTATGAAACAAAATATGCATATTTTTTAATGTTATTCACATATTTGAAGAAAAAAATGCATATTTTGTTTCAAAGGTTGACTTCTAACTCTTGAAAAAAAAATTATTTTTTTAATTTTTACCTGTACAGAGAGGACCTGGAGGCCTGGAGCTCCGGAACCTGGAGGCCTATCCAAAAAATCTTAAATCTGGGGGAAATTCATCATATAAGAATGATTTTATCCCTAATAACCTATCCTCTCAGTCCAAAGATAAAGCCTATACTCACTGTTTACGCAAATGTGTCTAAACTTCCCCCCCCCCCCCCTTATCAAATATGTAAAGATTTTCTACATTTCTGCTCGGTCCTTACGACCCCGTCCGTTACGGATAGACTTTATCGTCAATTTAGGCAATTTAAGTTGTTCTGTCGAATGGTAATTCCTATGACAGTTAGATACAATTTATCAATCGTTAGCCGAAGATTTTAGGGGTCAATAAAATTATGATAATATATAAATGTCCTTTTTATAACCCCCCACCCTTCAATTTACCCCATTTGAACCCTGAAACCGGATATTTTGAACTTAACCTCAAAAGTAGATTGAATGATTTTTATGGGGGGGGGGGGGGGTAAGTGAGTTATCGAGGGGTTTAGATATGATAGACCAGGTGATATTAATAGGAGCTTTCTTGGTGTTCATTTTATACAACCAATATCATTCTCATTTTATTAAATTTTTCCTTTTTGACTGTATTAAATGCTGTTCTTATTTGTCAATATATATTGTTCAATTGCATGCTGTAATTGGCATACCTAATTTAGAAAATGTTTCTTGTTTATCCGAATTTTTTTAATAGTTAGCACCTAGAAAAGTTATAGACATACCAAACAGTTTGTGTGTGTTGTTATTAAGCCCTAATTTTTGCGGTTTTGTTATTTTTGGTTGGTTTCATTGGACACATCAAATGATATTTAATTTCGCGATAAAAAAGAGGGGGGCGGGGGTTTTAGTTTATTTGAATTATTTGAGGGGAAATAGTGTTACATATGATATTCCATTGTTTACATCTGTCATTTATAACATATTTATGGGGGCATTTAAATATTGAAATAAAGCTTGGGGTTTATTATGCAAGACTAAGTTGGTTATCAAAATGGCGGGGTTTGTTTAAAATTGAAGCTTTTTAGTGCTATGGTGTTTGGTGCTTATTGAGTAATAGAAAGAATCACTTAGTTGATATCAAACTTTTATAAGATAGCAAAACAGCTTGAAGACCTAAAAAAGCTTTTGAAAGAAACAACATGTTGATGATTTTCTAGTTCAAATTTTCAACGAATCTTCCTAACCCGTGCAATCATCATGCAAGATAGATTATCATCATATAATAGTCAGGTATGTTATCTATTTAATTAAGGTATAAAGAAACAATCTTACTTGTCTGTTCATCAAGCTTTTGCAAATCAATTAAACATTGAGTACCTATGAAAGCCAGTACCAATTTATTTTTCTAAAAAATATACCTTGTATATATCTCTTTCATTCATATGTACCTACTTTTATAGAGGGTGCGGATTATTTTATTTACGTGCCGTTTACAGTAACTTAACCCTGTAACATGTATATCCAAATGTTTTAGGATTCCTGCTTTCAAAAGCCAGCCATGAGGCGGGCCTTGGGCGAGCTTACAAACTCACCGACGCCGCGACGGGCGCTTGGTGAACTCACCAACTCGCCCACCCCGCGGCGGGCTCTGGGCGAGTTGACTAACTCGCCCCGCCTTCTCGACCAGCAAAGAAGCCCAAGATTCTTATCGCCAATCCATGCTGGTCACCATGCCACGCCTACTAAAGAACAGGTAGGAATATTTTTTAAATGTCATGGATGTCAAGGGTTTTGGTCTTCGATAAACGTTTGAAACTAAATGGCTTGTGGTTTTTTATTGGTATATTTACTTTTTTTATATTTTTAATAGTATCAGAATGCCCTCGCTGTTACTAAGTAAATATTAACTTTTGTGTAATAAAAAGCTTTGACTTTAATATAAATTAAATACATTTTTTTGTTTTCTGTGGCTAATAGGTAATCTCTGAATTTGCTGGTACGAATTAATAATGTCTTGGGGTTGTTAAACGCAATTTTTCTGTTCTCCCTTGCAATCTCCTAGAGGCTAGGAATGAAGCAAAGAGTTTCTTATAAAAAGCTTTAACAATATAGTTTTCTTTCTGAAAATATCATAATGGTCAAATCTAGAATAAAATGAAACATAAATATTTCATCTTAATGCCTAAGGAATTTAACGTTTATCTTAATTTTACCAGAAATGTTGACATTCATATCGTAAAATAAAATATTCTGTTAGCTTTTTGGAATCAAGTAATTAGCTTTAGACTCTCCCCCCCCCCCCCCCCCCCGAAAAAGTAGCTTTAAACCATCCTACAGGAACAAAAATTAGGGTTCTTATTAAATTAGATCTAAATCAACCTTTTCGTTGCTGAGATTGTTTACTTAAAATACAAGACTGACTACAATATTATATATTTATCAATATGTGATTAAATATCGCCCAACACTTTTACTGTGATTTTTTTATTTAGAAACCTTATACCATTCCCTTAAAAATTACCCTTTACATATTCGTTAACCAAAAATACTTTTATTTTTGGCAGTTCCAAGATAAATTTTGTACTTCTCGGGGGTAAACTACTGTTTATACATTAGAGTTAAGATTTTAGAGACCGGACAGATGAATGTATTGTAATGAAATACAATTTTGCCCGAAAGAGAAAATTTCGTATAGTATATTCTAAAGCTATTCATAATTGTTGAAATCTTACGTTTAATTAGTGGCTCCGCCTCTGGCCTGTATCCCTTGAAAAATAGTTTTATTTTCACCCCAGGACCTGTAGGTATATTCCTCATTAAAGCACAACCTAACCGGTATAACATCTAGAGCTTTCCTAAAATTAAACAGTTTTTAGAGAGTTTAAGGTTTCCAATTTTATAATCTTTTTTAAGTCTATTGTTTTACCAACATGGTATTAAATCTGACTGTTATGAATTTACTTGATTTATTTTATACATTAAATATTTCTACAAAAAATGCTTTTGGCTACTGAGACTGATATTTAGCATTTAAAATTTACTTTTAATGCCTATTAAAATCTTGGTGAGTCTTAAATTTCCAAATATAGCTAAAGTTATGCAGATTAAATTAAAGATTTTACGTTAGGCGGTTAAATACACAAGGATAGGAAAATGTAATATAGATTAACCATCCCCAAATTTAAGCTACAATGGAAAAACTAGTAAAAAAACTATCTCAATAAATCTTAAGATAAAACCAAAATTTTGTTTATTTTTATAGCTTATAAAGTTAACAACCAAACTTCTTTTATTTTTACTGACGGTTTTATAGCTTTGAATTTGGAAACGGCTACTTATTTTTATATTTTAGTGCTACTATAAAGTATTCTAAAATAGGTATGTAAAAAACCTAATTTAGATTTATTTTAAAGGTTATCATTAAAGAATACTGAAGTAATCCTATTATACAAAACATTTCATTATTGCATTAACAGTTTGAATAATGAAAGTACTTAGGTAGGACTAGGTAGTAAGTTTTTTTTTACATGTCAATAAATTTCAATGTTTTATAACAAAAAGTAGGTGGTTGTTTTTCAATCTGATCATTAGGATTATTTGAAATGTCTTCCTTTTTTATCAGGAGAAAAATTAATTTTGATTTTTGAAGAAAAAATTACATTTTTAGGACGAATTAACAGTCCTTTATCAGAATAATTATAACCTTTACTTTTAAATTTTTTCTTTGAATACCTATATTTGTTTCCACAACCCTACATTTATTTTAGGCGCCAGAAATTTTTCTTGACATTATTGCATCCCTCTCTCAATTCAATGTTACCTCCCATTTCATTCTTTACACTCTTCCCCTTCTTTATATTAATGGTTCAGGAGTTTTTACAATCAAGTCAAAATTTAATTTTGTTAATTTTAGCCTAAAAATTAAATAAAAAAATAGTATATAGACTAAGAGAAAGAAATCTAAAAGACAGTTATTAAAATGCAATTTTGTGGAGAGCAGAAAAAAATGCTACATTTTAAAAAATGTTTGTTGTTTTCAGTTGCGTTGCGTACCAAAAAATCAGTGGTCCCTCATCTGGCGCGCATTTTTTACTTGATTCCTCATCCACTCAAGGTCAAGAGTGGTGTCTATGGTTGGGTAGTTTACTCCCATAACATCACAACAAAATATTTGTATCAAGTTAATCATATGGTAATGAAAATAAAAAAGAAATAAACTTCATTTTTTTAAAAAAGTATTTTGACTTAAATCCTATTATAAACCAAAAACGATGACAATATTCGTAGATAGCGAGAAAAAAATCATGGACGGTCAAATTGAAATATAATAATATAGCAAATTTTCAGTGGTCATACAAAAATAAATATGATATAGAGAAATGATTTAAAATCATGTAACCTTATTAAAAATAAATATATGTCTCTATAGCATGACCGATGTCCTTTGGAAAACTTCAATTTTATCTTGAATAGCAGTTGGGAAAAACAAAAACATTACGTTGCGGACTGGCGGACGGACCGAAAAACAAAGTGAACTAAATTGTAGTTTCGCTACTAAAATTATTTATTATATTATATATATCTGAATTTTTTTTATTATAACTGAATTGTCACGGTGCTTTAACTTGTTGACTTTAGGAGCCTACTTAACTTTGAATAAATATAAAGTACACTTAACCTAACCAACGTGTTTCTGTTTTCATTGTCTACCTAATAAATAGCACGGAAATAACACAGATAACTCAATACAAAATATCCTATGTTATAAAGTAGTAAATTTTTTGTCTGATACTAAATATCTTTGAAAATACTGGTCCCAATCGGTTGTATTTTTCAGGAAAGCTTTAGGATTGTCTCAGGGTATTTAAGCTATTTTAAAGACTTTTAGTCCAGGGGCAAAGCAAATAATTCTATAATAAAAAGAAGTATTTTTTGTGTCAGTAGCTTAAGGTTTTGGTAATGTCTGAACCAATTGGGTTTTGCATTTTGGGAAAGTTTTACATAGTCATGGGTTGGCTTTAGGATTTCTTTCTACTCCTTCAATTGTAAATTGTCAAATTCTGCCTTTGTAGTTATTAGGTTTAGGGAAAGCATATTTATAATTACTTCTGCTTATGATTTTTTTTGTGAAATGTAGTTTATTTTGTCATTTTGCCGAACCATATTTTTACCTTTATCAAAGTTTTAAGAAGACTAATTTTTGTGTGGTTGAAGCCTGGGTTTTTAGACACAATATTTACAATATAGAGGGGTAATTAGTGCAGTCACGAACAGTTAGTATACATTACAGTAAAATTGGTAATTAGCTGTTCTTGATGCCTATTTATATTTTATTTTTGTTAATAGGGATAATATAAGATAGGTCTTTAACCTATCCTTGTAACTTTAAGCTAAAAAAGACTGAATTTACTAACCATACCTATACTTATGTATTTTTCAAATATATACTTGAATTAACTGGCTAAAATGTTTTTATTTTTTTAAGTTGTTATGAAGAAATCGCATCTAGATTATGATTTATATCTTGACCGTTTAGGCTCACACTATTTCTCTATATCAATGTGGTGGAAATGCCCAACAAATTGCCTTGCCCTTCAATTTTTGGCGGGTTTATTTTCAATCAAAGCTTTTATACATATAGGTAATCTCGTCTGTCTAATCTAAATGACGCATTGGTCACGTCTAAGACACAATATTTTAAGCGTAATTACTGTTTATTATTAGCCCTTCATTGTGTTTTTAGCTTCTCTGTTCTAGATATTTTTTATTTTCGTAGGTGTTTATTTTTTTATCATTAGTTTTGGCTTCGGATTCAGCTTCTTCTATTTCTTTTTTAATGAGGTACAGAACTACCTCCCATCCGAATAACCCAATACCTACCCATTCACAATATAAAACTTTCCTTAAAAATTGTTCAGATGTTAACGAGATCTTCTTGGACATATAGAAAGACAGACATCGTGTCACTTTATTATATTTACATATTAAAAATGTTAGAATTCGTAACTATTGTTCTTTTAACTATTTATATTTTCAGGCTGGATCCTTGACCAAGAAATCACCTGCAATAACCCCAACACATAACCTCAAACTTTTAACTGAATTAGCTGCTAAGGTACCTAGATATCTTTTTTTCTATCTAGATATCTATTAATAATATTTATTTATCTACCTAAGTATCTATTTACCTAATAATAAAAAAAGATTCAAATAGTTTACTAAATTAGCCGTCAAGTTTTTTAGATATCTATTAGATGTATAAGTAAATCCCCCCCCCCCCAAAAAAAAAAAATATCAAATCTTTTATTTTGAACCTATATAGTAGTAGTATTAAATATTACTTTATTTTTGTATCTATTTATTTTTAATACCTACATCTATTTATCCTTAAAATAACTAATTACACTTAGTTACTACCTTCTTTATTAAGTACTAGTGGCTGCGCCCCTAGCATCTAAGGGCTCTATAATTAAAGGGATATGGATGGGCAAAAATTAGCCTAAAACCACATTAGGACCTTTAAGAAGCTTCACTGTAAAGGAGAACCATATCTGTTTGTTAGTTAGCGATATCCTTCGCTACAGACAGAAAAAAGCTTATTACTTTATATAATATTATTGCAGCTTATTTTAATTAATATTTGTGTATTACAGGTGGCTAGTGGCAATACTTCTTCAGCTAGACAAACCTTACAATTTGAAGATATAGATACTAGGTAAGTTTAGGCTTATTTTAATATTCACTATTAAAATAATATTATCTCTTTAGCTTTTTGTTAAAAAGTTACGATACTTAGACATAATTGTCTTGGACGCAGGGGACATTGGACTGTTTATTACGCTAGTCCCCAAAGTTTTATGACAACGTTTTCTTAATATTTGGGTTAATAACTTTGGGGGCATTTATTGAATTTAATTGGTTGGTTCATGAAGTCAAGTTTCCAAACATTTAAACTACTAATTGTACCTACAGATGGGGATATTTTGTCACTCGTGTATCAACAATGAGTATGTACATCCATTTATTTGCCATTGTCTTATCTCTTTAGATCCCTGGATAACTATCCTTTGTTTAGATACAATACCGAGCCTGTTTGTTTGGGTGGATTAGCAAATAATTCCAATATCAACAATGAGTCTCCACATAAAGATCATAACTATCAGAATAAGATAATAGCTGCAGAATATGTACCTAAGGTATAGATATTTAGAAATATAGTTACAGAAATAGATAGATGGATAGACTTATAGACAGATCATTACATAAAAATTTTTAACATTAACACGACTTTTAGAATAAACTGAATTTTTGGGCCGGATTCATATTCTTACAAAAATCCGCCCCTCAAAAAAGTGCATTAATCCGTGGATTGCGGATTCTAGCAATATTTTAAAGGTCTTTTTTATAAAGAAGTAAATTCTAGCCCCTTCATCGTCCATTTTTTAACCCTTAATTAACCTAACCTAAAATAAGTATGAGAAGCTACTGTTTTTGCATTTGCCAACACTAATATATATTGTGATAAACAGATTGACAGATGGATAGATTGACATGTTAAATTAAAATGTATTAAAAATGTTAAAATTAAAATATTTCAGGATGAATTCTGTGCAGATGAAATCAAACTAGAGCCAACAGTAACTATTGAAGAGGCCAGAATTGAGACCGGCCTTCAACCCGCCAATAACATTCGCCGTGCTGGCACTTTCAAAACCCCAGACAGGCTGGACTATTTGCCACCTCTGGCGGATGAATCTGCATTGTTTGTCCCACCAATTGACCGCGGAAACCGCAAGGATAAGTCCTTAGGTCTGTTGGCCGAAAGAATGCTACAGGAATGGATGGATTTATAAATATTTTTAAACTCTTACTTCACACTTAGTGGACAGTTATTTCCGTCCCATGTCCCCTTTCTTCCTGCCATTATACCAGTTACTATTTTTAATCGAGGATTCGTTGATTTTTATGAGGGAGGAAAAGGACAATGGGGCCGTAAATTACAGTGGTATCCAAAGTTTTCTATCCCCAGTATTCGTTTTTTCATAAACTCCTTCAATTTAATTTTGACAGTTTTTTTTTTCAAACCATTGATTTAATTCCACATATAAGGTAATGGTATCATTTGGGATGTATGTAAAATCGTCTAATGTCTTTTCAATTTGGAACAGTGTATACAAATATTTAATTATCCATTTATGTGTGTAGAACTACCCGTACTCTATGGGTCCTGGTGATAGTGCTGAGGTCCAGCTTGATGATACTGCTAAGCTCCTGCACACAGAGAGAAGGAGGGTGTATGATATTGTCAACGTTTTTGAGGCTGTTCAGATGATGTCTAGGGTCTGCAAAAATGTTTACAAGTAAGAAAGCTAGATAGAGACATAGACTTTGATAGATAAAGAAATATTAGTTAGACCGACAGACAGATACTGATAAAAATATTTATAATCTATAATACAAAGTAGAACGATGTCTGTCCGTCTGTCTGTCCGTCTGTCCGTCTGTCTGTCTGTCTGTCCGTCTGAAGCTTAAGATCTCAGTAACCACTGAAACGATTGGGCTCTACTCTTCAGGGATTATACCTACTGGTCCTGTGATGGTTTTAAGCTATTTTCTTGGGGGGTGGGACACCCCCAACCCCCCCAAAAAATGAAAAATAACCCCCCCCCAAAAAAAAAAAATTTTTTTTTTACTTTTTCTTTTCAAATCTAAAATACGAAAAATTAGGTTGCTCAAACCTCTTGGGGCAAAGCCCCTAGAGGCTAGGGGCAAAGCCGCTAGTGTATATATATAGTTTTTAAAGATTTTAGATAATAAAAAATCTTGCCAATTTATATATATTCTAGAAGGCATGGTGGAAGTACCCTCCCCCAAATAATGATAAACCTGCCCTGTCCCTATGTGAAGCCTTACTGTATAGATTCATGGAAGAATCATATCGGTTTATTGCTAAAAGAGAATACCCTTCACTACACAAATACAGATAGATAGATATCCTGTTATTTTTAAAAATGGATTAAAGGATTTTTAATGGGTAAATCTTTTAATGTTCCTTTTAGATTATAATAATTATTTAAGGTGGCATGGACGAACTTACTTAATTCAATCTTTGGCCTGGTTGAGACAGCTGGGAATAAAACTAGGGATGCAGGAGCAATACAGGTATATAATATGATGTTGAGTCGACTTTATTATTAATTCTCATGTATGGGATAGTTACACAAGTTATAGACATCAAGAATAAGGTATAACCAACAAGCGAAATATATCTAAAATAATATTTGGGAGGCAAATGGAGAGGTCGTAAATTCTGCTTTGTTTTGCCCAACGACAGCTGAAAACACGGATAGGTTTTGTGTTTTTTTTTATAATTAATTTAGTTGTTGGTAGGTATAGGCTGTACAAACATGACATGTGAAAAAATGTTTTTTGCCTACCATAACTTGAATATGACCAGTGTCCTTGTTATAACTTGAAATTATTAAATGGATCTCATAGTTAAAAAGTAAAAGCTGTGAGATAGGTGGATTGAAATTATATCAATTTGCTGTTTTCCAATGCTTTACATAATATTTTTAGGTTGGCCCGTGACCAAGAGGTTCACGACATCGAGAACCTTTCTCCCCTGACCTCACCCCGGACCATGGCCTCTCCCGCCATGTCTCCTATGATGTCCCCGGGCATGAGCCCCTACGGCTCCCCGAACGACCCCAGCGGAACCTCTATGGGGATCAACACACAAAAGTTCTTGATGCTTTTCTTGGTGATACCTCAGCCCAGAAAGTTGACCCTGGATTTTGCAGCCAAAGTTATACATGGTAAGCTATTATTTAACAGCATACAAACTAAAAAGGATAATTAGGATAACATTACACCCCAACAAAGTTTCCCTGAATAAAAAATCTGAGTAAGACGATATATTGACTATACTAGCATTTTTATCAATATTGTTCAAAAGGAATTGCAAGCTTATTGCAAGCTTTAATTCCCGCCATAGAAAAAAACAAACAGTTTTTCACTTATATTATTGTCACTAATATGTCAAATTAACTTTAAACTATAGCAGTACCGACGGAATACCATTTCCCGCCGTAATTTCAACTCGCCGTATTTTTGGCGGCAGCGACTTTTACGCAGCCGTTATTCTTCACAGTTCCATAGTGTACTTAATTGTATATAATCGACTTGTATTTTGTTTACAGGATGTATGGATAGGAAACTGGAAGTTAAATCAATATTTTTAAAAATATTTATTTTAGGTCCTAACCCTAATGAGAAGGCCAAAGTTACTCGTGTGAGACGGTTGTATGACATTGCCAATATCTTGCAGGTACAAACATATTTATCTTGTATGCCTGTTGAAAAATGCATAGGTATTGTTTCTAACTTTTCCACCAAATCAAAAAAAATTAAGGACATCTAAAACAATAGTCGTCGAAAAGTTTTTTCTTATTTTTAAAAGCGAAGCTTTTCTATAATTATGGACTTTCCGTTTGTCCGTTACAGTTAGCTCTTTTCATTAATTTAAATAGGTTAGAATTGTCCTATCGATTTCAAACTTTGCATGCTGATTCCTATAACAGTATTGTACGACTTAGAAAGCGCAGCAACTTTATAATCGTTACCAGAAAGTCCGTACGCCCATTTAAAACAAACTGATTTTTTTACTTTTTTTGACAACAAATCTTTGAATGTTAAAATTATCCTATTCATTTGTTTTTTTGAATACTGATTCTTATTACAACAAAGTATAAGTTTTATAAGCGAAGCATCTCTATAATCAAGTCCTAAAAACGTCAGTATGTCCATAAACAGTAACATGTATTTAATCAGTTTTGCAACAAATTTACTTATAATTTTGTAAAAACAGCTTCGCTTTTATGGATGTTGTCATCCTTCTTTTGTTTCTGCACCCCTAGGACAGCAATCTTTGTTTTAAAAAGGCACGAGTTTTCATCTAAACTAATTTTGTTTTTCTCTTGGATATTCTAACTTGATTCATGTTTCTTTGTGTTTTATATGATTTATCGGTCATTTTTAAACTTTTTCATTAAATCTATTTCATCTCAGTATAAGGTATAAACAACGAGAGAAATAAATCTAAAATAAATATGTAAAGGATTCGTGATTTTTCGTATTAATTTCGTTGTTTGTATAAGGTGACTTCATCTCTATTTATTTAGGCACTTGGATTAATCCGCAAAGTTCAGATAGCTGAGGGCAAAACAAAGAAACCCGCCTTTGAATATGTTGGTCCCGATGTCGCGGACGTTCATCTCACGGATGAGGAGAAGAAGCGGATGCCCAGCGCCCGCCAGAAGAACTCGCTGCTGGCGGTCGGCAAGAACCTGGCCCAGTTGCCAGACAAGGATGAGTCTGGTTCGTCCATGGGAGCTGGGCTAGTTAGCTCTTCTGTCAGCTCGATGGCCGGATTTTCTGTTCATTCCTATGCTCTGTCTGACATTGCAGGTATTATAAATTATTTTCTTCATATGTCCAGAAAAAGTGGACTGGTAAAATAATATGCTGAAGGTCAAGAGAAATTAATAAATAAAACTACAATTAAAATTGTATATAAAGAATCTATTATTCCTCTAGCGTTAATTATAAACTTGTGTATATATAAACAATTTATAAACATTTATTAGTAACTTGTAAGAAGAATTTTAGTATCATGAGAAAAATATTTTGATATTTTAGGAAACTCTCAAAAACGTGCTCGAAGCTTATCCTCAGAGAACAATTACAACCCTGCGGGGAAGAAGTTAGTTAGAACGCACAGTGAACCCCGTTGTGATGTGGGGCTTAGCCCGTCTGGATCTAGCAGCTTGTTGGAGTTGGGCGCGGTAAGACAACTTTTTATACACCTTTTTACATTTTACCAAAATCAGTAGGTATGAAAAGATACTAGGTAGTGGTACATTCTGCACTTAAATCTATTTAAATTAAAATAATTTAATATTTATTATAAACTTTTCAGGAAAGTCTTCTATCTTTTATAGAAGTTAAAGGCTTTTTTTCTCTTTTTAGCAAAGCACTTACAGGCTAAAGTCGAAGCCGTTAGTATTGAGAATAGTTTCTGTTGTAGATTTTTTAGATTATTGAAAGGTTTGGTGATTTTTCCCCCTAATAACAAAAATACTTTATTTTATAGGCGCTACTTTTGTACACAAACTTCTATGTTATTTAATTTTATATTATTTAAACAAATGATGTTTAGGTTTGCCAGAGAGAAAGAGAAATATTAGTTGGTGATAGTTCAGGGGACAAGGGACAGGAAAACGCTGATCAATCCTTCCACATGAAGCCTCCTACCCCGGTAAGTTTTACAGAAATCTTCAGATACTGTTTCTCTCAAATGTTTGTCTCTCATTTTGAACATTGATCCATTTACTTATGACTTTTGACCTTTAACATATTTTTAAAAAAGATTAATCTCTTTTCTAATTTCTTGGATTCTCATTCTACATTTTTATTTCCAACTTGAAAACCCTCATTACTTTACAATATTGATAATTCCATATTAAACTTTCCTTAATTTTTTCCTTTGCCTAACAAACTAAATAAAATTTTTAAAAAAAGAAACTAAGTTATCTTTTATACATTCTTATTAATACTAATTTTATGTATATTTCTAGGATATACAATAAAAATATTATTTTAATGGCAACTGCAAGATATGATATATTTGATCAACTCTCTATTTGACTTCAGAGAAAACTAACTTCTTATTTTTATTAAATCAGGGTCGTGCTCCGTCTAGAAAGAAGGCATTACTGCAGCGCTACTACTCTGACTCTCAACTACAAATGAGCTCTAAACCCACACCTATTCCATCCAACAAACCGAGCACACCTTTATCCCAAGCAAGCAAGGCCAACACTCCCCATTATGTACATAACTTCATCAGCCCCAGCCCAGTGAGTTCCAATTGTTATGGCGGACAATCTTTGTTGCGCTCCCCGCGGTCTTATCACGCATCCTCAGCCCGCCCAGTACCTTTCCCCTCTCCGCTAGCATTGAAGTCCTCCCCAATGTCTTCATCGCCGCACAACAACCTGACTCCTGGTGGGTCAAACAATAGCGGGGTATTTAAGCCACAATCCCCACTGCGCCAACACACACACTTACGTTCACCGGTTACACCCAGAGACCTACGCAATGCAGCAATTTTGCCTCCACAATCGCCGCCGGTTACGCACAAATATCGCTCTTCTGGCAGCAATAGCGGAATTCCCTGCTCGCCTATGGGACCTGTTGGCCGCTCATTGCTGGCTTCTCCCGCCTCTCCCATTCGCTCCCCAATTGATCTCAGGATTCGGCCTTCAGCTGAATCTTTCCGCTATCACGGAAAATCGCCTTTGGCCAGCCGCTCTCTAAATCTTCCGCCGTCGCCAGTAACGTCCAACGATGATCCAACTTCACAATCGCCTAAACCGTTGCAGCTGTTATCAAACTATTCTCGCCAATCTTCAACCTCGTCAATGGCTAGCGGCGAGTCGGCGACATCAACTAGCCCGCTATTGCGCGCATATCTAGCCAACAATAAACAAATCTCAGCAACTACCACATCTAACAATAAAGTTAGTGCAAATATTTTCCGTCCGCTACTCCCAGTTGACAAATCATCAAATAATATAACAGTTATTGGCCTACTGTCCTCTGCAAATAAAGCGGCCAATGATTCCGCCAACCCCGCTATCACAACTCCACCTCAGACGCCGTCAAGCAAGGATAGAATAGTATGCAGCAGTGTGACTGCTCATAGTGACGAACTGGATGGAATCTACCGCCTTCCCCCCTGTTCCACAACCAATAATCAAATGCAAAGTAAACCCGAGTCCCTGATCAAACTGCCCAGTATAGAAACCCCAATGGATTTTAGCCGCATGTTGGCCAACTGTCACCAGCAGCCCGTGCCGCGGCCCGCAAACCATAGTTTGCCGCGGCCCCGCGCCGTCCTTGGCTCCTCCCTGGTTGCTCCCAGTTTTATGACGGCTGCTGCCGCGGCCGACTTGAGTCCCCTTGGGAGAAAATAAGTGAGGTGTGTGTCCTGAATTAGATAATATTTTATGCTTTGTATTTTAGGTGGATGCTTGCTCTCCTGTAGTAGTAATTTAAACCTTAACATCAGCAGACAAAGATTCAAAATTTTCATTTTTAAAGGGATAGTTTCACGAAGTGCATTTAAAAAAAAAATAGTGAACTGTAAGTTTTTTCTATTTTAAATAACGTAGTAGTGCATAATAAAACGTTATTGATTAAAATTAAAAGATTTGACCAGGGATTTTCCTTAAAAAATGAGTTTTTCATTTTTATTTTCAACTTCGTTGCATGTTATATATGGCAAAAACTTTATTGTCATAAATACAACTTTAGATAGCATTTACCAGTTAATAGAACTTCAAACTTTTTATACAACAAAATATACATAACAACAAAGAATGACAAATAAAATATTTAGCATAGTACTTAGAGTAGTGATCTTTTTATATGTCTTAGTAAAATATATTAGGCATTGGATAGATATGATTGTGATAAAGAATTTTAACATTGACCTGACCGAACTTTTTTTATTTGACAATATCTAAAAAAGTTATTGATTTGCAACATAAATTACATGAGAATGGTCTTAATATATATATATATATATATGTTGTATGGTTAGTTGGTATTTCCGCGTGAGATAATGTGTATATTGTAAGTAAACCGGACGGTTTTCTTTATTTTTTTAAAAAGAATCTATAGAAAACCTGTCCTATAATGAACCGGACGTTATTTTTTATGTTTTTTAAGTAACTTGTCCCAAGGGGAACCCCTGTTCAATTTTTTTATAACTCTTGTGAAATATGTGAAAAAAGATTCTCTAATATTGGTGTTTTGGCTATACATATTTGGAAAAAAATAGACCATTCTCATGTAATTTATGTGGCAAATCACTTTAACTTTTTTAGATATTGTCAAATAAAAAAAGTTTGGTCTGGTCAATGTTAAAAATTCTTTAACATATAATCATATCTATCCAATGCCTAATATATTCTACTAAGACATATAAAAGTTCACTACTCTAAGTACCTTAACTCTTTAAATACACTTCGTAGAACTATCCCTTTTATTCTATTTGTAGAAAATACATATTTGTAAAACTTTTACTTGAATCTGTGTCTGCTATTTGTTTTTCTTAGTAATGTACCTATAGTTTTGTTTTTTTAGGTAATTGATAGTTACGTAGTTTACTACCTTTATATTGTAAATATTATAATGTGGGATTTTTAAGAATTGGTTTTGTGATTTAGATGCATGTTCATTAGTTGTATTGGGACTTAATGTTTATTAACTTTTTTTAGTTTGATATGGTGCTTGTGGCTTTTTTTCAGGAATATATCTGTTGCCATTATTAAAGTAAAATTAGTTTGTTTGTAGTTTAGAATGATTAATTTAGGATTGTCCCAGTGTTAAAGCAATTTACAGAGAAAAGAAAAGAGAATTGAGTGTTACAAACAGCATTAAATTGTCCATAAGGCAGGAGATTTATACAGTCAAATTATTACATTATTACTTGGGCCGGCAACGAAAAGGTTTGATTCCAAAAGAGAAGAGGTTAAAATTAGCTGGTTTTTTTAAAGAAGGGGGAAGGGGGGGGGGGAAATTTTCAATTTACGATTTAAAAATAGGATAGAACCATTTATTCTAACATAGAAAAAGTATTTTTCTGTTAAAAATATCCTTAAATATGCAAACTTTAGATTAAAAATATGAACTCACAAATTATTTTGCCTCTTCTTAAGTTATGTTCTTAAAGGGAGGCAGGGGACATTGAACTGTTAATTAGACTTTCATCCAAACTTATTTTTCCACGTTATCTTATTCGTTGGCTCAAATAGTATTAGTTGGTTGCAAACTAGTAGTATTGACACCAATAATTTTGATCTACAAAAGAGGTAAAATGATTGTTCATGATTGGGGATGTATGTTATTTTATCGTCTGTTGCTAAAAATCTGTGCGAGGCAAAACTTATTGGTAAGTTTTTGTGGTTGATTTAACAACCGACCCCTTTTTTAGCAACGTATACAAATGTGACATTTTTAATTTGACTGTATTACCAACTGAACTCTAGGAGGAAGTTAGTTGGATCTGCAGGTTGTAGTTCCACTGGTGCCAGCTCAAGTGACATAGGTCGGGACAAATTAAGTTTTCTCTTTTTTAATTATTGCATATGTGCGATATAATAATCTGATTCAAATTATTATACACATATTTTTGTCTTAAGTGGCTTTATAAATTAGTTTGATTGATTAATGTTGCTTCATTTTGATCAATATTTTTCTCCATCTCATGGTATTTTTACACTAACAACATATCACATTAATTTTGTTTAGATATTATTTTTGACTGGGGGGAAAATTAGAAATATATCTCGCTTCCTTTTCTTTTGTAATATTATTCGTTGGACTTTACAGGGAAAACTTTATTTGAAATTCAAAAGGGCACATGATAACTGAGGATAGTAATATGTCCAGCTACAAATCAGATGATTCTTGGAACAAGGCCAGTAATATGTCCAGCTACAAAACAGATGATTCTTGGAACAAGGCCAGTAATATGTCCAGCTACAAAACAGATGATTCTTGGAACAGGGCCAGTAACCTGTCCAGCTCGAGTTCAGATGACGAGTTAGATTTGGATTATAAACCTTATCAGTACCAGGAATCATTTTTTAAAAGATATTAGCTTTTATCGGTTACGCTCCTAAAAGCCTCTAGGGGCACTTAAGTTAGCAGAGGGAGAAGCCGACTCCCCCACCACCATCCCTAAAAATTGTCAATAAACTTACCTGGATCCATAAGAAGCTTCACTGTAATGGAGAGCCATATCGGTTCAGCGGTTAGCGAGATCCGTCGCTACAGACAAAAAAAAGCCTACTACTTTATATATCAGGATAGTTAGGGAGACGGCCAGATAGATAGACGACCAGACAGTAAACAGATACTTTATATTAGTCAGAGATTAAGACATTTAAATAGTCGGATATATTTTGATTGATGGGTCAACTTAATGATGGATTAGTAAAATAAATAGGTATTAATCAGGTTGTGTGGAATTAATTGACATATGCAGACAGAAAGATCTATTTTTTAAAAAATTCTTACAGAAAATGCAAAATTTGAGAATAGTTATTTAACGCATCGTATAAATAGCTTTCAGCGGATTTAAAAATAAACTGGTATCTAGATAATAGATAGATAAATAAGCAGTTTATAGGTCAAAATTTTGATATTAAAAAATGTGTTTTGAAGCGGGGACGTGGAAGAGGACGGCCACCCATTAGAGGAAGGGCAAGAATGCCACCCAGAGGCTTCAGAACCCAAAAAGGATTTTAGAACTACAGATTTGACATTTTCAACATTTTCTGCACATAATTTTTGTTTTTTCGTAGCTTATTGTATCTAGATTTTTTTCCTTTTCATTAATTCATAGAATCTATGAAGACCACAGTCATTTGAAAAGCATGTGGCGGTGATTTGATTTCCCCAATGTAAAGCAAACAGAAAATCTAACAAAAAAATTATTTCTTGTGCATTTTTCATTTATTTTGTTCCTGAACTTTTAAAGACGCTTTCTAAAACAACAGCATTTTTTTTTAAATGATAAGTCAAATCTGTATTATTTTTAGGATTGTAAAAAAAACAATGCATGATTCTCATTGTATTTTCATTTTCTTTGGTTGCATGATTTAGATTTGGATTTTAAAGGTATTGGTAAAGTTTCAGGTTTATAAATGGATGTATATTTACTTGGATTTGACAAATTTTCATGTTAGCGGGCTAAAATAATGATCTCCCCCATCCCCCTCCTTTGTCACATTCTCTTTCCTTCTGGATAAATGGCCCGACTAATAAATGCGGAGGGAAATTGCAACCTAATTTGACGACAATTTTTCTCCTGTTATATCATCCACTGATATTCTACATCCATTGGTTTAAAGCAGCTAACCTATAATTCGAATTGTTCAGCAGTCAACTATGTTTAGTAGGAATAATTTTTTCTCTCTTCTTTTCAAGAAAAGTGGCTGTTTTTTATTTAGATTTAAGCCATCCGTACATAAATTACTTGGTCTGCTTGTCTATCAGTCATGCTACATATTAAAACATATAATGTGAAATCTTTCGTAATTTTCAATTTTCATCAAATTTTTTTTATTCCTGACTGCATAGGCGTCCAAGGGGGGGGGTAATGGGCCATTTGGCACCCCCAAAATTTTGTGAACAATACCCCCCCAAAAAAAAAATTACCCCTACCTTGGGGGTGCCGTAGGCACCCCCAACGATTTTGGGGGGGGGTATTTACCCCCCCCAAACCATTTTGGGGGGGGTAATTACCCCCCCCAAAATAAATGTTCTTTAAAAAAAAATTTTGGGGGGGGTATTTACCCCCCCCATATTGAATGTTCTTAAAAAAAAATTTTACTGTCCAACCAGTTAAAACAGTTCTTAACCATGATAACAAAAAATTTAATAGTTTGATCATGTTTTATTTGCTTGGGCCTTTATAAGGGCTAAAACCATATCTATGATGTAATTGTAAAGCACTGAAGATTCCATAAAATAGATACCTAACTAAATTAAATATTTCATTAAATAATGAAAAAGAATTTCTATAGGCGATTTCTTTTGGGAGGATGTCAGGGTGTCTCAAAACTAGTTATAAAACTTACCAGGACCTATAAGACGCTTCACTTTAGAGTAAAATCATATTGGTTCATTGGTTAGTGAGTTAATTATTGTATTTTTATATTCTAAAGAATGAGATACTACTATATATTTGAATAGTAGTGGCGCCCTTAGCATCTAAGAACTCGTGTTTTCTAAAGGGTAAAAAGGGAGGAGAAAAATAGCCTAAAACCACTCAAAGGATTGACCTATAATAGTGTGGAACCATCATGGGATCTATGTGAAGCTTTCCTAAAAAGGAGAACTCAGTATTAAAAGTAATGAAATCTGAAGCTATAGTCAAATAAACCTTACTTACTACTTTATGTTATAAGATAGTACTTATTAACTTAATAGATTAGGTAGGTGCTTTTTTTACATAATTAAATTACCCCCCCCAAAAATTTTACCCCCGGGGTAAATTAGTTTGGGGGGGGGTAATTACAGATTTGGGGGGAGTATTTACCCCCCCCCCCTCCCCCCCAACAGACTTTAGGGGGGGTAATTACCCCCCCCAATCAAATTTTACCCCCGGGGTAAAAATTTTGGGGGGGGTAAAAAAAAATTTCGGCGCGCTTCGCGCGCCATTTTACCCCCCCAAACACGAATTACCCCCCCCCTAAAATTTTTTACCCCCCCCCAAAAAAAAAGCTTGGACGCCCCTGCCTGACTGCTTGGCATCTGCTCGTTGAATTACTTTATACGTTTGTGCTTCGTTTCTTATGGATGTTGTCATCCTTGTTTTGTTTTTATGTAGCTCTGATTTAGTTATTAAAATTATATTAGATTACCTTTAAAGTGTTAGATTATTTAGATTAGTTATTGTACAATTGTGTTTTTTGTCTGCTATTTTTAACCAGAGTATGCCCGTACTGTTAGCTGTTACCATACCAATAACTGAGTTAATTAGAAATATTATTCCGAAATTTTATTAGATTTTGGGGGGACTGTCCTAGTAAATAATAAGATTACCCCCCCCCCCCAAAAAAAAAAAAAAAAACCAAAAAAAACCCTGCATTTAATTTATTAAATTACTCTTAATTACTCTTATGTGATTATCAATCGTTGCTAATTTAATTTATAGTTACATCCCCATTTTTTATGAGGCGGAGGGGGGATTCTAAACCCCTTTAAATAAATTTTGTATGTTTTTTTTGTGAATTTGTATGTAAAAAATAATTTTTATTATTTTTTTTCAGGAAATTTGAGTGCCCTCTAGTTCCAGATATATAAAAAAATTAGAAACAAAACAAACAAAATTCTGAAAAATAATGTATTTATATTAATTATAATTGATGTGCTAATTGAAAAAAAACTAAGACTAGTTATGATAAGTGTGCAATTAGAAACATTTTTGGTTGGTTAAAAAGTGGAATAAAGTGCCCTTTTTAACCTAACCAAACTTTTAAAATATTGCAATGAAACTTTCCAATCTTGGGCTGTTAACTAAATTCTCCATATTTTTTTGGCATTTTTTATGATAATTAAAAAATTCTTGTGACTTGTGTTTTTTGATATTGTTTATGTATTATAGCATTTGTATAAATTAAACGTTTTTGTGGTGTTTGTTAAATAATTAGGCAGGGTTTTTGATTATTTTTGTACATTTTATGTATATATATTGAAGGATTTTTACCTAATTTTTTCACCCTGTGATTTTTATAATTTATTTCTGATTCATTCTTTGTAATTATTTCTAGGCATTCTTATTTAATATTTGATTATGTAAAAAGTAACTTTGACCTTATGTTTGTTTGATCTCAAATTGAGTTTATTATTATTATTAATTATGGTTTGTTTAGAAAAATCGGTAATTATTATTTTCTCAATACACTTAAATATTAAATTTTTTGACTAAGCCAAACATTTTTTATATCTACCATAATTAAATATAATTACTGATTTTTTCAAGCTTGGAGTTTTATGTACCTATATTATCTAATTTTTTAGCTTACTACGTAACATTTTTTTATTAAAGAGCTAATTAACTATTAATTATCATGTTTTAAATTATATGTATAGAATTATTTTATGGTTATTATTATTATTATTAATGTAAACCTTTCTTTTTTATGGATTTCATATCTAAATTTGTAAATAAATTAATGAAAATATTTTTTGTTTTTAGATAAGTCGCTACTTGACAAAGTTAGGCTGTCTGCTTTTCCCAAAAAATAATTGCTGTTAAATGTTGCAAATGTGTACATTTTCTAACCTCCCCCTTTTTAATAACTTCGCGACAAAAATTTTGCTGTAAGTGATGAGCTTATATCTTTAATACAAAGTAGATTTATGTCTGTCCCTTAAGATCTTGAAAAACCACTGAACCGAATGGATTCTACTCTTTAGGGTATATATCTAATAGTCCTGTGATGGTTTTAGGCTCTTTTCTTGGAGGGTGGAACACTCCTAACCCCCCCCCCCCCCAAAAAAAAAAAAAAAAACCAAGAAAAACCTTTTTTTTTATTCAGTTCAAAATTAGTGGTTGCAGCTCCAATCTTTTTTTTTAATTACCTCTTGGGGCAAAGCCCCGAGAGGCTTCGGGCGAAACCGCTAGTTCTTTTTAAAAGGTAACAAGATCTTTTTCTACTGAAGGATAAAGCTGAACCGAAGTGGTTTTTTAACAATGTAGCTTCTCATAGATCCTGGTAAGGTTATTGACTATTTTAGGGAAGGGTACCACCATCGTCTCTAGAAGAAATTATTTAAGGTGCCATAAGGCTAATTGTGAAGGTTTAAGTTACAAGTATCCTTACCCTAAAATAGGTTAAAACCATTCCTCGACCCGTTAAAAGCTTCACTATAAATGATAAGCTTTTATCGAGATTTTAAGCTACACCCAAATATCCTGTTACTTATCAATCTATAAAAACAAGGATGACAACATCCTTAAAAGCAAAAATCTGTAACGGTAAGGCAAACTAACATTAACACTTGTAATGTCAGATCAATCGGATAATAATATCGCATACAAATTTGTTGTTAAAAAAAGTCAAAAATCGACATGTTAAAAATATACGTACGGACATTCTGATAATGATTATAGAGTTGCTACGCTTTCTAAATTGTACCTAACTACTACAGGAATCAAAATGCAAAGTTTGAAATCTAAATTAACGAAAAGAGATATTTGTTCCGGACAGACCGACCCTAATTATAGAAAAGCTTCGCTTTGAATAAATTTAAAATTATAAATTTTATCCTCAATTAAAAGATTTTCTAGAATTACGATGAAGGAATGAGATCAATAAATGTGTTTAGATAACATTTTAAGTTTTACACTAAACAAACAATAAGAACAAGGATGATTACTTCCAGGAAAGCGTAGCTCAACAAGCAAATATGATGATCAGACAAACGAACATTGACAAGACGCATTTTTTATTACATAATGTTTAGGTAGAAGTATGAATAAAAATCATGTATAAATCTATCCAAAAAATTATTCAAGGAATTGATCTTCTAAAGACAAAAATACATTTTGGACTTGGTTATAGCAGTGATTATAGAAGTTAATTACTATTAATTAATATGCCATAAATTAAGATTTAGCAGTATACTTAATCAACCAATTAGAATTAGCTTGTCAAGCACTATATGACAGGTAAAACTTTAATTTCTGAATTTGCCACAAAATTAAACCAATCAAAATGTCAAAAATTAAGTAAATAAAAAACTTTGAAAAATTAAGCTTTTCTATAATAAGAGTCTTTAACGGATAGCTTTGTTCATTAATTCATGTTAGAATTTTGGACCCGAATTTTCTTATAATCGATCAAATCCTAAAAATGAAAGGATGTTCTTTACGGTATCCTGTATTTAGGCAACCTGACCTGCTTATTAAGTTCTGACACTCTACAAGGGTTATTCTGATTTTATAGCTTCGCTTTTATGAATGTTGTCATCCTTATTTTATTTAAAAGCAACTTGTTTTACTATTTATTCTTTGGCAGAGATAAAATTTTAGATCCAGATTAGGAGTTTAAACTAAACTGCTAAAAATTTTGTTAAATCAAAACCAAGATCCTACCTGCAAAAAAACTCGGGTTTTATTGGTTTTACCCGGTTATTTTGGGGTTAATTAGAAAACTAACATTTTTGGCGTTAAAATAAAAATGAGAAGAAAATATGTTTAAGTGTATTAAGCAGCCAAATGTCCCCTCCCTCCCCCTCCTTGCTTCTTTCCCCCCAAGTTTTATAGATAGATTACCCAATTCATTTGAATAAAATCAGGGATCCAGGGATATGCGATGGAAATATAATATAATACACCTTATTTAGAAAAATCTTAGTATTATGCCTTAATGAAGCATCATTAAATTTGATATGAAAGGAAAGAGTTATCTACCTTCCAGTCCCAACGGTCTATCCCCACCTGTTTATTTTTTCTCTGGAAAAATTTCCTCCCATTTGAATAATATTCCCCCTTCCATTTGAATAATGCCCCCTTATTTTTCTACGCCCACATAAGTATAACTATGGGCTAAAATTTAAGATGATTGGACAAATTTCTGAAATATCATTTAACTTATCTAACTTTGATTGGCAGATAAAAAAAACTTCCATAAAGTGAAATTTTACTTAAAATGGACATACTTACATTTTAAGACATAATAATATACATATTACAAGGAAACAAAAATAATTGAATGATAATAATTTTGCACATGAAGGAACCCACTGTGCGCCCTTGGCAGTGCCTATGTATAGCACTTTAAACACTATGGGAAATATTCAGAATTTTAAAAGCTAAAAAATTCTTTTTAAGAATCATACAAAATAAAAAAAGAGAGTACAATTGAAGTGTCTTAAAAATAAAATGTAACATATAATATTAAATAAATAGCAACATTTTTATATAAAAAGATTATTGTTTTGAAAAGCCGGAAAAGGGAGAGATTTTAGGCAATGTCGTATTATTTTAGACCATTTTACAAATATTTCAAAGGGTTAGTTGATTGATTTAAAATTTTTTTTTAACATTTTTGTATTTTTATTATATAAATACAGTAAATTACTCCTCATTAATAAGATAATGCAATATTTTGCTTTGTTTTAAAAAGAAACATTTACTTTAAATGGAAAAAAAACTTTTTTCACACTAAATGTTCAACGAAAGATAAAGCCATTAAAAATAATATTTTAGAACAAAAACCAAGCTAATATATCAGAAATCCCATATTTTCGGGAAGATTTACACAGGTTCCTTGATGGTTTTAGGCTATTTTCTTACACCTCTCTCAATCTTCAAATACAATCCGTCCGTCCGTAAGTTCGCCTGTCAGTAACAGAAAACACTTGTTGTTAATTTAGGCATGCTATATTTGTCCTATTGATGAAAATACTTTACCAGAATGTCCCAATGTCCATTTAAAACATGCAGATTTTTATTTTTTTTGTCAATAATTTTTATGTGATATAATATTATCTTATTCATCTGTTTTTTTTGTAATTATGATTTTTGGACAACTAAGGTCAATGTTATTAGCAAATCATCTCTATAATCAAATCCTAAAAATTTGTAAGTATTCCAATATCCTGCATTTAAGCAGTTTTTAACAAACATACTTCCATTTTTTATATTTTATATAAATTTATATTCTGCATATTCAGTTTTGACACTCTATAAATGGTCATGTTAATTTGTTCCCCCGTTTCAGAGCTACGCTTGTAAGGCTGTTGTCGTTCAATCTATGTCTTTAGGAAAAATTTAAAATATGAAATTAGATAATACGCCTCTGATATTTTAGGCGAACTTGTTTGTTCAACAACTATTGTTATATGTGTTTGTGTGTGTGTGTGTATGTGTGTTTCTATGTATGTTATGTTTATAAAATACATTCAATAATTCACAGTAAAAAATAGCTATTTTCCTTTAAAAACTTCTAATTGGCTTTTTGTTTAATTAGCCCGAAACCAGTTAAATTTTACTTGTACCCAAAGTTTTCTTATTTATTGGTTTAAAAACTTTGGGTACGTCTTAATTTGTTAGTTAGCAGTGTCCAAATATTTCCACCAATATTTTTTTTAACTACTAAAGGGGTAATTTAATTTATTATAATTGTGTAAAAAAATAATCATGGTCCATTGTTTGGATCATGTTACTGATAGGTTAAGCGCTTAACCTATTGGTAACATGTAAGAGGGAGATTAAAAAAAGGGGAAATGACCTTTATATCATTTCTTAAGAAATTCAAAACCAAATTAATAATCCAGGAAATCTTGTAATTTTCTAGGTAAAAAATATCATAACCTCCACCAACTTTATTTCAGCAGATGTAACTAATTTGAATTCCACCAATTTCATAAACAACCCCACCCCTCCTTCTATACCAACCATGCATCCTAAAAACTCCTCTCATTCTTTTTTTCTCCTCCAGAGAAATTTCCACCCATTTCTTAAATAAAACCTTTGATTAAAAAATCTATCTCCCCCCCCCCCCCTGGAAAATATAACTGAGGCCACCCCCCCCCCCATTCTATTTCAGTTTAACCTATTAGTAACATGTAAGAGTTTGCTTAACCAATTAGTAACATGTGGTAAGCACTTAACCTAATAGTAACATGATCCCATTGTTTTATCTTTGCCTCAACCAATCTCAAGACAAAACATTTTAATGAATATTGAAGGTTTATTGAAACACTACTTGTGAACATAAGAATTGTTTAAGAATAATTTATTCGCTATATGAACAATATTTTACTAAATTCAGGGAACACTGTGTAAATGAGTTGTAGCACTGTGCGTGCAGGCGTGAATTTCTGTGTGTGTGTATGTGTGTGTATATGTGTATATGTGTGCGTTTGAGTGTGATATTTTGCGTTTCGCTGCTTTTATAGTGGCTAAGCTACTAAGGCTTACACCAAACAAGCACTGTAGCAGCGCTGCGCACACATTTCATTGAGAAACTTTGAAACCAGATGTGTGTTTGTGTTTAGTTTGCAGTGTTTCGGGTTATGATTATTTCATGATTCCTCCTTACATAGCTCTCCTCTAGCTCTGCTGTGTTGTTATAATTATAATTGATCATTTGAAACTTGTTATTTGGAAATACGTTTAGTTAAAGTTAGATGAATAATGCTTGTTTAAAACGAATTAGTGACTTTGTTTTATAGGGATATCTTTGTTGTTGAATTAAGATTTGTTTTAAAGTTTTAAATCCCAAATACTAATAAAATAAGAGAAAATATGTTTAAAGATAAAAAAAAAAATATGTCATTCATTAATTTGAATAGCTTTGTTTTATATTCATAGATTTGTATTTTAAGAATAAAAAAGTTTTATGTTTGTCTATATGATATCTCTTAAACAAGAAAACTAGAGCTGTGCTTTTCTAGGAATCCTCATGAACATAATTTTGGCCTTTTTAAAAGCGAAGCTTTTCTATAATTAGGGTCGGTCCGTCCGTCCGTACGTCCGTACGTCCGTCCGTCCGTCACGGATAGCTTTTTTCGTTAATTTAGACATGTTAGAATTGTCCTATCGATTTCAAATTTTTCATGGTGATTCCTTTAGTAGTTAGGTACGATTTAGAAAGCGTAGCAACTCTATAATCATTACCAAAATGTCCGTACGTCCATTTTAAACATGTTGATTTTTTTACTTTTTTAAATAGCTTTTTTCGTTAATTTAGGCATGTTAGAATTGTCCTATCGATTTCAAATTTTGCATGGTGATTCCTGTAATAGTTAGGTACGAGTTAGAAAGCGTAGCAGCTCTATAATCATTACCAGAATGTCCGTACGTCCATTTTAAACATGTTGATTTTTTTTACATTTTAACAACAAATTTGTATGTGACCTAATTATCCGATTGGTCTGATTTTTGGTATACTGATTCCTGGGACAACAAAGTACACTATTATAAGCGAAGCAACTCTATAATCCTGTCCTAAAAATGTAAGTATGTCCATAATCATTATCCTGTATCAAGCAGTTTTTCAACAAATTTACTTACAATTTTGCTTTGACTCTTATAAATTCGCATTCTGATTATTCAGTTCTGACATTATACAAGTGTTTATGTCCGTTTGTCCTACCGTTTCAGAGCTTCGCTTTTATGGATGTTGTCATCCTTGTTTTATGAGAAATTAGTAGATAAAAACACAAAACAAATTAACATTAAATTTTTTGGGAATAGTCCCTTTCGTGGCAACGCCCCTGAAGGGGCGATTCGTTGTATTTTTAAAATAGCTTTTTATAGTTTATTTTATTTTAGGTTAGGTTCTATTGGGTTAGGTGATTGTCCCACAGGGTTTTGAAATAGGAGAAAAGCTACTGTGAAAAATACGAAGAATCGCCCCTTAAGGTGCGTTGCCACAAAAGGGACTATACCCAAGTTTTTTTTATTTATTTGAAAAGTGATAATAGTTACCTTCGTGAAAATATATAAAATTTAAGATGTGAAAAATGAGTTTAGTTTTCCTGTCTCCAACGAAGTAAAAAAAGTGAAGAAAAAAAGATCTGAAAAAAGTCTTTTAGGTTCAATTTTTATGGCTTAGCAACACAATTATAGAAGCGTAGCAACTATACAAGTCACCTGTTTCATTACATGGTTTAGATTTCAAATATATTACAAAGATGACAACATCAATACCTTGTGAAGTATATACTTTACTTTATCGGTTGGTCTACAAATGGCACATTTATATATAAAACATTTGCTCTATAATTCACTTTGTCAGTTTTCCATCCATGTTTTTATTTGTAACTAACTACTTATGGCTTTTATCATTCTTGTTTTACAATAAGAATATTTATTTTATGATATACAAGTTGCCTCGCCCAAGCCTCTATAGGAGGGCGTGGGAAGTTCAGGAAAATAGCCTAAAACCTTTCTAAGACATTTAAAAATCATCTCTGTAAAGTGTAACTTATTTGGACCAATAATTTCCGAGATTTTTAGCTTCAGACAAAAAAAACTATAGACTAGGTACTTTATATTATAGGATTTAATAACAAATAGTCAATAGTTCTCAGAGAAAAGATTCACTATTCCACAGAGTTGTCATCCTTGAGTAATGAATAAAAGAAGTAGATTTTATATGGTGAATTAGTCATACACACTTTTTTTTATAGATGCATAGATACCAGGGATCTAGAGGGATAAGACAATTCCCGATTAAATGGTGTACATCCCGACACACAAAATTACCCCTTTTGTAGATTAAAATTAGTGGTTGAAACGTTTGGACATCAACTTAATGTACCAACCAATAAAAATTTAAGGAAAGACCCTAAAGTTATTAGGACAATTAATAATTTAAAACTTTGAGGACTAGTGTAATAAATAGCCCAATGTCCCCTCCCTCCCTCCCTCCCTCATAGATGCACGGTAACACAGAAATGTCAATGGAAAATAAATTTATCTTTCTCAAAAGAAGGTGTATCAACTTTTTTTTTATAGCTAGCCGGTTTTTTTAGTAAGTAGTAGATGTAAAATTTTCATAGAATTCAGATATGCAATCGTTTTTTTTTTAGACCTCTTATTTTTTAAGTAATTTAAGTTTTTAAAAAAAAGATTAAGTCGATTTTAAGGTACTAAAACGCAACAAAAAAAGGAAGAAAATGTCCATTATGTACAAAAATAGTTAGATCTTTAATTTGACACCTTACTTTTTGAATTTTGTCAGGTAATTATTGAAAAAATTAATTTTTTTAAACCCACGAGAATAAAAACTTTGAACTTAATTTTATCATTTCACAGGTAAAAAAATATGGGTTCATATATACCTTTAGAATCAGAAAAATATTACGAATCCATTGCAAAATATAAAAAAAAGTAAAAAAATAAAAAATAAACAAATGGCCAATTATATTTTTTGTTCAGGCAACACTTTCGTCTTCCCTTTTTTACCCCCTCTTTACCCCCTTCCCATTTTTATACTCAATTCAAGAATTAAGACGTTGCCTGTATAATATAATATGATATTTTCATATAATTCCTTTTATTGTAGTTTATTTACTAAGTATATTTGCGATTACTTTTATTTAATGAAATCTTCAAATTTTTAACATGTACAAAACGGCCTGTGGTATTGCATCAAGATCCATCAAGCTCGAATCTTCCAACCTTATGGTGTATAAAACTCATAGTGCTCCAATAATCCCTATTAAATTCTCATTGACCAGAACGTTAAGACCCATTATTCTACTTTTAGCATCATAAATTCAGTTTTTTAATTCATGTTGCTATTTAAATAACATTGAAGTATTTGATTTCTATTCATAAAACAGAAAACTTAAATTTATAATTGAGTAAATCTAAGAAAACTTAGTTTTAAAATGAAATGATTCATGCGACACTCCCGTAATGTGGTCAGATATTAAACTAAACATTTTAACCCTTTGAGGACGATAAATTGAAATGAAGAATATTAGGATTTTAATCTTTAAAATAAGATAAAAAAATGGAGCAAAACATTAAATCGTGTATTGTTACATTGGGTGTAAATATAAAACTAATAATTAATGATTAAACAGATATTCTAACGTAAAATGTTAAAGTTGAATCATTATGTGTAACGTATATATGAAGAGAGAGAAAAAGAGAAGGAGCAAGAGAGATAGAAAGAGAAAGGGGGGAGACCGAGAGCGAACGGGGGAATGAGAGAGAGAGAGACAGGTTGGGGGGGGGGGAGTGAGAGAAAGAAAGAGAGAGAGAGATGGGGGGAGGGGGGTGTACATAATGAATCATAGGCATTCTAATTTTATTACAAGCTGAATTTGAAAAGATGATAAAATGAACATTTAATTGAAGAATAAGAGAATAAAATTTGTAAGGCATAGAGCGATAGTATTTAAAAAGAGTAATTATCTCTGATAATTAATAACATTAACAAGGATGACAAAATCTGTAAAAGAGAAACATTAATCAATTCTACTAAAGAACATTTAGATTTCAGCAAAAATTTAAGTAAATATGTCATTTAATAGCTTAAATAAAAGTTATTTTATTTGGACATACTAACGTCATGGTGATAGGGCTATCAGAACTATTTGTTAGGGTCGTGCGGATGGACAGATCAACCCCCACTGTAGAAAAGTTTGGCTTTTAACAAGAAATAGATCATTACCATTATACAACCCTTTTACCCCATTTCCTTCCCTCTTACTGGATGAATTAACTGACCAATAAATGAGGTCCATACTGTCAAGCTATAAAGGGAATATTAACACAATTTTCAGCCATTGAATAGCAAATGAGAAAATTACTTTTTCCTCCAATCCTAGCCAACAGACGAATGGACGGACATTTTGAATTATAAATAAGCAATTATAATAACAAATGTCTATTATAATCTTGATTAAAAATTTAAGCCATCTAATTTTTAAAGCAGCTGAGAAAACAAATATTTTAGAGTGAATTATAGAGTAAGAAGGATAATTTCAATTCCAAAATTTTTTTCCTCAGGGAAGGAGGTAACATATGACTGTAAATTACACTGTTAACCAAAGTTTAGTAACCACTTTGACTAAAAAACTTAATCAGTGTTTCGTCAGTTCTAAACAAGAAGATCCCTGAGTTTAAAAATCATCAACAAGGATGATAATATCCATAAGTAGCAAAAATCCTAATTGTAAAAGTAAAAACACAAAAGCAAAAAGAAGAAAACGCGGCATAACCGACAGTCAGACGAACGATGATCAGTGCAGTGGTCATACAAATCTTCACACAAAATATTAGTAGTCTATAGACAGAATAATGGACTAAGTAAGGAATAAAACTTTTAAAGTTTAAATTAATTGACTTCGCTACTAACATTTAACAGGTAAATAAGGATGACAACATCCATAACTATAGAAGCTCTTGAATTAAAAAAAAAAGGCAAAGCAAATAAAAGCAAAGGTGCACAACATACAGACATATAAAGTAATGATGCATAGTGAATCTTTACACAAAAAAGATCTTTGATAAAAGCTGGGAAAATTATTTAAGAGCATTACCGATAGACCGACAGACAATATTATTCTTAGAGTAGAGGTGCATTGGTCAGCAAACATAAAATAAGTCTTTTGTCTAAACCCTGAAAGATCGGGCCCTCTACAAATTCTTAACTGATCGGATTTTATACCTTAATAATTGCATTAGCCTTCTACCTTTCCAGTACGGATATTTAATATTCTCAAGAGCATTACAGACCAGCGAACAACGTGAGCTGTAGGCTAGTATACTATATTGTAAACTTTTTTTTTCAATTTTGCTTACAATGGATTCGTAATATTTTTCTGATTCTAAAGGTATATATGAACCCATATTTTTTTACCTGTGAAATGATAAAATATTAAGTTCAAAGTTTTTATTCTCGTAGGTTTAAAAAAATCGATTTTTTCAATAATTACCTGACAGAATTGAAAAAGTAAGGTGTCAAATTAAAGATCTTACTATTTTTGTTCATAATGGCCATTTTCTTTCTTTTTTTTTTGTTGCATTTTAGTACCTTAAAATCGACTAAATTTTTTTAAAAAAAACTTAAATTACTTAAAAAAATAAGAGGTCTACAAAAAAACCGATTGCATATCTGAATTCTATGAAAAATTTTACATCTACTACTTACTAAAAGAACCGGCTAGCTATAAAAAAAAAGTTGATACACCTTCTTTTAAAGTTATACTTGGGCATACGACTTTTCCACAAAAGAAACATATGTACTTTTTAAAAAGGGAACTATTAATTTTTCTAGTACTAGCGGCTGTGTCCCTAGCATCTAGGTGGATCTCTATTGGAAGGGGTATGGAAGAGCAGAAAAATAGCCTAAAACCGTACCTTGACTTATTTATAAAAAAGATTAAATAGCCTAAAACCATCTAAGGGCCTATAAGAAGCTTCATTGTAAAGGAGAACCATATCAGTTCAGTAGTTAGCAAAATCCTTCGCTACAGACAAACCTTACTACTTTATATAATAGGATGGCTTCGAAACCGATTAATATCTTGCGGGATTAGAATCGGTTCTCAGCCATACCAAAAAAATAGTATAGAATAGTATCACAGACAATTTTCCACGAAAACTAAAATAAAAATCATAAGATTTAAACCAGTTGTTTCGAGGCTAATAACACTGTTATAAGGGGATATTGTGACAGGGAAATTTTTGTCTTCAATTTATTTTGCTAATATGGTCTTCAGATATTGGTCAATACATTCCGGCCTCAATGTTAAGGGGGTGGGGTTTTTAGTTAATAGCCAGCTGGGAGAAACATTGTATCAAGGTATGCCAGAATCTCTGACAATATCCAAGCAGATGGGGATGGGATATTGGGCTGTTATTACTGTAGTCCCCAACGTTTTATAATATCGTTTTCTTATTCGTTGGCTTAACAACTTTCAGGACTTTAATAAATTTTGATTGGTTAGCTCATCAAGTTGGTGTCCAATCGTTTCAGCCTATAATTTTAATTTACTGTAGGGTAAATTTGTGTATCCTCATTGGGGATGTATATTTTATCAGCTATTTTCTTATCCCTTTAAATACCTGGTTTAAAGAGATTAAATCATTGTTATGCCTGTTTATAGCTCAAGGCATTCTTTCTACTCTTTAAATCGGAAATTAATTTATCTAAACCTCAATTCTAAAATATGATTACTGCCTTTACTGTAATGTTTATATTGAGAGATGTGTTTATCTAAATTTATCCGCCATTGTTCTAGAGCTCTCTGATGTTCAAATCATGTATTTTTAAAGGCAAAAATCTTAGTTTTCTTGCAGAAAAATTCTTTATACTTTTTGTCTTTGGGATGAAGGGAAGGGTTAATGGAAAATAAAATTTATTTCTTACAATCGTTTAAATTTGTAAAAAAAAACCAGAATAAAAAAATTTAAACCGTTAAGAAAATCTAGATCTCGCATAGATTTATAAAATTGTGACGTCCCTCTATTCCTGGAGGTCACCAACTAGTTTAACATTTTTAAAGCTTTTTTCACTGCACAAAAAAACCTAAAAATAACATAATATTTCTCACAATTTTAGCAAATATGCTAAAAATTTGATGAAAATTATTGAATAAAAACTTCGATGATGATAAAATGTGCAATAACAGATTTATCATAAAAAAGCCGCAATGTAAGTGTCCCCCCCCCCCCAAATACAATTTTTCAATCTTTATTTTCTACAATTATAAATGGGGAGTGATCGAATTGCCCCTTGCCCAACAAAAAAGTCCCCAAAAAAGATTTTTTTTAAAATTTTTCTTTTAAAATCTAAAATACAACAATAAGGTCGTTGAAACCAACCCTACCTAAGATTGCCCCTAGAGGCCTCTAGGGTGCGTAGCTGCTAGTATATTTATAAGATACCAGTGGCTGTTCTTCTAGCATCTAGGGGGTCAACTGAATTTGAGTTGCCGATTGTGTACATAGTTTCCTCAAGCTAACACAATATTTACTACTAGCTAAAAAAGCTTAAAAATTCAAAAAAAAAATCAAAATTTAAAAAATTTAAATTATGAATGTATAATGTATAAATCGTTTATACATTCAAAATTTAAATTTTCCAAATTTTATTTCTTATTTTGGAAGTTTGAAGCTTTTTTAGCTAGTAGTAAATATTGAGATAGCATGAGGAAACTATGTACACAATCTGCAACTCAAATTCAGTTGACCATCTAGGGGCTTCTTAAAAATAACAAAGAACGTGTCCTAACATTCGTGATTTTTGTTTAAGCCATTCGTGACGAGCTCCCAAAGCTAAAAGTTTTTATTCACCGGGGTTAAACAAAATAGATTTTTTCAATAATTACTCAACAGAATTCAAATAATAAGGTGTCAATTAAAGATCTTACTATTTTTGTTCATAATGGCAATTTTCTTCTTTTTTCTTGCGTTTTAGTACCTTAAAACCAACTGATTTTTTTAAAACTTCGATTACTTAAAAAATAAGAGATCTACAAAAAAAAGGATTGCATATCTAAACTCTATGGATCATTTTACATCTACTACTTACTAAGAGCACTAACTAGCTATTTTTTTTAAAATCACAAAAGTTAAGAAACGTTCTTTACAAATAAGTTGCCTAAACTATCTCAGGATCTTTATAAAGCTTTTCTCAAATGGAGAGTTCAATCTATTGCTGTTCTGTGGTTAGCGAGAACTTAAAAGACAGACAATAATAACTTACTCATTTATTCAAAGCGAAGCGAGAACTTAAAAGACGACAAAAATAAGTTACTCATTTATTAAAAGCGAAGCTTTTCTATAATTATGGTCGGTCCGTCGGTCCCCATCCGTACATCCGTCCGTGGATAGCTTTTTTCGTTAATTTAGGCATGTTAGAATTGTCCTATCGATTTCAAACTTGCATGGTGATTCCTGTAGTAGTTAGGTACGATTTAGAAAGCGTAGCAACTCTATAATCATTACCAAAATGTCCGTACATCCATTTCAACATGTTGATTTTTTAACTTTTTTACAACAAATTTTTATGTGATCTAATTATCTGATTGATCTGATTTTTGGTATATTGATTCCTGGAACAACAAAGTAAAATATTATAAGCGAAGCAACTCTTTAATCAAGTCCTAAAAATGTAAGTATGTCCATAAACATTATCCTGTATAAAGCAGTTTTTCAACAAATTTATTTACAATTTTGCTTCGACTCTTATTCATTTATCTGCTGATTATTCAGTTCTGACACTATACAAGTGTTAATGTCCATTTGTCCTACCGATTCAGAGCTTCGCTTTTATGGATGTTGTCACCCTTGTTTAAAAGGAAGCTAAGATAAGCTTATCAATAAAATCTTTTAAGAAAAGCCATAAAATTATGATTTATTTTTTCGCAGAAATTAACCGCGGTTGCTGTTTGGCCGTTTGTGCCTTTTTATTCTAGGAAAATTAAACAGAAAAACATGTGAATATAATTGAAACAAGGATGCTATCCTTAGAAAAGAAAAAAAAATTTGCCCAGAGTTATAACAGAGATTTGCTAATATGCAGGGAAAAGGGAATAATATTCTGAAAAACAATTCTTAAGGAAAATTTCCCGAAAACCCCCTTCCCCTTTTCTACCCCCTTCTTACCAACCCCTCTTCAGCACCTCGGGGTTAAAAAAACTGGTTTTAATCTTATAATTGTACATTCTATATCCGCGGAAAGCCGTTTATAATACGATGCGAGAAATAACAATTAAATATTCCATATTGATACTTTTTGAGTCACCTAATCATAAAGAGTTGTATCAAATCAACAATTTGAATGTACAAGTGTAGAAAGGCTTCACTTATAAGAAAAATATTGTTACATAATTAATAGCTAATAAAGTTACTCAATATTGCTATTATCAACATTATTTTTTGTTCTTCCTAATTTTAGTTAAATGCGTTGTTGTTGATAAATTAAATATTTTGACAGGTTTTTTTTTGCGGATTTTCTTCACAAACATTCGCTTTTTTCATGGCTGAAGTAATGTAACAATAATGTAAATATTAATCATAGCCCTGTGTGACTCATTAGCGAATGCACCCCTAGCATCTAGGGGCTATATGTTCGAAGGGATGTAAATAGCCTAAAGCCATACCCAGGTCTTTATTTATAATAATATAATAGCCTTTAACAATCCTGGGACCAACAAGATGCTTCACTGTAGGAGGACCATGTCGGTTCAGCGGTTAGCGAGATCCTTACTACTTTATTCAATAGGATTTCAAAAAAATTGGCTTATTCAGAATATTCAATTCAAAGAAAAAAGCAGGTAACGGCAGCCGCCTATAAGCCTAAGGAAATTTAACGTTCTATAATCTAAAAAATTGCTGTAAGTCTAAACCTGATCCAAAAATGGCCTTCCCTCTTTATAAAAAAATCAAGTATTCAATTGGGTTGAAATTTGAGGCAAGGTCGCTGCCGGACGCGCGGCTGCCATGGCCTTCTTGATTTTTTCATTTAAACACTTTACGATTTTATTAATATTAACTGCATTTTAAAATGAATTTCTGTTTAATAAAATCCAACCACAGTTAACTGTTGCCAGTGCCAGCACCCCCAGCCTCAAGATGGCGCACCTACTCTCAGACTTGGTCAGCTACATGAAGTTCGATGAAATCAACATCGACAATTGGATGTTTAAGCTGTATTATAAATTTAGGAATATTTCATTACTGTTAAGACATATGTCGGAAGTGTTTTTGAATTAAAATTAATATTTTTTTTATTTGCAACCTTGAAGTCATTTAATTCAGCAGATATGCAATATTAAAAAAATGGGTTCAATGTTAAGCTATTATGGTCAAACAAAAATTTAATCTTTACACTTATTTATACAGGTATAGGTATTTGTGCAAATTCTTTGGGCCAAAACAACCACAACTCATTACCATGAACAATTAGGACTTCCTGATAAGGGTTTGAAATCGAAAGGTTGGTTGTCTGCAAAAGTTGGTGGATGCAGGCATTCTAACAAATCTAAAATCAATTGTGGATATATCTTTTTCAAGGCTTGGAACCGGGTTCTATCCAGCTAAAATAAAGCAGAATCTGATTCACTTCTTACCTGTCCTTGCATAATGAAATATTTTTACCTGTAGTTTTGTGATCTGTATGGCTGGAACTATGGTCGGTATTGCCAGCCAGTTCTTTGGAGATCCTATCAGGTACAGTTCATCTGTCTGTCTGTCTGTCTGTATGGCAGGAACTATGGTCGGTATTGCCAGCCAGTTCTTTGGAGATCCTATCAGGTACAGTTCATCTGTCTGTCTATCTGTATGGCAGGGACTATAGTCGATATTGCCAGCCAGTTCTTTGGAGATCCTGTCAGGTACAGTTCATCTGTCTGTCTGTCTGTATGGCAGGGACTATGGTCGGTATTGCCAGCCAGTTCTTTGGAGATCCTATCAGGTACAATTTATCTGTCTGTCTGTCTGTCAGGATGGCAAGTACCATGGTCGGTATTGCCAGCCAGTTCTTTGGAGATCCTATCAGGTACAATTCATCTGTCTGTCAGTAAGGCAAGTACCATGGACGGCATTGCCAGCCAGTTCTTTGGAGATCCTATCAGGTACAGTTCATCTGTATGTCTGTCTGTATGGCAAGGACTACACTAATGCATAGGATGAAAACCACCCCCCCCCTTTTTTTATTTTTTTTTCCCAATAGGCACTTTGAATAAAGTCACCCATTCGTCATTTTTGCATTTGTAAATATAATAATTAATGTTTCAAAACAGAGTAACTGGATTTAAACTAATCAAGATCAAATTTCATGCCGAAACTCTAAATTACGTTACTGGAGATTAAATTTTAGGCTACTTTCAGGGATACAAGTATAGATAAATGGGGTAGGATTTAATCTTTTCCCCAAATATTGAAGTTTCTAATTATAGAATTATTTAAAAGTTTATCATATGTTAGATGGAAGATTTATTTTTCTTTTGTTGACCTTACCTTTGCAGTGATCTAAAGGGATAAGACAATAATCGATAAATTAATGTACATCCCCGATGATGATATACAAAATTACCCCTTCTGTAGGTTAGAATTATTAGTTGAAACGTTTTAACACTCAACTTAATTAACCAACCAATCAAAATCTATTTGAGTACCCAAAGTTGTTAAGCCAACGAATAAGAAAACGTTACCATATGACTTTGGGGACTAGTGTAATAAACAGCCCATTGTCCTCTCCCTCTCTATGTTATGAAACTCAATTTTATTTTATAAGCTGCACACATATCCCTGTCTACAAATTATTTTGTCTATAAATCAACATGAGTCTGTCGATATTATGTCAGTAATGACCACTTTTTACAATAAAATCTTTATAGTAGTTTATGTTAATACTAGCGGCTACGCCCCTGTTACTTTAGTATAAGGATTATGTTAATATTGCAAAAAAAATCTAAAAGGTATTATGTTGATAATATGACCGCCACAACTATTTTTATTATAATTTAATCGACATAAACCCTTGAAAATGTGTATTGACAGGGTGGACTAAGACTTTATTCCATTTCCTATTTTTTTAGTAAGCTAGCCTAATCCATTAAAAATATCCTAAAACCAACCCATACAAACATTCTTTAGAATATTTTGGGTTCCACGCCAAACGTAGGAGTGGAAAAACATCGGAGTGGAAAAACGCAGGAGTCCCAAATGTCGGAGTGGGACAAACGCAGGAGTGGGACAAATGTCGGAGTGGACAAACGCAGGATTTTTGGGACAAACGTCGGAGTGGACAAACACAATTTTTTTCAATTTTGATTTTTTTTTCAATTTGGATTTTTTTTTCAATTGTGAATTTTTTTTTCAATTTTGATTTTTTTTTCAATTTTGAATTTTTTTATACAAACCTACGTTTTGGACTCCTGCGTTTGGGATTCCTGCGTTTGTCCACTCCGACGTTTGGGACTCCTACGTTTGGGGTAGAACCATATTTTGAATAGTTATTCATCCTTCATATTCAAGAAATCTTTCTGGGATATTTAACTTAAAATAAAAAGATTAAAATCAGTTTTGCCTGCCCCCAAGGGTTTAAGATCCGGGATATTTGTAGATAATTGTCTGCAATACGATGCTAAACACGATTTCACAGTATGGCTAAGAACCAGTTCTAACCCAGCAGATATTAATCGGTTTGGAATCCATAATGGAATACACAAAGTAAATCAAATAGTGCCTTTATAAAAGAATGACGTCATACAATGCAAATGACCAATGAAAGGCCAATACACTGACTAAATTAGCAATGACAGGCCAGTATACATTTTAATTGACCAATGATAGGCCAGTTTGACGTCATTTTTTATAGAAACTATAAAAAGCTTTCCAAATATTATGTAGGATGTAAACTTTCTAACTTTCCAATTCCAATTTCGGAAAATGAAACTTTTCAGCATTATGTAGTTTTTTTTTTTAAATCCAGAGATAGGTGAATGAAAACAAAATTAGTTTTCTTAAATATTTCAATACAAAATTACAGACGAATACATGTTGTGTTTTTAGATATGAAAATATTAATAATGTTTTTCTCGTTTTCATTTGAATCCGTGGATAGGAACCGGTTCTCATCCATACGAAAAAACTATGTCTAGCATCATATTATGTCCAATTTTCTACGAATATGAAAATGTAAAATCAAAAGATTAAAACCAGTTATTTAGCCCTTGCCTTTGGCATCTAAGGGCTAAAAAAACTGGCTTTAATCTTATAATTGTACATTTTATATCCGCGGAAAGCTGTTTACAATACGATGCGAGAAATAACTATTCTATTGGCCTATTCTCGACCCCCTGAAAATTTCAATAAAATTGACGTCGTCATAAAAAGTTTTAAGTAGATGATAAGTACAGAAATATGTTTTTCCAATGAAAATAGTTTTTAAAAATATGATAGGTAGATTGTTAAATATCTTGGTAATATTTGATATCAAACTGTGATTGATATTTATAGCATCGTATTAAAGACAGAGTTCCCCGGATTGTAAAATGAAAATTATAAGATTAATTCCAGTTTTGTTGGTCCCATTTCTAATCCAGCGGATATTAACCGGTTTCCAAGCCGCTGGAAAAAATATTACAACAATTTTTTCACACAAAAAATCTGAATAATTTTCTTTATATTTATGTTTTTACTATTTTGTTAAAACTCTGTTTTTTACTTGAAATAATTGAAAACAAGAACTGTTATGTCCAATAAAACTCATCAATAACAAACATCTTCATTTTTACGAGTAAATCATAATTCACAATGAAATACATTTACAATGATGTGTTTCTAACCAGATATCTAAAGGGATAAGACAATGGCCGATAAATTGATGTAGATCCCCAATGGTGACTTTAAAAATTACCCCTTCTGTAGATTAAAATAAGTGTTTTAAACGTTTGAACACTCAACTCTATGAATCAACCAATCAATATTCACCAAAGTCCCCAAAGTTGCTAAGCAAACTAATAAAAAATGTAATGATAACTTTGGGGACTAGTGTAATAAACAGCCATTGCCCCCCCAATATCTAACCACTTTCTTTCTTTTTTTTCAGTTGTGACTTCCAAGGTATCCAGCTGGACATGGCGCAAGACTATTGTTGGATACACGGGAGTGCGTATATACCCCCGCAATATCAGGTTTTAGATTTAGTTTTCAACGTAATATGTGTTGGTTTACTTAAAACCTAACAAAATGGCGTTAAACTATTGTTAAAAATTTGGTTTGGCAAATCTATTTAATATTTATAAATCTATTATAAAATCATCTATCTGCCCATCAAAATATATGAATATTAGTAATCTAACCATTAACCTACCTGAATAACTATCTATCTATTTATTTATCTACCTATCTAGGCACACATGAAGTGCATTGTTGACCAATCTGACTATGATGGGCCAGAGGACGCCCCACAAACTGGTTATTACCAATGGGTAACATTCATCTTTGCTATCCAGGTCAGTTCTGTTGCTAGCACGGTATTAAAAATCTAGTAGCTAGAAGGATAGAAAATAATTGGGTAGCTAGAAGGACAGAAAATAATTTGGATAGCCAGTAGAGTAAAAAAATTGGATAGCTATTAGGGTAAAAAATAATTGACTAACTAGAAGATAGAAATTAATTGGATGTCAAGTAGGATAAAAATTATTTGGGCTATTGGTGTAGAAAATAGTTGAGTAGCTATTATAAGATGATACATAACAATCGGATAGCTGAAGTAATTTAGTAGCCTAGTAGATAGCTTGAAAGATAGAAATTAATGGGTGAGTTGCTAGAAGGATAGAAATCAATTGAGTAGCTATTAGAAGCTAAGAACAGAATTTAAAACAGACTAGTAATATGTACTTTAAAAACTTTTCAGGCTGCCATTTTCTACCTGCCATACAAGATCTGGTCTTCTTTGGAGGGTGGACTCATCTCTGATTTTGGAACTGATGCCAGAACTCCGGTTATTATTAGGTGAGGAAAATCAAGAATGTGTTGGCCTGAAAACAGGTGTAACTTTTCCATGCACTATTAGAGATTTAGAAAAATGTCGTGCAATTTAAGGGTTGGTTGTCTGTTGGATATTACCTAACCTAATATGCTGTAAAAGGCGTTATACCCCTGTACGCGCTAATTGGTCGCCTCATGTTTGAGTAATAATTGTACCCCCACCCCATATTACAAGTAAAAAATTACCCTCTCTGCAAATCAAAAGTAATGCTAGAAAAGTTTGGACAACCAATCCACAGTTCCATTCCTCCCTGGGTTTGAGTTGGGATGTTTCTTTTGCTGCTTTGTTTGTCGCATGACAATACAATCAAATAGAACTCCTTACCATGCACAAGTATTAAATAGACAACTATCGTGAAATCAATCGGTTGATTAATTGAAATTTGGTTAAACTAGATACTATACAAAAGATAGAAACAGTCAGAGAGAGGGGACAATGCATGTCTTTTAAACTAGTCCCCAAAGTTTTATAATAACGTTTTCTTATTCGTTGACTTAATTACGTTGGGGACTTATGATTTGTTTTTTATTTTGATTGGTTAACTCATTAGATTGAGTGTTCAAATGTTTCAACCACTAATTTTGATCTACAGAAAAGGGTAATTTTGTGTACCATCATTGGGGATATACATCATTTTATCGGCCATTGTCTTATCCCTTTAGATCCATGTAAAGAATACAATCTCAAAATCTACTTTTTGTAAATTAGATCCAGACATGCTAGTTTACAGTCACTTGTAAGGTACAATAATATAAGGCATAGCAAATGCTTTAGCTTCAATATTTTGTAGAGTTTGATTTTAAATTTGCTTAGGTCATATTTTGTTGTGCTTTTACATTCATTTAAATCTCTTTGTATAATCTTTCTATCTAGTCTATTTATTTATCAATCTATCTATGCGTATGTATGTATTTATGTATGTATATATGTATGTATGTATGTATGTATGTATGCATGTATGTTTGTATGTATGTATGTATGTATGTATGTATCTATCTATCTATCTATCTATCTATCTATCTATCTATCTATCTATCTATCTATCTATCTATCTATCTATCTATCTATCTATCTATCTATCTATCTATCTATCTATCTATCTATCTATCTATCTATCTATATATATATCTATCTATCTATCTATCTATCTATCTATCTATCTATCTATCTATCTATCTATCTATCTATCTATCTATCTATCTATCTATCTATCTATCTATCTATCTACCTATCTATCTATCTATCTATCTATATATCTATCTATCTATCTATCTATCTATCTATCTATCTATCTATCTATCTATCTATCTATCTATCTATCTATCTATCTATCTATCTATATATCTATCTATATATCTAGTGAGGATGCTAAATATGATGATGGAGTAGTGATGGAGGCTGTAGTGGAGAAATTTGTCAAATATTTATCTATATATCTATCTATATATCTAGTGAGGATGCTAAATATGATGATGGAGTAGTGATGGAGGCTGTAGTGGAGAAATTTGTCAAATATTTCAAATCAATTTTCCATCACAACAACTGGTACTTCACATACTTTGTTTTCTGTAAGTATTTTTTATCCATGCGAAGCTTCTCTATATCTACTGCTTGTCCTTACGTTCTTCCGATTGAACGGCCTAGCATTGAAACATTTAATAAATATAACTGCTTTGTTTACGGATTAATCATAGCAATTTTGAAATTTAAATTGCTTATTTAAAAAAAGCATCAAACGAACAATCTAATGGGACTAAATTAAATCAACGATACATTTCTTTTTTTTTATAGATGTTCTATCTAATAAGAATATTTGTTGATCTGTCAGTCTATTTCTTAACAGATTTTTTAAAAGTATGAACCTACTCAAGGAGCAACCTTTTTTAGAAGACTCAGTGAAACCGTCATATTATAACTTTAAACGTCAGCTAAATGTTTAAATCTGTTCCTAAACAGGCAATCCATTTTTTTTCCCGAAAATATCTTCTTTGTGACTCCAGCAGTTTTAATTTTGAAGCTTATGCGCGGGTGCCGAGCCATAATATTTATTGACAGACGGTCGTCAAAATATCTTATATCAAAGTGTTAATATTTGTATTTGATTTCAGGTGAATTTCTGAATTTTGCCCTGTTCAGTGTTCAGTTCTATTTTACAAACATTTTCCTTGGACATAAGTTTACTTGGTAAATATAGATAGTTAGATAGATAGATAGAAAGAGAGATAGAAAGACAGACAGACAGACAGACAGACAGACAGACAGACAGACAGACAGACAGACAGACAGACAGACAGACAGACAGACAGACAGACAGACAGACAGACAGACAGACAGACAGACAAACAAACTGACATACAAACAAACAGACAGACAAACAAACAAACAACAGACAAAGAGATAGATATTGGTAGATATATATATATTAAGATAGGTAAATAGATGGATAGATAGGTACTTAAATAGACACAAATTTCTATAAAGTTGTCAACCTTGACATTTTCAATATACTAAGATACCTAAATTTATTTAGGTATGGATGGGAGGTCATGGAGTACTACAGCCATTCTTATAAAGAAAGATATGATCCTAATCTTATGCTAAGGTAATTTACATAGTTTGTTTATGTAAGGTTAGGTTAGGTTATATTGGGTGCTGGGTAGCCCTGCAGTTATGGTCCCCGCTTGGTTTGGGCTTCTTGCAGGTGTTAGGGGAAAAATACACCCACCCTTACTTCCAATTTATTACAAAACAAAGGAAAGGGGGGGGGGGGGTGGAATTGCAAAATTTCAGGAAAACTACCAACAAACTTTTTTTATCCAGAGACCCAATGTGTGCAGTTTTCCCAACCGAAGTGTCCTGTACAATACCCAACGTCGGTGCGGCAGGAGGAAATCAGGTAGATACCTTTATATATGTCTTCTATACCTATTCTTTGCTACAGACAAAAATAAAACACTTAAATAAAAGACTAAACTTTTTTAGTCTTTTATATACAGCCAGCTTATAATTGAATTGGGCTGACAATTGTAATATAAGAACCTCTTGAATTCTGAAGATTTTTAAGAAATAAAAATATCATGAAGAGCAAAACAAAATACCATCAAAGTAAAAGCCAACCAGAAATGTAAAATATAACAAAAAAAATCCATTTACATGGAGTTCTGTTTTACTTCACACATATATTTATTTTCATCTCCTCTCCTCACCATCATCCTCTTGCAAGCCTTCTCTTTCTTTTCTCCTACATGGTCTGGCAAGTTGATCCCTAAGCTACACACATGTGTTATCACCCCATTTCATCCTTCCAACCCCATGCCTACACCATCAACTTTAAATTACAAGTTGACTCAAACCAAAAATCCGGGGAAAACCAAAATATAATAGGGATATTCATTTGTTATTACTCCTGCCTTGTCAGTAAAATCCCTTGGTTGCTCATGCCAGGCTAAGTCCATTTTATTATGAGCAAAGGCATTTTTAATTAAATGTTTGCATCATGCTGTAGACGAACTGTCTTATACTAAGGCATTTTCCAGTTAAGTTTTTGCCAAGTATAAACACAGAAGAATTCAGTATCCTGTACAAACTGTAATTATCAGCAATTGCAAAGCTGACAAATTTATCCCTTTTTATTCCCATGGAATCTTGATTACATCAATTTAAAGAACATATCTGAAAAAAGAATAACATCAATGCGTTCAACTACAAATCTATATTATCTATTGTCATGGTGATTATTATTATTATAATTAGGGTTGGGCCGGATATCCGGTGTGGCCGGATATCCGGCCATTTTCAATATCCGGCCGGATACCGGATATTGAAACTATCCGGCCGGATATCCGGCTCTATAATTTTTTATACTTTACACCAAAAATCTCTGCTTTTTAAACTTTTAAATGGCTATAATTTTCTTATTATTGAAGCTAGAAGAACATTTTTTCTGAACAAGTCTAACTTTATGTAAATTTATATAAGATTTCTGAAGAAATTTTTTTTTGCTACTTTCGTATCTGGTAATTTGGCCGGTTACCCCCCCCAAAATTTTTACCGCGGGGGTAAAATTTGCTTAGGGGGGGTAATTACCCCCGGGGTAAAATTTTTTGGGGGGGTAATTTAAATTTTATCACAAATTTAGTATTAAAAATGCGCGCGAAGCGCGCAAAAATTTTTTTTGATAGAGATTTTCTATTTTGGGGGGGTATTTACCCCCCCCAAATTGTTTAAATGGTTGGGGGTGCCTACGGCACCCCCAGGGTAGGGGTAAATTTTAAATGGGGGGGGGGGGTAAAATGAAAAAAAAATTGGGGATTCGTTTGGGGGGGGGGGGGGTAATCGCCCCATTACCCACCCCCTTGGACGTCTATGCTTGTGACAATAACTTATTTTAACGAATATTATCTATCATGTGTAGTTTTTGTTATTCTTTAAAATTATTATGTTTTTTATTTATATGTATGATATAATCCTTTTTTAATGAAAATTGTTCGTATCTTTATTATGTATGATTTTTCCCCTAAGGTGAATAAATCATTTAAACACAAAATTGGCTATTACCAGATGCTCTAATCCCTCTCTTAATCCATACTTTTTTTAATGGGGGTAGAGTAAGTTGGGTTTGTGAGTCACTAACATTTTCCTGGATACTGCCATTTTACTTTTTATTTGTGATGCAATGTTGAATTAAATTTGCACATGGTAAATGCAAGGCGTATTTACAATTTCGTGCTTTTATTTAAATATTTTATTTTTATCTGTCATTTTTATTGAAGCCAAAATATCTATCTATCTATCTATCTATCTATCCATCTATCTATCTATCTATCTATCTATCTATCTATCTATCTATCTATCTATCTATCTATCTATCTATCTATCTATCTATCTATCTATCCATCTATCTATCTATCTATCTATCTATCTATCTACCTATCTATCTATCTATCTATCTATCTATCTATCTATCTATCTATCTATCTATCTATCTATCTATCTATCTATCTATCTATCTATCTATCTATCTATCTATCTATCTATCTATCTATCTATCTATCTATCTATCTATCTATCTATCTATCTATCTATCTATCTATCTATCTATCTATCTATCTATCTATCTATCTATGTAGGCCCACAATGGACTGTGTGTTCTGACCCAGAATGTTATCAACGAGAAGATTTATCTGTTCCTCTGGTTTTGGTATTTCTTCCTTGGCCCTGTTTCAATATTCTTCATTTTCTTCAGGAATTTTATTTCATTCCACAGTTATTTTCCCCTAAACTTTGCAGGGAGGTATGGGACATTGGACTATAAATTATTCTGGAAACCAAAGTGGCTCAATGGTAGTTGAATATCCACGTGGATATGCAAATAGCCCCCAATTTTTAATTAATGGTTAAAGTAATAATTTTCTTCCCCCAATCCTTTTATTTGCTAATCTTTTATTTTATTTTTGTCCCTTGTTTTTTAAATTAAATGACATTAAAAAAAAAATTTTGAAGATAGAATGACTATTTATAAGCCTTATTATTCAAAAAGATATTGATATTAAAACTAAGGTTTTATGTTGATATTATTACAGCATATAAAGTACTCTCATGCAACCAATTATTTTTTAGAATGCCTGTCGGTTGGCATAAACGGAACTTATACCAACAACGAAATTGAAATAATCACGAAACCTTCACGTGATTTTCAGCTGTCGTTTGTGGGGAGGGGGGGGGGGTGGGGGGGGGGTGCAACACTTAGTAAAATTGACTGCTTTTTATCTGCCCCCAAATATTATTTTAGATTTATTTCGCTTGTTGGCTACCTATACCTTAATCCTGACATAAACGCTAAAATTAAATTCTTCTCTCTCGGGATAAAAGTTAAATTGTTTTTTTTTTCTAGGGTAAGAACTAGTATTCTTAAAACAACATGGAAGACATTATCCATAAAGTTTGGATCTAATTGTCCAAAGAATCATCACTAGGAACACAGTAATAGTGTCTGACTGATAATGACGTGACAAAAAAATTAGCCAATGAGAGGCCACTATAAATTTTACCATTGGTCAATAACGGCCTCTCATTGGCTAATTTTTTTTGTTACGTCATAATCAGTCAGACACTATTGCTGTGTTCTAGCAAACACGATAGCATTTTGCACATTTAGCATTAAAATAGTTATTTATCACATCGTATTATAAACAGCTTCCCGAGGATAGAAAGTGTTATATATTATGAGATTAAAACGACAAAGCCCAAATTGTGTTAAAATTGTGTCAAAAATGACCCATGTGACGTAATAAAAATGAGGGAGATGAGAGGATCATGGATCATTTTTGACACAATTTGATTTTTTAGTCCCGAAAAGCCTAAGGAACGGGGTAAAAAATGGTTTTAATCTTATGATTGTACATTTTTATATTCGTAGAAAACTGGATATAATACGATGCTTTACATAATTTTTCAGTATGGCTGAGAACCGGTTCTAATCCACCGGATATTAATCGGTTTAGAAGAGATACGGTAAAATGTATGTAATTCCTTTATAATTTGTCTAAATATGTTTTCTACTTTTAAGTCCCAATTTTAGAATATACAATTACACAGAAACATTTTAAATTCAACATTCTATTTATATTTTCATTCTCAAAAACAATTTTAGGGGCCGCTCATATTTCAATTATGAAAATTAAAAACTGTATATAGCTGTTAAAAACAGACAAACAGACGGATGGACTTTAAAAAAATTGACATATGTAGTTGTACTGTGCATCTTTGAACTTACGAACTATTGGTAAAGATTATAGAGCTGCTATGCTTTGTGAATTGTACCCAACTGTCTGAAATATGATGATTCCAATATGCCTAAATCAGAACTGAGCGTTACGGACAGACGGACTTATGGACAGATCGGCCCTAAGTTAATAAAAGATTTGCCTTTGAAAAAGATATCGTATGATTTTAAAGCATTCATTGAATCAAAATTAAAATGATTGATTTTAGAAAACTCTAAACTTCAAATATAAATTTATTCGAAAAAAAAGTGAATCCAGAAATATCATTTTTTAAAATAAACTTTTTGTTATTTTCATGAACTTTCATTAGAAAACAATTCAAATATTTCTTTTATTAAGCATTCCTGATTTAAATATATTAATTTCATTATAAGATTTTACTTTATACATATAGAAATTAATTTTATGAATTTTGATGAACATTGATTTTACTACATAAGTGTGAGAAAAAAAAATTTTGTTGCCCATTTAAGTTAGGTATACGTAAGAGGTTATAACCCCCCCTACACCCCCCCCCCCCCCCAGGGAAATAGTCTTTTTCGTTGAAAATTAGGCAAGGGGATGGGTAAGATATTAATCCTTGATAATTTATGTTTGGGCACCCAGTCAATATAATCTTTCATAGCGGCTTTGCTCTTAGAGGTCTCTAGGGGCACTTGAGGAGGGGGGACTTGAATTCGATAACCAGATTTTTTGGATTAAAAAAGAAAAAAAATGATGTGGATTTTTTTTTTTGGGGTGGGGGAGTATTCGATCACCTTTCCTCATTTTCACTTTTAATTTTAAAAACCCATATCGGTTTAGCGGTTAGCAAGATCATTCGGTACAAACAAATAGACATCCTGTAACTTTATTATTAGGATATAAATTCAAATGAATTGTCCTTATATTGGATGAATTTCAATCTATTGTACTTAGAAGAATTTTAAATAAGTCTTCTTCAGAAATAATTCTCAAATAAATTAGATTTTTAACAATATCAAATTTGAAGAAAAGCAAAACTTCTCTATAATTGCGCTTTTGTTCATTAGTACACCATAACACCCATAAAAAGATGCATTCTTTTTTTAAAATGGGGATGATCAAATTTTTTTTTTGGCGCGAAGCTGCTCCATAGTTTGATTAAGACGGCGCCATAATGCCCTTACTAAATTTACTTTTCTGTACATTGATTTTTCTAAAGTTAGTAAGAAGAAGAATCTGCTAATAACCTATTCCTGCACATTAGAAGACACAAAATCAAAATTCTATAGAAAGTATGAAAATTTTATTTCATCTAAATAATTTCATAATAATTTTGGTATTTTATCAAAAGTTAATTTTCAGAGAATTTTTGTTCGGTCCTGTCATATTTAAATTTTATGTGAGTTAGGTCTCTACAACTCCCCAATCCACTTATCTATGTGTATCATTAAACCCCATGGATCTAAAGGGATTAAGACAATGGCTGTCAAATTGGTGAACATTCCCAATTATGATACACAAAATTACCCCATATGTAGATTAAACACTAATTAAAATTCACTGAAGTCCCCAAAGTTGTTAAGCCAACGAATAAGAAAACGTTATGGTAAAACTTTGGGGACTTGTGTAATTAATAGCCTATTGTCTCCTCTCTCTCTCTCTGATTAAACCCATAGTCTAAATAATGCAAGAATGAAAATAATGATATTTAATTAGACTGATGACAATTCTTTTTGACGGAGTTAGATTTTCTCTTATCTACAAATCAGTAAGTTTTATTTTTCATCAAGAAAACTATAAAATATTTAATTATGTCCGTACGTCCCACCTGAAAGCCCTTAGAGGCTAGGGGGGCGGAGCCGCTAGTGGGAATTTATATTGATATATTCATGTTTAATTATCTATATTCTTTATTTTGATAATCAAATCAAATTTGATAGAATGATCTAATTCTATTTTTATTCGGTTATGTAATTTTAATATTCAAATGTTTTTCATTCAGAATTCTATTTTTAGATCTAGCATTTTAAAATTATTATTAATGAACGCAAAAAGTTTTCTGTATAGCTTAGTTTATTGACTTCATAATAATTTGTCGGTCAGTCTATAAATTAGTTTAATTTGAATAAGTGGAAAAGGGGTTAAACAAAATATACCAAAATCTGATTTTCTCCAGTTTAAGAAAGCTTTATTTATTTAGTAGGTTTTATGCTATTTTATTCTTTAATCTATGCATTGGGTTGGTTTTAGACTACTTATACTCTAGGGGCGCACCCTCTAGTGGTTTAATATTAGGCTTACCTTAAAAGGAAACCTGTTCTTTGAGAGATCTAAGACAGACTGATAGATAAACCTAGATAATACAGACATCCTACCACTTGTTGTTTTAAAAATAGCGTAGCAACTGATTAATTAATTCTATACTTCTATTTAGATTCGGCACAAGTATGATGATGATGTAAGAAAATGCCTCACTTATGTTCTCAATAAGGAAATCATATTTTTACTTATACATTACCTAGTAATAGAATTAACCCTTTACAGTCGGGCCCCTTGCCGCACCTTAATCGGTCGGGGGGGGGGGGGAGGGGGCGTTCAACGCCCCCCCTAATTATCTCAGTTCCTATTAGAGCTAGAGGGCTAAATTTCACTTCCTTCACCCTTTTATTTAACAACCTTTGTTTTTAGGTCTTTTTTTATTTAAAAATTTCAAACGGCTGTAATTTTCTTCAGGGATAAGGGATGGGAAACCTGACCGAAAATTAGGTCTCAGCCTCCTTTTAAAAGTGATGGGGCAACTTTTCTTTTTTGCCTATAAAATCAACTCATTTCCCCCAGTTCCTCATTGGCTGTAGGCCAATATCCAATAGCCTGAAACTTGCTTTTAGCATTAACCAATTAATTAATAACAAACGCGTCCCCCAGTTCATTATTGGCTAAATTAATTCAACCAAACATAAATTTCTGCTATTAGAAAGACAATAATGGAAACTTTCTGCTATTAGAATGACAACAATATATATGACGTTCAAACACATCAACTTATTATTAAATTTACACATTAATAAATGTCCATATAGCAAAACATAAATTGAGAGATCGTTTTTTGAAGACTGAGTAGGATTCAACATTTTATGCTTTAGAACAATGTGAAAAACTCATGTCTTTAGACAATTTAAAAGTTACATTTCATGTGGAATTGATAACCCATCTAAATGATCACAAATACAAAACTAGTTCAATATGTAAATAAAAGTGTACTGTATTTTGTTAAAAAAAAAATTTCATTAATTTTGGTAAAAATTATTGCACACTTAATTGAACTTTTCTGTTAATATTTAACGTAAAATAAATTTTTTTTTTAAATTCTTAATTTATATGTTTGCTATAGAACAATTAGTTGATAGAATGTTACCCATGTACTTATTCAATTCTACTTAATTTATTTATTAAAGCTGGGGAGCTAAAGCGGTGTTTATTTCTATATACAAATTTTGGGGTGAAGTAGATCCCCCCTTATAATGTTTGAAAATAAATCAGATTTAACCATCTCAAAAAAAAATTTTTTTTAAATGGGGGGGGGGGGGTTGGCGAAGTAATAACGGGATTCTACTTAAAGCCACTAACATATTGGTTCTTTGAAAAGTTTATATTGTATTTTATGATAGGTGAAATCAACTACCTGAATTCTATTCTATACTTTTTTTCTTTGCATTCATATAATAGCTATTTTATCATTGTTCATAGTTTTCAAATCTAACTACTGCGTCATCCCGAAACTAGTTTTTTAGGCCTAGTTGGAAAATAGGCCTGGAATAATATTTTCTTACGTTTCCCATCCCTTATCCCTGAATTTTCTTATTTTTGAAGCTAGAAGAAAATTTTTTTCCCAGAAAATGTTTATTTTTATGTAAATTTTACATTAGAAATATCAAAATATAAATTTCAGCGGCCGCAGCTGTACTTGGCAGCTGCCAGCCGCCGCAGTCGGCGGTTGGCGGGAAAACGGTGGCGGATCTTCATGAAATTTTAATACGTTATGAAGACATGTAAGAAAAGCTTAAGTTTAAAATTTGAAGTCTCTAATTAAAAAATTGCGGCCACAGGAGCCTTTTAAAGATTTCTGGAGACCTGGAGGATCAGGACCTGCAGGATCATACCTGGAACCTGAAAGTGACTTGAACACCTGTATTTCATATAAGGATGTACTACTAGAGGAATTTTTAGTATTTTGGTATGATAAAATGCTTTGTTTTAGTCAAAAAAATATTTTTGCTCTTTACCTGGATGACCCTGCCAGGTTTGCTGGCAACCTGTGCCCGCCAGGATGGAGATATTCAAAAAATTCCAACTCTCAGTTATGTGTCATACCCATACTTAAAAAGTCAAGCAGTTTGGGCTCTTTATCTTGCACACACAGAAAATGAGATAGAAAAAACCGGATGGAGGGGCGTTCAACGCCCCCCCCCCCCCGACCGTTAAGGGTTAAACAGCATTTTTCCAAATCAATATGTTTCTAAATCTTGAATATTTTTTTATATACATACTCCAACCGAAGCTCTTTATAGTGCCTATAAATAGATTACGTCATACAATGCAAATGAAAAAAAAGCCAACTATATAGACTAACTTACCTTTGCAGGCCGGTATACATTTTCTAAAACCAATGGTAGGTCAGTATGACGTATTTTTGATTATAGAAAGGTTTGCTCCAACTTCAAGGATTAATTTTTAAATTTTTTAAGTTCGGATCAGAGGACTAATTAAAAAAAACGAAATGTACTTTGAATTCTTGATTTAGTTGATAGAGTTAAAAAGAGTTACATTTTCGCATAATACCATAAAGTTATGTGCAAGCTTCAAGGCAAACGCGCTTATTAGGTCAAATTGTTCTTAATTATGCGGTAAATATGCTATTCGTTCGGTCATAGTAAAGGACAGCTTGACCTAATAAGAGCATATGAACAGAAGCTTGCATCTAACTTTACAGAATTATGTGAAAAAAATGACACTCTTTAAAAATAAAGAAGATTTTAAGTTAAAACTGTTTTCTTCAAGAACTTTGCTTTAAAATATGATATTTGTATGGGCAGGGTCAAATTGGAGATTGGTTTGTTTTGTATCAGCTTTGCAAGAACTGTAATAAATATTTCTTCAGGTACTTATAGACAGACCTAACTTACTCACTGTCTCTCTCTCAGACAGACTGTCTAACGGACAGACTTACTGACTGACAGACCTAAATGACTGACAGGCAGACAAACATAAAAAAATTTTTTTTTTTTATTTCTCTTTGAAGGCTGGAGAGATATCCTAACTGGACGTATATGTAGAAGATAACTATATCTATCCATCGGTTTTTGGGATCTTGATTTACAGACAGCTAGCTATCCTATTCCTTTTATAGATACATTAACAATATTTTTTCTATTTAGGCAATTTATCAAAGAGCTGGCTGTAGAACTGAAATGTAGACCTAAGAGGTCAAAAGCACTAAGTAAGTGTTATCCTTTATTTTGTTTGGTTATTTTTTTATACTTGACCATTTTCATCTAAACATATATTTACTGAATACTACATAAAATTATCTTTGCATTTATGCTTAATGTTAATTTTCATTTAAACTTCATTAAACTTTACATTATTTAAAGCTCCTTCAAAGCTTTTTTAGTTTAATCAGAGATCTAAAGGGATAAGACCATTCATAGTAAATTATTTATACATTCTTAATTCTGATTTACAAAATTACCTCTGTAGATAAAGTTAGTTCACTGCTTATTTAAACCAACCAATCAAGATATATTAAAATACCTCATGGATGAGAAAACTTTGGGTACCAGTATACTTTACATTTCAATGCCTCCCCCCCCCCCTTTCCCTTGTTTATCAAAAGCTTTACCAAAGTCAAAGATACAACAAACTTACTAATCTTACTTTTGCAGCCAATGGGAAGAACTCCACACTGTCAAGAACTGGCACCCTACCACGTGACAAATTGGTTCTGGACGATGATGCTCTCATGTCGGTTCTCTCCGGCAGCGCACCCGACGAAGACGACGTTAAACAGTAAGCGCGCCAAATTTTTCCTTCCAAAAAATTCTCTTCCCCACCTTTGCCTGTCATTATCAAAAAGCAATTTTAAATACATTTCAATTTAAAACTAAACATATCTTTAATTATGCTTTTATACTGTTTTTTATATTGTTATATGAATATTAGAGAAATTGAAATTAGTACAAAGATTTTCTCAATAAACAGGCCTAATTTTAAATTTAACAAAGCATAAAATATCTTTTGACTGATAATTGACCAAAAAAACTTATCAAAGCCATTTATAATTTATTATGGCTTCTTAAAAAGCAGGGTGTTCTCTACAACAACAACAAAATGTTATTAAAATATTAATTGTTAAGAAAGACACAATTAGAAGTAATAATACTAACATTGGCTTTAATAAAATTATTGGAAAAAGATTAGGTATAGTGCCTAATAAAAAAATACGCCATACAATACAAATGACCAATGATTGGCCAGTATATACATTTTATCATTGGTCAATTATGGCCTATATTTGGTAATTTGTATTGTATGACCTTTTATTATTAGGCTCTATAAGCTGATTCAAATCATTGTATATTTAAACAATATATGCTAAAAATAATGTGAATTTTAAGATCAATGCAAAAATACCCTCTAGGTGCTTAAACTTTGTTTTAGTTTTTAGCTTAAAACTTTGAGTTATATTCTTATATTTGTTTTCTTCACTAAAATTTATTCGTATTATATGTTATACTAAAATATTATTAATTGTACTTTTTTTTTACACTTTATAATCACAAAATAAAGACATTAAAAAAAATTTCTTGTTTATTACATATAAAGTAATTAAAAATGGCGTTTTATGTACTAAGAGGGTGTCTCCTTGCAAATTAGTTTCTTTTTGTCAAAATTTCTATTTATTTTTTTGTAATTGTAAATTTTTGCTTGCAGACACCCTCTTGAGTACGACGTTGAGCACGGCCATGACGGGGCTGGAAGTGAGGACAGTCACGAGGGAGGGCTGGGTGGACATCTGGCAGGAGCCATGGAGGCTAAGGCATTGCTCACCAGAGGCAGAAGTTCCAGGTAGAGATAGATGTAAAGATAGTTTGTTAAATCTGTATATAAAAGTAACAGGATGTCTGATTGTGTATCTGATTGTTTGTACCAATGGATCTCTCTAACCGCAAGACCGTTATGGTTCTCTTTTACAGTAAGGAGCATCTTATAGGTGCAGGGATAGTTTTTTACTCTCTTGGGGGAATATACCTCCACCCTCCTGAAAATTCGTCCTCTAGAAAATACCCCTTAACATAAATTCAACAATAGTACAATATTTCTATACTAGCGACTACGTCTCTGGAAGCCTTCCATGGACCTATAAAAAGCTTTCCGTAAAGGAAAACCATATCGGTTCATAGTTTAGCGAGATCCTTCGCTACAGACAAAAAATCTTACTACTTTATATAATCGGATTAAATACTGTTCCTTAATTGAACCAAAGCATTTAAAATAATGATCTAAATAGCGTCTTTAGCTGCGGTTAAATATCCTGGTTTAAAGACACCAAAGATTTTTAATGTTTTCTTTGGATTTCTTTAAAAAAGGTTCTAGTCTTTAGTTTAAAAAAAGATAGTTTAGTGGTGTTTTCCAGGGATCTAAAGGGATAAGACAACGGCCGATAAATTAATTTGCATCCCCAAAGTTGAGTTGATAAAAAAAATAACTCTTCTGTAGATTACAATTAGTGGTTGAAACGTTTGTACACTCAGCTTAATAAACCAACCCATCAAAGTGCATTTAAAGTCTCCAAAAGTTGTTGAGCCAACGAATATGAAAACTTCAGGGAAAAGTGTAATAAACAGCCCATTGTCGCCTCTCTCTCTCTTGCAAGGACGTCCAAGGGGGGGGGGGAAGTGGGGATTACCCCCCCCCCCCAAAAAAAAAAAGCTTGGAAGCTCCTGCTCTCTTGGTGTTCAAAAGTTCTTGATCACCAAAAGAAATAGGGTAATTGATTTTCTGAATTCTAGCAAGCCGCCAATGAAGAAGATGCCCCGGTCCAGATCTACAAGCAAAAAACCTGTCAAAGGAGGAGGAAAGGGGGGCAAGATGGGCAAGGCCATGGGCAAAGCTGCCTTCTTTGCAAGATAAAAGTTGCGCCATCCAAATTATTTCTCGTCTTGAATGACCTTAGCGTCTTCCCATAGATGAAATTAAAATGTCACAAAGATTCTTTATTTTATATTTTTTCTAAAGCTGAACGTTGCATCATCTCTTTATATATGTTTCGCAACCTTATCAATTGTGATGCAATTAGTTTTTTCTTAACATAAAATTTGCACCATCTTTTTGATAGTAAAAAAAAAGAAATCCTTTACTTATTACCCTATATGAAGAACGATTAAACTGCCATTGTCCTATCCTCTAAATTTAAATTTATTCTCTTCAATTGTTCCATATTGAATTTTTAAGAACCTGATTTTCTTCCCAAATGTAAATTCACATATTTTTGCACATTTACGAAACAAAGCTACTCTATACTTTGTAGTCGTCCATATACGTAAGATGAATTGTAAATCTTCATTTTTTTATTTTTATCAATTTTAACTCCTATCTAACATTTATTTGTAAAAATAACGTTATTGACTTTATAATACAAAAAGATTTTGTTGTATTATAGCCATAATAGTTATTTATCGCATAGTATTATAGACAGCTTTCTGCGGATATTAAAAAAGAAAATTTTAAAATCAAAACCAGATTTTTGAGCCCCAAGTGGCTGAAGTCATGGGCTAACAAAACTGGTATTGAATTTATGATTTTTATTCTAACATTCATGGGAAATTGTCTGTAATACAATGCTATACATGATTTTTCAGTATTGCTTCTACGTAACAACTTTTTTCCGTCCGTCTGTCAGACAATTATAAAGCATTGAGGCAAATATAGCTTTGACTTTCTTATTAAGAACGGATGGATCAATTTCCTAACCATGCGGGGCAATCATCTACCTGCGAAACTAATCTATAAAAATCTACAGTGAAAAATGAAAATACGATGAAACATAAATTGTCTCAATTCTAAAAGTTCGTTTTTGTTTGTCTTTGCTGCTATACCTTTGGACATAGCTGTTCTTTCTATCATTAAAACTAAATATTTTCAAATTTTTTTTATTTAACAAAATATTTATATTCACTATTATTAATAATTTCTATTGTTTAAAACAAAATTAATAAAATTAACGTTTTTGGTAGCTATTATTATTTTTAAGTTAAATGGAATCTCTTTTCCAGTATTGCTTCAAAACCGATTAATATCCGGTGGATTATAAACGGTTCTCAGCCATACTGAAAAATTATGTATAGCATCGTATTATATCTAGTATTCTACGAATATAAAAATGCACAATCATGAGATTAAAACCAGGTTTTCCGCCAGAGCCTTTGGCATCTCGGGGATAAAAAAAACCTGGTTTTAATCTTGTACACTTTTATATCCGTGGAAATCTGTTTATAATACGATGCAATAGATAACTATTTTAATTATCTCTCTTCTTCTTTCACTTTTACTATTAACATATTTAGGTATGGATTTGTATATCCTTGTTTTTACTTAATTTACATATAAAATTAATGGTAACCGAAGAAATTTCACTCGAAATAATTCTCATTTGTGTATGGAGCAGGGTGGCATTGGACAGTAAATTATATTGGTAGTGGTACCAAAAGTTTTATAACTACGTTTTCATAATTTTTGGCTCAAAACTGTATACAGATACTTTCATGGAATCTTGGTTGGTTGTTTTGCACTTAGAAGTGTGTAAGTTTATAATATGCAGAAGGGGAATTTTGTTTATCATTATTGGAAATATAATTTATTGTCCATTTTCTTATCCCTGTGGATCGATGCTGTGAGTATTGGTGCAAAAAATATGACGTAACAAAAAAAATTAGCCAATGAGAGGCCACTATAAATTTTACCATTGGTCAATAACGGCCTCTCATTGGCTAATTTTTTTTGTTACGTCATATTTTTGCACCAATACTCACAGCATCCTGTGGATCCCTACATTTTTATTAAAATTCTATTCTTAGAATTAATGAAATATTAAAAAGCAACTGTTATTCTTTTTAATGTTTAAAGGATTTTTTTGGATACCATATCCTGTACATAAAGCATTTAATTAATGATTGTATGTCTTTGTATAACTATGTACCAAAAGCATTTTCATTTAAAGTTACCATTTAATTTACAATTAAGTTCTTGTATTTTATTTTGTCAATGCAAAATATAAAATTTATTGAATTGATGAAATGTGTTTTTTTTCTGATTTTTTTCATACATAAAAGTATTTTCATTTTGCCACAAAATGAAAAAAAAAGATGACATATAATTATCTAAATATAAAATTTGATATAAAATAAAGACGTTAAAAATGGTACCTACTGCTGCTATGTAAGGTTCGCCACATAAAATTCAAGAGTAGGGAAAATGCCTTGGTCTACAGCAGACGCAACTCCTTACCATGCACTGTTAGGACTTCTAAGACAAAGGTCGTGAAATCAAATGGTTGGTTGCCTATAGAGCGTACGGACGATATACACTGCAATTATAAGATGGTATGTTATAAGAACCCGGAACGACACCAAGCTTTCCAGAGATCAGCACCACCAACAACTAATGAACAAAACTCATGAAATTTTAAGCATTGGACTTGAATTTATTTGTAATCCAAATCCTTATTATAAAATAACAGGATGTTTGTCTGTCTATTTGTCTGTTTGTACCGATGGATCTCGCTGACCATTGAACCAATATGATGCTCCTTTTGTGGCTTTTCATAGGTCCTGGGAAGGTTAATAGCTATTGTGGGGGACAGCACCACCATCCCAAGAGAAATCTCAAAAATAAAAAAATACCACCCTGTGGATATTTTTGGTAAACAGATAATTTTAACTTAAATTGAAAAAAAAACATTTTTCGTGCCCCTAGAGGCCTCTAGGGGGCGTAGACGCTAGTTTTCTTATATTTCAGAGTACAGAGTGTTAGTGAACAAAAATGAGCTTGAAACGTATAATACATTGTTCCAAATTTAGCCGCTAGATGGTGCCAATTATTTTTTCTTTTTATCCAAACAATTTGAGTTTAATGTTTTTTAACGCTAAATTTAAATAAAAATGTGTATTTCTGTGTGGAAGTAAATATATATAGTTTATATAGCTAAACCTTCAAAATTTTGATAATAATACTTTTACTATATTATCCATTATTATGCTTTTTGATCGATCACAATCAGTATCTATTCACAATTCTTGGAGTTCCTCTAAACATATCATACTTTTTAAGCAAAGAAACTTTGCAATAATTCCTTACATTTCTAATCAGGTTCAATTTTTGGAAGCGAAGCTCTTTTACTCATTAGGTCTCTGTCCGTCCGTAACTGTTAGCTCTTTTCGTTAATTTAGACATATTACAATTATACTTTTGATTTCAAACTGTGCATTACGAATCCTATAACAGTTAGGTGCGACTTAGAAAGCGTGGTAACTCTATAATTATTACCAGAAAGTCCAAACGTTCATTTAAAACAAGCTAATTATTAAAAACTTTTTGTATGATATAATTATCCTCTGAATTTTGGAGTGTTCAACCTATTACAACAAGGTACAATTTTATATGCGAAGCATCTCTTTAGTCAATTCCTAAAAATGTAAGTATGTCCTTAAACAGTTTTCTGTATTTAAGCAGTTTTGCAACAAATTTAATTTCTATTGGTTCTAGTCTTATACATTTATATTTGCTTATTTTATTTAGTTCTGATACTCTACAAGTGTTATTATTCGTTTTCCTACCAGTTCAGATCTTCGCTTTTATAGATATTGTTATCCTTGTATACATCATGTTTCTAGAAACTACAGGCCTGGTGTAATTATAGAAAAGAAACATCCATCCATAAGTAGTAAAACACAGAAATAATAAAAAAAATAAAAATGAAAATAGGGCCTGCTAAAATTGTTCATTGATCAGAAATCTTCACCAGAAAATTCAGATGCATATCTCATTAAGCAGCCGATAAATTGTATTTCTTCCATGACCTAAGGTCACAATCACATAAAAAGACGAACAGATCCAAGTTATAAAGTAGCTTCGCTACTAAAAAAAACTTATACTTGTATCATGTATGTTTTATTTTGAGGATGAAAACACATGTCCTAACAAATAATTATGAACACAATTTTATAAAATATAAAAATTTAAACTTGAAATTAAGTTTAGTAGCGTATCTACTCTATAATTATTAACTGTGGTATGCCTGTTGTTTCTTTAAAGTAGGAAATTTACTTATGGCTAAGCCCCTAGAGGCATGTAGTGGAACTTTAGGTAAGGGAAATGGAATGTGATGTGTCGACCAAAAGCCAAAATGAAAAGTAAAAAAAAATATTTTTCAAAGGGGGGATTTTTTACAGGGGCGATTTCTCCTTGGAGCGTAGAGCAAGGACATCCAAGGGGGGGGGGGGGGGTAAAGTGGTGATTACCCTCCCCCAAACGAAAATATTTTTTATTTTACCCCCCCCCCCCCATAAAAAAAACAATTTTGGGAGGGTAAATACCCCCCCCCCCATAAAAAAAATTCCTAACAAAAAAAATTTGCCGCGCTTCGCACGCATTTTTACTGCTAAATAGTATTTTATTATTAGAAGATTACCCCTAAAAACAGATTTCCGGAGGGTAATTACCCTCCCCAAGCAAATTTTAACCCCCGGGGTAAAAATTTGCTTGGGGAGGGTGTGTAAAAATTTTTTTTCTTTGCGCAACATTTTACCCCCCCCCCCAAAAAAAAATACAAAGTAACCCTTCCCCCCTCCAATAAAAAAAGCTTGGACGACTCTGGTGTGGAGGTATACTCCTCAAAGAGTTTTAAACCTACCCTGGAACTATAAGAAACTTTACTGTTATGGAGTTTTTTTTTTTTTTTGGGGGGGGGGGTATCTAAACCCTCCAAATAAAAAATCATGCCCCCCCACATAAAAATAATTTTTACCTTTTCTTTTTAAACTCAAATTAAAATTGGGGAAGGGTCGACATTTCCCTCTCCCATTTTAAATGCCTGTAGAGGCTTCTAGGGGCGTAGCCGCTAGTTTGTAATAAAGTAGCTGAAGTACTAAAATAATAAGTTTTCAAAAGAAGGTGTATTAACTTTTTTGCTTTTTATTTATGATAGCTAGCCGGTGCTTTTAGTAAGTAGTAGATGTAAAATTTTGCATAGAATTCCGATATGTAATCGGTTTTTTTTGTAGACCTCTTATTTTTAAAGTAATTTAAGTTTTTTTTAAAAATAATTAAGTCGGTTTTAAGGTACTAAAACGCAACAAAATAAAAGAAGAAAATGGCCAGTATGAACAAAAATAGTAAGATCTTTAATTTGACACCTTACTTTTAAAATTCTGTTGAGTAATTATTGAAAAAATAAATTTTTTTAACCTCGGTTTTTTTAAATCTTAAAAATTTTTACATCTACTACTTACTAAAAGCACCGGCTAGCTATCTTAAATAAAAAGCAAAAAAGTTAATACACCTTCATATGAAAATTAATGATAAAAACTATAGGTATTACTTTTCAAGGCCTAAAAAATTAATGGCAATATTATATAGATACTTTAATAATTATTATAGCATAAAAAAAATATTTTGATATTTTTGATTATATGAAAAAAATGTTTTTCTGTTATGATCTATAACCTATTTCAGTTATATCTGTTCGTTTAGAGGTAGTCTATTTTATATAAATCTGAGATAATTGTACTTTTCATCTACGGGTTTTTTTGCACCTAATACATATTTTAATCAACTTGTTTTACAACTTAGCTTGTGATAATACTAGCTGCTACGCCCCCTAGAGGCCTCTAGGGGCACTTGAGTTAGAAGGGGGAAGTCGTCATTCTACTTTCATTTTTTGTTTCAAACAGAAAAAGTAACAAATATTTTTGTGTCGGGGCTTTTTTCTTGGGTGATTTCTCTTAAGAGAGTGGTGTTCCCGTCCCTCAAAAAATAGCTATAAACCTTACATGGACCTACAAGAAGCTTCACAGTTAAGGAGAACCATACGGTTTAGCGGTTAGCAAGATCCTTTGCTACACACACAAACAGACCGACATCCTGCATACTCATGTGATTTTTTAATAACAAAATTAAAAAAAAACTTTATGGATAAAAAACTACTAAATAATAGAAGGGCAGGTTTTTTTCTTCCTAATATTCAAAATACATATAGTATAAAACAAAATTTGAATCTATAGGTATTAAAATACATTATTACAAATAATCACTAAATGTATGAATTATTAAACTTTCTAGTTCTCTGTAATTGAATCTTTAACATATTCATTTTATCATAATTATAAATTTAATTAAACTATATAAAATTCATTCCAATCACTGGGGCTAAACTCAAAACCTACGCCATTTTTTACTTTTCTATAAATTAGTTTAAATATCCGCCCCTAGGCTCCGCATTACAGTTCTACTAAATCCATTGGTTTCTCCGTGTATATTCTCATCATGAATCTGCTGGCAATGTTTGGCTCAAAAGTTGCGGGAATAATCACATAACTGCCGACTGAAAGCTCAAATCTGGAATAAAGTAGGATTTTATATTTATAACAAGGCCGAAAACGGTCATAAAAAAGAAATATGCAATGATAAACAAAAAGAGAAAGATTAAAACAAGTTTAATGTAATATAATATTTAAAAATAAATAAACTTTTTTGCATTATCTATATTCATTATTTGTTTACTTTTGTAAATTTTGATTGGATGGTTCAATCTGTCAGAGTCCAAACTATTCAACCTAGTTCCTAAAAAATTTGGGATAAATTTAAAAACTTGGCCGAAAAATCCCGTATAACGTCATATCAGAATTAAAGTTTTTTTAATTTATCCCCCATTTTTTAAGCACTATTTAAGTACAGAAGGGTTAATTTAGTTTATCATCATTGGGGATTTACCTGGCAAAAACTTCTCTATAGTTGATGTATGGTCCACTGTTACCACAATCATAATTGTATAGAAAATGAGATGGCTGTAGCCTGGTTCCACCCTCAACTGCACGGTACACACAGAACCCGATTTGTAACATTCGCACCTACAACAGATGCATAAAATTCGGATAAAGAAAACGAAGTAGCAGGTTTCGTCCTTTTTTTTCACAGTAGTCTGAAGAGATTATTTTAGGTTAGGTAAATACTAAATAGGTGACGAACGCCCGTCTAACAAAACTGGTATTGATTTCATAGATCATTTTAATATTCGTATAAAGCTGTCTCTAATACGATGATATACATGATTTTTAAGTATGGCTGACAACCGGTTCTAATGGATATTGATCGGTTTCGAAGCCATACTGGAAATACTTTTACCTTTCTATTCCGATCACTCCGGCGATGTTCTTGTAGAAGAGATATTATTATCTGATATATACAAAATCATGAATTTGTTGCCATTTAAAATTTTTAAGACTTTTTTTGGCAAAATTAAGTTTAAAAATTACCAGTAAAACTAAGATTACGTTCTCTTTTCAACATATCCTTAATTTTGAAATAGAATGAAAATAAGGGGAGGTGCTAGTTCTTCGTGTACTTGTGTTTTACTATAGGTCAGGTTAGGTTTGGTTATATTGAGAACAGGGTAGCCCCACAGGATTAGGCCACCGAAATTCTAAGCCCCGGAGGGTTTGATCCCCCTACTTAAAGAAAAATTATCTTTCCCTCATTTCATTTTTAATTTATCTAATAATAAATGTTGTGATTTTTGTGCTCGGTGGGCACTTGAAAAATTCAGTGGGAGGGGGGAGGGGGGGGGGGAGAGGTCGGTAAATTTATGAATACGAATTCTTTTGCGCATTTATATAAAATAGACAGAAAAAGTAAAAAGAGAATGATTTATTTAGAATGGTTCATTGCAATTTGCTTATAAAAAGAGTTTTTTTTTGAATGGATATTTAATTTTCATATTTTATTCTGATTTTCCATTAAACATAAATGCAAAATGATTATATAAATATATGTTATTTATTAAAAATCTATTTTTACAATTTTATTAAATATGAATTTAATTTTAAAGAATGCTGATCAAACCTATTATATAAAGTAGTAAGCGCTTTTTGTCTGTCCCGAAGGATTTCGCTAACCGCTGAACCGATATTGTTCTTCTTTACAGTAAAGCTTCTTATAGGCCCTGGGAAGGTTTTAAACTATTTTTGGGGAAGGTGTCTTCCCCTCCCCCCCACCAAAAAAAATATTTTTTTACTCTTTTGATACTCAAATTTAAAATAGTATGAGGTCGACTTTACCCATCCTACCTTAAGTGACCTTAGAGAATTCGAGAATCTAGGGGACGTAGCCGCTAGTATTATAAAATAATACGATGTCTGCCCATCTAAAGCTAATATTTTTTTTCAAACTACAAAAAATATGAGAAGGGGGATCCGAAAATCACCTCTAGGGGCTAGGGGCGAAGCAACTAGTTAAAATAAAGCATATATACGGAAATAATGCCTAGTTTATTTCAAACATCTAATGCCAAATATACAAATTATAGGTTAAATACCCCATAATTCATGAAAAGGAAAAAATTAGAATTAAATCACATTGCACGTGCCTCATATGGAGATATCGGGAATAATTTATTCCATGAAATTAATATATCACTTTCAGGATGTACATACCCCTAGTCCTAACTAAACAAGGATGACAACATTCATACAAGCGAAGCTCTTAACCCAGAAGGAAGGGTAAACGAACAATAACTCTTGTAGAGTGTCAGAACTTAATAAGCAAAACATTAATTTCTAAGTCTAAACGAAATTGTACATAAATAGTCTTTCATAAAAAAAATGTTGCCAAAAAAGTTAAAATCATCATGTTTTTAATGGACGTACGGACTTTCTGTCAACGATTATAGAGTTGTTATGCTCTCAGAAATAATGTATGCCCTCAAAGTACCTATTGATCATTGCCCCTTCCCCTTAATTTTTTTAATGGATTGAAAATAAGGGGGTGGGGGGATAAAGTTTTTCTTTAATACTCAATATAACCTAACTGAAGCCAAGAAAAACTACCCACTCTTCCTTATTTTCTTTGCTCAACCAGGCATTTTGAGGAAAACTTCGAAAAAATAATGATATTGTTCCTGGCATTTAGGATCAGCCGGGTTGTTGCCTTCGTCACTATCCTACAATAGAAAAATAATTTTGTCAGTATTAAGCCAGGGATCTTAAGGGATAAGATAATGAACGATTAATTAATGAAAAAATCTACCCTTCTGTATACTAATATAATTAGTATTATCAGTTTTTAAGCCAACTAATAAGGTAACATTACACAGTAATAGAATTTTGGATATTTTACATTCTAGTGTCCTGCTCCTCTTCCTTGTAATAGAAATATTTTAATATATTTTCTCGTATAATTGTACATTCTATATCCGCGGAAAGCCGTTTATAATACGATACGAGAAATAACTATTCTCGTATTCATTTGAATCCGGTGGATAGGAACCGGTTCTCATCCATACGAAAAAACTATGTCTAGCATCGTATTATATTCAGCTTTCTACGAATATAAAAATGTACAATTATAAGATTAAAACCAGTTTTTTAGCCCGTGCTTTCGGCACCTCGGGGTTAAAAAAAACTGGTTTTAATCTCATAATTTTACATTCTATAACCGCGGAAAGCTGTTTATAATACGATGCGAGAAATAACTATTAACTCGTGTAATTGATAAATACTAAGAATTTTATTTTAATTAATTTTTTTATCAGATATAAATTTTATATTTAATTAAAATTAAATTATTACATGGTCTCCTTGATAAAGCGTGAGAAGATATTGTGGATTCTTAGCAAACAGCTGCAGATCATTCCTACAACCACCAGCAGATTTACCAGGTATCCACTGAAAATACAGAAAATAAAAATTCATATACACATATATTAGTAGCTTCACCTTGAGTCTTCAGGGAAAGTAATGTTGTATCCTCATAAAATTATTTTTTGTTAAATTTTTAAAAAAAATTATGCTAATCATGTTAATTTTTTTTTACTTATATGCATTGTCAGTGTTATGATCATATTCGTTCTTGTTTACCCCTTAACGGGCGGGGGGGGAGCGTTGAACGCCCATTCCTCCGGTTTTTTCTATCTCATTTTCTGTGTGTGAAAGATAAAGAGCCTAAACTGCGTGACTTTTTAAGTATGGGTATGACACATAACTGAGAGTTGGAATTTTTTAATATCTCCATCCTGGCGGGCAAAGGATACCAGCAAACCTAGCAGGGTCATCCAGGTAAAGAGCAAAAATATTTTTTTTGACTAAAACAAAGCATTTTGTCATACCAAAATACTAAAATATCCTCTAGTAGTACATCTTTATATGAAAAACAGGTATTCAAGTCACTTTCAGGTTCCAGGTATGATCCTGCAGGTCCAGATAATGTATTAAAATTTCATAAAGATCCGCTGCCGTTTTCCCGCCGACCGCCGACTGCAGCGGCTGGCAGCTGCCAAGCACAGCTGCGGCAGCAGAAATTTATATTTTGATATTTCTAATGTAAAATTTACATAAAGATAAATATTTTCTGGAAAAAAATTGTTCTTCTAGCTTCAAAAATAAGACAATTACAGCCGTTTGAAATTTTTAAGTAAAAAAAGACCTAAAAACAAAGTTTGTTAAGTAAAAGGGTAAAGGAAGCGAAATTGACTTAGACTTATAAAGGGTCGGAAATTCATTATCAAACAGGGGACTTGCACAAAAAAAATTTAGCCCTCTAGCTCTAATAGGAACTGATATAATAGGGGGTGGGGTCGTTGAACGCCCCCCCCCCCCGACCGATTAAGGTGCGGCAAGGGGCCGGACTGTAAAGGATTAAGAATAATAGGGTTGTCCAATCTTACCTCTCCATACACAAGTTAAATTGTAGTAGGGTTGTCCAATCTTACCTCTCCATACACAAGTTAAATTGTAGTAGGGTTGTCCAATCTTACCTCTCCAAACACAAGTTTAATTGTAGTAGGGTTGTACAATCTTAACTCTCCATACACAAGTTAAATTGTAGTAGGGTTGTCCAATCTTACCTCTCCATACACAAGTTTAATTGTAGTAGGGTTGTCCAAAATTACCTCTCCATACACAAGTTTAATTGTATTAGGGTTGTCCAATCTCACCTCTCCATACACAAGTTTAATTGTATTAGGGTTGTCCAATCTTACCTCTCCATACACAAGTTTAATTGTAATAGGGTTGTCCAATATTACCTCTCTATGCACAAGTTTGAAGTAGGGTTGTCCAATCTTACCTCTCCATATACAAGTTTAATTGTAATAGGGTTGTCCAATCTTACCTCTCCGTACACAAGTTTAATTGTATTAGGGTTGTCCAATCTTACCTCTCCATACACAAGTTTAATTGTATTAGGGTTGTCCAATCTTACCTCTCCATACACAAGTTTAATTGTAATAGGGTTGTCCAATATTACCTCTCTATGCACAAGTTTGAAGTAGGGTTGTCCAATCTTACCTCTCCGTACACAAGTTTAATTGTAGTAGGGTTGTCCAATCTTACCTCTCCATACACAAGTTTAATTGTATTAGGGTTGTCCAATCTTACCTCTCCGTACACAAGTTTAATTGTAGTAGGGTTGTCCACTTTTCCATCCAGATCAAAATCAGGTCCCAGGTTACAGATGCTTACTTCCTGAACAAAAACAAAGATTTTTACCTTGAATAGTCAACAGCTGTTAACAATACTTCAGAACAGTACAGTATGATACAGTAAAATGTAATATTTAACAGGTGTCTTAAGGAATAAGACAATGGATGATAAATTGATTCACCTTGGCAACGATAATAAAACAGGGACAGTTTGGGCCCAACCGATTAAGATAAGAGAAAAGTACCCAAAGTTTCGAACCTATTTATAATTAAGCATGTTTATAAAAGTTCGGGTACTAGTGTTATTAAGGGTCAATGTCCCCTCTCTCCTTAAAGAGTTCAACTATAATCGATAAATAATATGTGAAAGGAGAAAGTTGCTCAAAAAATCAGCATGTGACGTCATAAAAATGAGGGATTATCCATCTCTTTTTTTGGGGTTTACTTACCCACTCCTCCTCTTCTCACCCCTCATTTTCATGACGTCAGAATTTTATTTGAGCGACTTTCTCCTTTTAAGATTGTGTTATTAGAATGAGAATGACATCTGCTCTTAAATTAGATATCATAATCAGTGGTAATAAAAAAACAACAGACATTCATCAGGGATCCTAAGGGATAAGACAATAGCCAATAAATGTATATTGTATATTCATTCATGATAAATGTATATTGTATATTGATATAATTGGTTGAAAAGTATGAACATAATTAATTTGAATTAACCATCAAGATCTAATAAAAGTCTTAAAGTCAATGATTAAGAGAACAAGTATAATTTACAGTGCAATTTCTATCCTTTCCTGCTTCCTATCAGATTAACATAAATAAGGTATAACTTACAAGCGAAATAAATCTAAAATAATATTTGCGGGGCAGATTCGTAAATTCTACTAAGTGGTGCCACCCAACAAAAGCTGAAAATCACTTATAGATTTCGTGATTTTTTTAAAATTGATTTCGTTGTTGGTATAAGCTGTCAAATAGCTGGCAATACTGCCAAAAAAAAGATTATGAAACTCACCTCAAATTCTCTACAAAAATCCTGGAAGAATTCTATCCAGAACTCTCCATCCTTCATGTACTGTAGTCCCATGTCTGACTTGACCTTGTCGTCCACCTCCTCCCACTGGCTGGACCCGTCGCACCACGCCCCCCGCCACTCGTTCTGGTCACCCCAGGGGTTTCTAAATAAGAATTAAGGATGTAACATATAGGTCTCGTAGGGGCCAACAAATCTAGAATTAATCTTATATTTTCCTAAAGATATACAAAAAAAACTATCTATAAATGTTTTACAAAAATACACTTTTTGTTAATAAAGTTTTGGTAGACACCCTGTAAAGATCAGTCATAGACTAATTATCAATAGATTAATAGATAGATAGTATTTACCTTATTCTAACTAAAGAAACTCTGCCATGAGTTTTAGTAAAAACCCTGTAGAGATCAGTCATAGACTAATTACTTCCATAGATTAATAGATAGATAGTATTTACCTTATTCTAACTAAAGAAACTCTGCCATGAGTTTTAGTAGACACCCTGTAGAGACTAGTCATAGACTAATTATCAATAGATTAATAGATAGATAGTATTTACCTTATTCTAACTAAAGAAACTCTGCCATGAGTTTTAGTAGACACCCTGTAGAGACTAGTCATAGACTAATTATCAATAGATTAATAGATAGATAGTATTTACCTTATTCTAACTAAAGAAACTCTGCCATGAGTTTTAGTAGACACCCTGTAGAGACTAGTCATAGACTAATTATCAATAGATTAATAGATAGATAGTATTTACCTTATTCTAACTAAAGAAACTCTGCCATGAGTTTTAGTAGACACCCTGTAGAGACCAGTCATTGTGTAGGCATGACCCTCTACCAATCCATTTTTCTCTGCTCTAAAATAAAAATTAATTTTGAAATTATAATAATATAAAAAACAAATAGAAATTTTGCACTTTAAAAAAAAAAAATGTTACTGATAATAATTATGTAAATTACAGCTGCTAGGGGTTCTAGCCTTAAACAATCCAACGTAATCCTTTTAAACTGGCCGAAAAGTAGAGAAATTATATTTACTAACGCATCGTATTACAGACAGCTTTCTGCGGATATCAAATTAAAAAGTTTTAATATTAGAACCAGTTCTTTTACACCCGAGAGGCCAAAAGACCGTGCTAAAAAAGGTTAAAATACATGAATTTTCAGTATAATTGAGGTGGCCAATCCCTGTTTGGAATAATACCTGTGGGATCTTCGCCAGTCACCTTTTCTGGAACACGTTATGAAGGCCTAGAAAATAAACTAATTTAATCATAGAGTAGCTAAGATCCTGAAATTCTAGTGAAAATAAAGTATTGATTATCCACAATTTCTAGATCATCCACCCCCCCCCCCACCACCTCCACTAATCTATTTTTTTACCCTGGTCCCCATAGAATCCCAATTAGTTTCTACTAACTATGAGTGTCTAAACTTTTCAACCAATAATTTTTATCAAGTGTACAACAAATTTAGTAATCTAAAGGGATAAGACCATTGAGAAAAAATAATGCACATCCCCAATGATGGTTACAAATTAACCCTTCTGTAGAATAAGTAGAGAGATTACTCAAGAGATATAATATCTGATTCCACCAAATGAGAATCCTTTAAGAACATTCAAAAGATCTCATTGGTTGAAATTGTTTACACATTTTATTACGAACGCATATTTTTTTTTTCATTTCATACATAGATGAAAGTCAGCAGTAAACAGTATAATTTCTAAGTACAAAGCTTTGCTGAATCAGACTTAATTGCCCAAAAATTTTGTCGTCAATTTTTTGAAATGTGAAAGCTTCAAACAAAGGTGGATCCTTAAAAAATAAATTAGGCTCGCTACTCGCTGGTGAGGCAAATTATTTTTGCGAAAAATCCTCCAAAATCGCATAAAAAATCTACAAAAATCAAATAAAAGGGTTTTTAACATAAGATTTTGTTTAGTTTTTGTAGATTTTTAATATGATTTTGGAGGATTTTTCACAAAAATAATTTTGCCTCATCAGCGAGTAGAGAGCCTAATTTTTTTTAAAGAATCCACCTAAGCTAGAGTCGAAAGTAACAATTCTTTCGTCTGCTAGAAATGTTCCTTTTTAGATTTGACGAAAAATCGGGTCAGACGGTTAATCTAGATATAGTATGTCTATTGTAGAATACAATTATTCATTGAAAAGATTGGACACTGAAGGTTTAGTACTTAACGAGAGTTCGTGTTTACAAAATTTTGGGTACCAGTATATTTTTTTCAAAAAGTGGGGGGGGGGGGGGTTTGTGCTTAACAAGGCACTTTGAGGGAAAACGACTAAATGAAAAAAAAATTCCAAATATTTAGTTTCATAATAGTTCTATGGAAAATAAATTTAACAATAGAAATGATTTCATTCTTTCAAATAAAAATATTGATATATAGGGAAATCTTTATTCATATAATTCAGAAACAGATTATAATAGATTAATAAAATTAGATGGTCAATTAGACATGATAATCATTAAAAAAATTAAAAAGAAATTTATGAAGAAAAACTAAATTATATCTGATTTTATATATAAATGAAATGAAAGAAATTTATTTACCACAGTGAGAATAATTCTTTTTTAAAAATAATGTGTTTAGATTTATCCTATTGGTTCAATTATAAGATTGAAGATCTTGGCATTATACATTTATTCAAATTTTAAATTATTTTAGTTTTTGTACTTTGCAAAAGGAGGAGGGATGGAAGGTGCAGGTTCTTTCCTTTTCTAAGTTTATTTTTAGAGGGTAGGAGTTGAGTGTTAAAATTGAAGCTCTTTATACTGCCTTTAAAAAATGACGTCATACAATACAAATGACCGATGATATACAAATAAACAGACTAAAATACCAATGGAAGGCAGGCTTTACTTAAAGGTTGCATAAGACCTATAAAAAGCTTCTCTGAAAATTTATAACCTATTGTTTAAAAGAACCAATATTTGTAAAATTGAACTGAAAACAATACTTATTGGTTTTTACTATTAATGGTTACATAACTCACTACCATACAAAAAAATAATCTAATTTATGGGTTTATCTTTTTCATTGTACTAAAATGAAAATTTATTGGTATATTGTTGTTTTATATACGTTTATGTGGAAAATTGACTATACCTGGGAAGCAAAAGATTTTCTTAAATACTTGTACAGCTGCTTAACATGCCTAATAATTAAATTCATGAAATTTATGATAAGGATGACAACATACATAAAAGCGAAGCTCTGAAACGGTAGAACAAACGAACATTAACACTTGTAGAGTGTCAGAACTTAATAATTAGAATATAAATGTATAAAAGTCGAAAAAAATGCTAAGTAAATTGGTTGAAAAAACTGATTAAATACAGGATGATATTAATGACATACTTATATTTGTGGGAATTTATTATAGAGATGCTTCGCTTATAACATTGTACTTTGTTGTCCTATGATTCAGTATTCCAAAAATCAGTTCAATCGGATCATTATATCACATAAAAATTTGTTGTTATAGTTAAAAATCATTATGTTTAAAATGGACGTACAGACATTCTGGTAACGATTATAGTGTTGCTACGCGTTCTAAATCGTATCTAACTACTACAGGAATCACCATGTAAAGGACAATTCTAACATGCATAAATTAAGAAACAAGCTATCCGTTTCAGTCGGAATGACGGACCAAATCCGATCCTAATAATAGAAAAGCTTCGCTTTTGAAAATAAATCATAAGAGAAAGCAAGAACGATAGCGTCCACAGAATATGAAAAAAGAACTGGTTTAGATTCATTTAGGTTAGGTAAATCCATGAAAACCCTACAGGTTAGATACAGGCATAATATAGCTTACAATAGAGAAGAAAATAAGTAATACAAAATTGGATAAGGCGTGGGGGGTAATTGCTCTTCCACTAAACAGTTTAAGCGATTATACCAAAAAATATTTGACATTTGAAAATTATTTGAAAAATATATAATACTTTTGATTTGAAAGCTCATATCTCTCAGCCAAACCCCCAGTTAGATCTACCATGGCTTCGATAGGCATTCCTCCTTCTACAGCCTAAATAGATAATTATATAGATGGGAAGAAATATAGATAGAGTGGTATAGATAGGCATTCCTCCTTCTACAGCCTAAATAGATTATTATATAGATGGAGAGGAATATAGATAAAGTGGTATAGATAGACATTCCTCCTTCTACAGCCTAAATAGATAATTATATAGATAGAGAGAAATATAGATAAAGTGGTATAGATAGGCATTCACCTTCTACAGCCTAAATATATAATCATATAGATGGAGAGAAATATAGATAGAGTGGTATAGTTAGGCATTCCTCCTCCTACAGCCTAAATAGATAATCATATAGATGGAGAGAAATATAGATAAAGTGGTATAGATAGACATTCCTCCTTCTAAAGCCTAAATAGATAATCATATAGATGGAGAGAAATATAGATAGAGTGGTATAGATAGGCATTCCTCCTTCTAAAGCCTAAATAGATAATTATATAGATGGAGAGAAATATAGATAGAATGGTATAGATAGGCATTCCTTCTCCTACAGCCTAAATAGATAATTATATAGATGGAGAGAAATATAGATAGAGTGGTATAGATAGGTATTCCTCCTTCTACAGCCTAAATAGATAATTATATAGATAGAGAGAAATATAGATAGAGTGGTATAGATAGGCATTCCTCCTTCTAAAGCCTAAATAGATAATTTTATAGATGGAGAGAAATATAAATAAAGTGGTATAGATAGACATTCCTCCTTCTAAAGCCTAAATAGATAATTATATAGATGGAGAGAAATATAGATAGAGTGGTATAGATAGGCATTCCTCCTTTTAAAACCTAAATAGATAATTATATAGATGGAGAGAAATTGTACAGTTTGGCATTCCTTCTCCTACAGCCTAAATAGATAATTATATAGATGGAGAGAAATATAGATAGACTGGTATAGATAGGCATTCCTCCTTCTACAGCCTAAATAGATAAGTATATAGATGGAGAGAAATATAGATAGACTGGTATAGATAGACATTCCTCCTTCTAAAGCCTAAATAGATAATTATATAGATGGAGAGAAATATAGATAGAGTGGTATAGATAGGCATTCCTCCTTCTACAGCCTAAATAGATAATTATATAGATGGAGAGAAATATAGAAAGAGTGGTAGATAGGCATTCCTCCTCCTACAGCCTAAATAGATAATTATATAGATGGAGAGAAATATAGATAGAGTGGTATAGATAGGCATTCCTCCTTCTACAGCCTAAATAGATAATTATATAGATGGAGAGAAATATAGATAGAGGGGTATAGATAGGCATTCCTCTTTTACAGCCTAAATAGATAATTATATAGATGGAGAGAAATATAGATGGAGTGGTATAGATAGGCATTCCTCCTTCTACAGCCTAAATAGATAATTATATAGATGGAGAGAAATATAGATAGAGTGGTATAGATAGGCATTCCTCCTTCTACAGCCTAAATAGATAATTATATTGATGGAGAGAAATATAGATAGAGTGGTATAGATAGGCATTCCTCCTTCTACAGCCTAAATAGATAATTATATAGATGGAGAGAAATATAGATAGAGTGGTATAGATAGGCATTCCTCCTTCTAAAGCCTAAATAGATAATTATATAGATGGAGAGAAATATAGATAGAGTGGTATAGATAGGCATTCCTCCTTCTACAGCCTAAATAGATAATTATATAGATGGAGAGAAATATAGATAGAGTGGTATAGATAGGCATTCCTCCTTCTAAAGCCTAAATAGATAATTATATAGATGGAGAGAAATATAGATAGAGTGGTATAGATAGGCATTCCTCCTTCTAAAGCCTAAATAGATAATTTTATAGATGGAGAGAAATATAGATAGATTGGTATAGATAGACATTCCTCCTACTAAAGCCTAAATAGATAATTATATAGATGGAGAGAAATATAGATAAAGGGGTATAGATAGGCATTCCTCCTTCTAAAGCCTAAATAGATACCTAATTATAGAAGGTATTGCTAAAAAAATAAATAGAAAATGAGAGAGAAGATTTACCTCATAACTGCCATGCAATTTTGCATAAGCTTTTTCAATTAGAGCCACCCAAAATTCTGAGGGATCTTGACAGTGGGCAAAACAATACTTTCCATTCTTCTGGGGCAGTCTAATCAAGATATAAGATTAGTTGTTCATCGCATCGCATTATAAACAGCTTTCCGTGGATATTAAAATAGAAATATATAATATAATTATTATGATTTTTAAAACCAATTTTGTCAGCCATTAGGGGCCGAGAGCCCGGGCTAACAGAACTAGTGTTTATTTTATTATATTCATTCTAATAGTCGTGGAAAATTGTCTTAATTAGATGCTATACATGGTTTTTGAGAATGGTTAAGAAGCAATACTGGAGAAGTTTTTATATTGTACATTGCAGTGGGGCAAATGAATACAAAAATACAAAAAAAGTATTTCATTTTTTTAACAGGTCTATTTTGGTAATTGATATAGAATACGTGGATATATTTATATGGGGAAAATTTGTCGTCAATTTAGATTGCTAACATAAGGAAAAAGGATAAGAGGATGAATACTCACCTCTTTTTCATGGTAAAATACTACTTCCCCATCCCTAAATTTAGAAGCAGACGAAAATCAAAAACCGCCCAGGGCTTTTTGTAAGTCAATCATAAATAATAATGGGAATAAAAAGAAAAGCGATATTTAGCAAACAGCCGTGGGCGGTCAGAATCAGCTGAATGTTCATTATGAAAAAAATTTCCCCCTTTTTAGAAATAGAAGGATTAATTTTTCATGAACAATTTTTTTTATAAAAAAATAAAATTCTATGTAATTTTTAATTAAAACATTAAAACGAAAATATCTAATCTAATATTCTTGCCCTAAATATGGAAATAGTAAAAAGTAAAAAAATATTTTTTTTAATAATTTTTAATCCTCCCATTTGAAAAGTAGTGGAATAGCAATAAATTTTAGCGCGGCAAAAGCGCTGAGTAGGCCTCTAGGCCCACTGCCTATTTTCGTCTTCTAGTTGCTTCGATTCCTCTCTTTTATTTTTTTCTCTATGATTGCTAATATGGACATGATTTATTGGTCAGTTCGCCCTAGTAGGAGAAATGGGATGGGGTAAAGGTAGTGGAGGTGGAGCATCGTTATTTTAGCCAACTTTATTACATGAAATTCTGGTGCAACATCCAATTTATTATACGTCGATTATTTAAGTCTTTTTAATGAAGTTACTCAATCTAAAATTTTCGATAAAACTGATAAGATTTTAAGAATCGAAACTTCTCTAAAAATGAAGAACTCACCTGTCGTCAATATAGACCGGAGTCCAAGACCCATACCTCCAGATATTTATTCTGACTATGCCCGTATATCCTTCTCCATACAGTTGCTTAATAGATAGATAGTAAGGCTAGAATTAGAATTCTTTAAATCTATCTATAATACGAGATTTAATAAGTAGAACGATGTCTGTCTGTCTATCTGTTTGTTTGTTTGTACCGAAGGATCTCGTTAACCGCCGAACCGATCGGGTTCTCCTTAACAGGGTAGCTTCTCATTGGTCCCGGGAAGGTTTATAACTTGATAGTGCACAACCACCCTCCCAAGAGAAATCGCCCTTTGAAAAAGATAGAGCACCCCGCATGTGCTAAAGGTATAATTTTTTCTTCTTCAAAAATCTAAAAATAGGTACCCTATAATATGTTTGAATAAAACCAACTTTAAATCCTTAGTATTGCTGCCAGTAGGCATAAACCCAGGGAATGCTAAAGAATTAGACAATAAATTAATCATTTCCAATGATAAAAAAATACAATTTAGCAATCTAGGTAAATTAAAAGTATTTGTTGAAAAGTTTACAGACTGCTAATTTAAACAAACCATTCAAGATCCTAAAGAAGTTTTTAACGTTTGTTAGCCAACGAATGAGCAAACGAAATATGAATTTTACATAATCATTCAGACATTAAACATTGTTTCGATCAAGATATCAATATAAAACTTAAGTTTATAATCATAATTAAATTTAAGGAATTTTTTAGAAAAAAATTATTTAGAAGATTTTTCATGTACTAGATAGTAAAGATCGAAACAGTTATCCTATGATATAAAGAAGTATGATTTTTTTGTCTGTAGCTTATGATAACTATAACTAATAAACTGATTGACTTCTCCACTTTAGGCAAGCTTCATATAAGTACCTGGAGGATTTTAAGCTAATCCATTTAAGATTTAAGTATTATTAAGAATTTTTTGGCTATTTTGCGCAGATAACTTTCCCTTGGAATACTGATCCAATTGGTGTAAGGTACGCAGGCACTAAAATTGATTTATAGAAAGAGTAAGATAAGAAGACAAGAATGACAACATCCATAAGTAGCGAAGCTCAAAAAGAAGACGAAAAAAGACCCTCAAAAAATCAGCATGTCACGTCATAAAAACTAAGGATTATCCATCTCTTTTTAGGGGTTTTCTTTCTTGTGAAAGATCCGTGTTAAATCGATCTAGCACCTCAACCAATAAGCAAATCTTAATGAAACTTTGTGGGTATATGTAAATTGTAAACTTATTTAATCCTTAAAATATCAGCCATATATCTCAAAGAGGAGCAAAGAAAATCATGAAAACTTAAAAATCTAGGAATCAAACTAGCGCCCCAACCAAAAGGCAAATCTCAATAAGACTAAATAAAAGTATGCAGAAAATTATAGTACTTAATCCCTTTAAATTTCAGCCGTTTATCTTGAATAGGGGTTGAGAAAATCATGAAAACTTAAAAATGTAGGAATCGATCCAGCACCCCAATTCATTGACGAATCTTTTCAAAATATGAAGAATGTTAACATAATTAATCCCTAAAAATTTCAGGTGTTTATCTTCAAAAAGTTACATTTCCCCTACCTTGTCTCTTACGGACGGACGGACATTTGGAATTATAGAGTAGCTTCGCTACAAAAAGAATAGAGGAAGATAGAAACCTACTTTGAGACGTACTTTTCTGATAAAGATTTGTGTGTAACTTTGAAGGCGTGTGCGTTTTTTGTGTGGAATTACAAACATCTAATAAAAGTTTTTGTTCTTTGATGTTTTTCTAGAATTCCACTACGCAAACAATTCATTTTCAACCTATCCTATTATGTAAAGTAGTATTTTTTTTCTAGTCTGTAGCGAAGGATTTCGCTAACCGCTGAACATAAATTTTTTTTCTTTACAGTGAAACTATAGTTTAAATTATTTTTGGGGTGGGTACCACCACCCTTCGAAGAGGAATGCCTGTAGTAAGATTACCCCCCCCCCCACTCATTTAAAAAAAAATTTAAATAGGGTTCACTCCTAACCCACATTTCAAGTGCCTCTAGAGGTGACTAGGGGTGTAGTAGCTGCTTGTCTATTTATAACTTTCTATGATTCTAAAGCCTCAGGAAAAGGCAGAAAAACATATATTTGTTAGTTGGGCAGGGATTTTAAGGGATAAGACAATTGACGTTAAATTGATGTATACCCCAAAGGTTGATAAAAAAAAAAAAATTACACCTTATTTAGATTATAAATTAAATATTGGTTGAAAAGTTTGAAATCTAATAGTTTCACCATTTACATGGATCTGTCTATCAAAGTCGTTTCTTCATATTTTTCCATAATTCAATGAAAAATACTTCTCTCCACAATACATGCACATTGGGGGAGATTAATTAATCTTCTTTAACCTGTCCGTCCGTGTGTCCCTGCCATTTATCGTTTGCATTTTCCATTAAAAGTTTTAGATAGAATTCTATTTTTAGATTCATAAGGTAAACACATCATCAATAGATAGATAGTTAGGACAGAAAATAGATAGATAGTTAGGACAGAAAATAGATAGATAGTTAGGATAGAAAATAAATAGATAGTTAGGACAGAAAATAAATAGATAAAAAGTTCAGGGTGGGTGGAGACATTGAACGGTAAATAAAACTGGTATCTAAAGTTTTATAATGTTAGCATAAAGACTTTGATCAATTTTATTACATCTTGATTGGTTGGTTCAAACTTATTGGTAATTTTGTATATCATTATTGAGGATATACATTGATGTATCATAGATTGTCCTATCCTCAAGATCCGTGTTAAATCAAAATAATGGACAGATATCTAAAGGGATAAGATAATACCCGACAAATTGATGTACATCCCCAATGATGATATACAAAATTACCCCTTCTTTAGATTAAAATTAGTGAAACAACCAATCAAAATTCACTGGAGTCCCCAAAGTCGTTAGGCCAACGAATAAGAAAACGTTATTATAAAACTTTGGGGACTAGTGTAATAAACAGCCCATTGTCCCATCTTTCTCTGAATTGTCAATATGCAGATGAATTTAATTTTACCTGTTTAGGATCAATAACTCTACGCAGTAGGTCTTCTCTTTTGGCTAGGGCAGCACATGTAGATAATAACCAACAATCACCCAGAATACCCTACACAGACAGAAAGATATGTAGATAGATAAAGTAGCAGCTTATAGTGCCTAATAAAAAAGGACGTCATTTGTATTGTATGATGTCATTTTTTATAGATGAATAAAATATAGTGTCGAACCACATCTATAGTGTTTTAGTTGTGAAGCTACTCTATAATTAAAAATATATATGTATGTTTAAAATAGACAAACAGGCGTATTGATAAATATTGTTCATTGCCGTGCTTTCTAAATTGTACCTAACTGTTTTTGGAACCATTATGCAAAGTTTGAAGTTGATTGGACAATTCTAACACATCTAAGTTGACTTGTGGAGGGATGGACCGACCCTAATAGTAAAAATCTAAGCTGTACATATAGATGGATTAATAATACATATAACCCCGTAAAAGAATCAGCTTTTAGTGTCTAATGAATAAGGACGTCATTCAATACAAATGACCAATGATAGGCCAGTATACATTTAACCATTGGTCAATTACAATGTATACTGGCCTATCATTGGTCATTTGCTATTAGAACTCCAAAGCAGCGATTCGAACCCTTCCTGAATATGAGCAGATGCGCAATGTATTATGCAACAGTCTCCAGTTTAGATAGTTTGTAGCGGATAGACATAGAGTAAGAGTAGCTGCGCTTCCTTTGATTAATAAATGTATTGTAAAATATGCCTATCTTAAGAAATCTTAATTTTGAAATGTATTGTCATTATGTATTTAATTACTTCCCCAAAAATATATAAAAAGTGAAGGAATCTGTTTATATTGCATTTAACCTAACCTAATATTGTAAATAAGATTATTATTGTTAAAACTTTAGACCAGTAAACTTGTGAATAGAAAGTATCCACTCCACATAAATACTATTGATGTCATTTTTGGATATTCAGCTACCATTGGGAAAATTTGTGGATATTCTGCTACCATAGGGAAAAACAAAGTTTTTCAACAAAATTTCGGATTTCTTCATGTGATATAATAAATATTCGCAAAGCTTTTCTACACAGGGTATTTATAAACTCAGTACGTTGCTTAAAGATCATATGACAAGGTTCAGAAGCTAAGCCTCTCTACAATTGAAAACAAGTAACGTCCGTAAGTCGGGTCCGCAGACTTTGTTCATTACACTAGAAGATGAGGAGATAGCTACCTGTAATACATCTCTTCTGGAAGTACCATTCACAAAGATTTCAGGTGACTCCACTAACTCGTGGGGTCGTTTCTAAATTTTAAATCTGTTATATTCTTTAAATACAAAGCTCTTTATAGTGCCCATAAAAAATGACGTAATACAAAACAAATGATCAATGATAGGCCAATACACAGACTGAATTACAAATGGCAGGCCAGTATTACTTCATATTTTATGGGCACTATAAAAAGCTTCTTTAAATACCAATCTAAGTCAAGTTTTAAGTCAGTTGGGACATTTTAACACGTAGCTCCCTAACTAAACGTAGCACAGGAATCGTTCTTATATTTCCAAAAAACTTCTTAGCGGTTCTAACGGTATGCGTACATTTTTCTACTATTAACACAAGCAGCGCAATTTCAATTTTAAAAATGTCCGCATTTTTTTGCACACCCTTTATATTGGAATAAAATATTAGCATTATTGTAAAACACTTAATCAATAATTTTAGTCATTAAAATATAAAATAAATTATGTTTCAAGAAACAATAAACTAGTAGATTTTAATAAATTATTAAATATCGATTTAATAAAGGCTTTTGACTTTATACTAAACTCACCCATGAAAAATGAGATAATTCTTCTTCACTCCTTTCACTGAAATTTAAAAACAAAACATTAGTTTTCGTGAAACCTTATGCACTTTTATATCACAAAATAGGACCATACTCTCGTTAAACCCTATTAAACGTTTTAGATTTATTTCCTGAAAAGAAAGAAAAAATTATTCCTATAAGAAATACAGTCACATGTACACATACATCCTCCTACTTTTTTGGAAGATAAACATCCAATTTATGCATATAACGAATGGTAATAATTTTTCAGAATTTTTTCCAAACTGATTAATTATCGCTGGATTAGAACCGGTTCTCGGCGATACTGAAAAATCAAGTATAGCATACAAAAAAGTTTCCACAATTGGTAAAAAAAAATGATAATTGTTAGCCCGGACCTTCGGCAACTCATGACTAACAAAACTTGCTTTCATCCTAAAATTTTTCATTTCAGATGAAAATTGCTAAGATAAGCCAAATTTCAAAATATGTTACAGTCAAATTGAAAGACACACAAACAGACTTACTTAAAATTAAGATGTATCAGGATAAGATTTTTTCGATCATGGTAAAAAACGAGGAGCTTGTTTTCTCGTCTTTTCACAGATGCTGTTCTCCTATATCTAGCACCTGCGGGGGGATCTAACACTGCGGGGCCTATTTTCAAACCCTACAGGGCAATCATAAACATTTACCTAATCTAACCTAACAAATCATTAACATTTACATTCACCTAACCTAACTTAACCTATCAAAAGCTACTGTGAAAATACGTTGAAACCCGCTACTTCGTGATCTTTCCATACGTTGATTTTTTACCTGAAAAATAATGCCTGGTTGTCCGCTGGAAATTCTGGATCTTCAAATGGGGGATCACCCTGCAACACAAAGTACTGAAAATTATACAAACAGAAGTGATAGAGAAAAAAAATAGATTGAAGAACAGGTAGATATGTGAGAGAATACTGTGCAGAATAATTAACATATTTTTGGCATATAAAGGAGAAAATTGAGAAGAAAAAGGAAAAAGTGCAGAAGGGCGAAGATAAAAATATAACAGTGCAAAAGAAAGATCATCAAAAAAACGCTTCGCTGTTTATTTTATCTAATTACCTTTAAAGGATATAAATTACGGGGATATTATGACCGGGGAATTTTTGTCGTCTATTTAGGTTGTTAATTTAGTTATCAGATATTGGTCAATAAATTCAGCAACTGTCAGGGGAAGGAAAGTGTTAAAGTCATGCGAGGGGGGGGGGGGGGGGTGGTTGCTATCTTTATATTAGCCAGAAACATTTATCAGGGTATGCGAAAACCTCTAACAATATCTACGTATTTCTACCTTATAATGATTTGGTGGGGCAGTAGAAGACATAATACCCAGCTTGCCGTCACCTAGTTCATCACAGAGTTGTCAAATTTGAAATCATGGCTCATTATTTTTTTAATATAAGCCACACCATGACAGTATGTTTGATAATTTAAAAAATCAATAGCTTAGAGTGCTAAAAATTGAAAGATAGTCTATCAATGATGATAATAATAATCTAGCCAATAATATAGTGTGTTTTTTTTATGAGAACTTTTTTGAAAGCAATTTTACCCCACTTATAGTTATCAGAATTTATTGATTAATGGCTTATTTTCTTCGTTTTTTAATGCAATTAATGGAACATTAAAAAAAATTTCAGTTTTTTTATTAACCCTTACAGATCGGGACCCAATTCCCACATTAATATCTCGGCTCCTGGTACAGATAAAGACGTAAAAATTTTTTCTGGTGGTTCATGTGTATTTTTAGAGAAAATTACTTTTTCTAGTCGTAGCAGTCAGACCGCTCCTTAGCCGCTTTTTAGCGGCCAGCCGCTAAATTTTAAAACAGCTGTAGAGCGGCCAATTTTGCAGCTAGGATGACCAAATTTTAGGACGAACTTTTATTTTTCATAACAAAAAAATTACTTTTTCTAATCATCGCCGAAAAACGGCAAATAACGGAAACCGCCATTTTCGGCGGTTACGGCGGTAAAACGGCGGTTGGCGGCGCAAATTAATATTTTTATCTGTTTATTATTGCTCAAGGATTTACAAAAAAAAAATTTAGGTCTCTAGCTGTAATAGAAGCCACGATATTCATGATATATGTCTGTAGTAAAAGCCGGACAAAATCGGTCATAAAGTCGGTCAGTAAGCGGTCAAACGGTCATAACCCCACTTTTCTCAAAAGGTCATTGATATCTAAGTATTCACCAAAAAAAATTTAGGCTTCTACCTTATACACAATAGTCATAATGTAGAAATTAAGATTTATTTAGAATTTTTTCTAATTTTTTTTTGCTACCCAACCGACTTTGACCGGACACCACGACCGACACAGACCAGATATCCTAATAAAATCAATTCTTGCCGACGTATAGTTACTTAACTTAAAAAGTCATGAAGTTACAGCTCTTCATCTTACCTACAAAAAAAATGAGATTGAAAAAAATAGAGGGGGAGGGGGGCTCTTGGAGCCCCCCCCCCTCCGATCTGTAAGGGTTAAAAAGTGCAGAAAAATCTAAAATTCAAAATTTAGGTGACAACATCTAAAAATAGGTTTAGCGCATTTTTCTTATGCTAAAATCTTCTACCCTTTGCAAGAAAAAAATTGGATTTTCAGTAGTTGACTTTGGGGGACCAGTACTTCCTCCCTGATTGAGATATGGCCTTCAAACTTTGATATATTCTAGTAAATGTCCCCAATAGTATCTGTATTAATTTTTAGCTCTATATCTCAACATTTTGTAGCCATTCTTGCAAAAGGTAGAAGATTTGAACATAAGAAAAATGCGCTAAAACCATTTTTAGATGTTGACACCTAAGTTTTGAATTTTACATTTTACTGTACTTTTTAAACAAAAACTGTAATATTTTTTGTTTGTTTTATCAATTGCATTAAAAAACGAAGAAAATAAGCCATTAATCATTAAATTCTGATAATTTTAAGTGGGGTAAAATTGCTTTCAAAAAAGTTCTCATTAAAAAAACACACTGTATTAATAATATTATAATCTAATATTACTTTTCTTTTAATTATTTTTTTAAAACTAATGCATAAAGTTGATTTTTTTTATTGATAATTATCAAGTGTATTGATATTGAAGTATTTGTTTATACTTAACTGAATGGCACTTGGAAGTTGGATGCCACCTTAAGTACAACAAAAACTACAATTTTTCAGAGATTTAGGGAAATGAAAAAAAACCAGATAGAGAGAGAGATAGGACAATGGCTGCTTTATAATAACTTTTTCTTATTCGTTGTCTTAACAACTTTGGAGACTCTTGGTGTATTTTGATTGGTTGGTGAAACAAGTTGAATGTTCAAAAATTTCAACCACTAATTATAATCTATAGAAATGGGTAATTTTGTGTTATCATGGGGGATTTACATCAAGTTATCGTTCATTGTCATATCCCTCTAGAACCCTGAATCTAAACCCTAAATTCATTATTTTGTTTTTTAGTTTTTTGTCAGCAGGTTGTGTAATTTATTTTTGTCAACTCTGCCTGGAGATTCTTCAGCCATTTGTTTGCCTAGCCGCATTTCTTCATCATCATCTATGATAGCATGTCCTACTTCTGCTGCATCAAGAACATCAACTCTGTAATTTGATGAAAAAATGTTCATAAATATTTGTTTGGAAAAAAAGCAATAGACTATTATTGTAAAAGAATTTCAACAAAGAAGTAAAATTATTAAATACAAGTAACGTCTTTATTTTTTTTATAAACTGCTTATTTGTAATTGACAATATTTGGATCATGGAAAGAAAACAAAGTAGCGGATTTCGTCGTATTTTCACAGTAGCTTTTGATAGGTTATTTTAAGTTAGGTAAATGTTAATGATTGCCCCGCAGGGTTAGGATATAGGCCCCGGAGAAATAGAACCCCCACAGGGGCTAGAAATAGGAAAATAGCATCTGTGAATATACGACGAAACCAGCTACTTCGTATTTTTCCATGATCCTAAAAATAATTCTAAAGTGTTTAATTACCAAATTACTTTTTTATTTTCATGTACATTTCTAACACAACCAAGAAAAATGTATGGAAGTTTTTTCCTTTGTGGACATTACCCTAATTAAAAAAAAACTCGTTCCGTCATTCGTTAGAATAAAATGTTTGGCTGTTATGCTTTTTTCGTAATTTGGTTGTTTTCGTTGGCTTAACAACTTTGGGGACTTTTACTGAATTTTGATTTAGTTAGTTTATTAAATAGAGTGTCAGTACGTTTCAACCACTAGTTGTAATTGAAAGAAGGAGTAATTTTTTGTATTAACATTGGGGACGTACATCAATTAGTCGGCCATAGACTTATCCCTTTAGATTCCTAAGATTTAGATAACAAGTGTTGAGATACTAGAAGTTGCAAGGATATTGCTTACTTTGCTGGTCTGCCAGTCCCATCCTCGTCAACTTGGCTGTTTGTAGGACTCAATCTTATTCTTACTCCACACTAAACAATATTATTCATTCGATAATCCATCTATTTATACAATATACCGATAATATATTCTGTCTGTCTGTTTATCTGTCTTACTGTCTAACTGTTTTTCTATCTGTCTGTCTATCTGTCTATCTGTTCTGTCTGTTCTGTCTGTTCTGTCAGTTCTTTCTGTCTGTCTGTCTGTTTTGACTTTTCTGTCTGTCCTATCTGTTCTGTCTGTTCTTTCTGTCTGTCTGTCTGTCTGTCTGTCCGTCGGTCTATCTGTCTGTCTTTATGTCTGTCCATCTTTCTATTTGTATTACTGTCTGTATGTCTGTTCTGTCTGTATGTCTGTCTTCCTGTCTGTCCATCTGTCTGTCTGTTCTGTCTTTTCTGTATGCTTTGTCTGTTCTGTCTGTCTGTCTGTCTGTCCATCTGTCCATCTGTATGTCTGTATCTCTGTCTTTCTGTCTTTCTTTCTGTCTTTCTTTCTGTCTTTCTTTCTGTCTTTCTTTCTGTCTTTCTTTCTGTCTCTCATTCTGTCTTTCTTTCTGTCTCTCATTCTGTCTTTCTTTCTGTCTTTCTTTCTGTCTCTCTTTCTGTCTTTCTTTCTGTGTTTCTTTCTTTCTGTCTTTCTTTCTGTCTCTCTTTCTGTCTTTCTTTCTGTCTTTCTTTCTGTCTCTCTTTCTTTCTTTCTATCTGTCTGATCGTCTGTCTGTCTGTGTGTCTGTCTCATATATCTACCTTTGGATCTGGAAGTAGATTTGGATCAAACTGTTTGAATCTTTGGTTATTATTATCAGGTTCTGGAGTGGAGGAAGTCGTGCTTGACCTAAAATTAATACATATAACAGGTATTGTCAATAAATTAGTATTTTTTCATCTATATCAAGTTTCAATTTGTAGATAGGAAAGAATCGTATTATGAACCGTTTTCCGCGGATAGTAAAATTAAAAACTAGTATATATTACATTATTTTGTTTCATTTTTAATTGTTATTTAACGATTCAATGCATTGTTTTTCAGTATGGACCATGAGAATTAATCAGTTTGGTGACATACTATTTTTCATGTACTATTTAAAAATAAAATTTAGTTAAAAATTTAGTTTTATCCAATAGGAAAAACTATTTTTTAATGTCTAAATTTAAAATGTCAGTGATTTTTCCAGGGTTTTTCTGATAAATTTAAATTTTTTTTTAAATTTAATAACCCTTTGAAAATTAATTCTATCAAATTTTAACATGATCAGGTTAAAGGAATTGATACAGGGATACGTAAATAAAAGATATTCCAGTATGGTATTGAAACTGATTAATATCCGGTGGATTAGAACCGTTTTACAGCCATGCTATTGCTGAAAAGTCATGTATATCATCAAATTAGACAATTAAAAAAAAAAATAATAAAATTGTTAGCCTATTCATTCGGCTCCTTTATAATTTTGCATTTTAATATACGCGGAAATCTGTCTACAATACGATGCAAAGATTTTATTTGGCATCTCACTATTTGAATAATTACAAGAACGATAACGTCCAATAGTAGCTAAGATGAAAGTATAGAAAAGAAATAAAGGGATGGGGAAGGATTAGTAGAGGGAATGGAAATAGAAGAAGAAGGGAAGATATGGGAAGAGAAAGAGAGGTGGAGGGGAATGAAGGGTAGAGGGAGCAGAGGAAGAGAAAAGAGAATTGCCAGCGCTCTACTGAAAATTAAATCAATCCTGCATTACAGACAGAAGGACAGACAGACAGGTTAGGATAGGTAGTGTTGGCTATTATCTCTCAAAACTAAGATAGGGTAAAATATTGACAAAATTTGTTTAATTCAACTTCGTGCAAAGATTAAATTATCTTCAAATTATTTATTTCAGGTTGTTTCTACATTACAGATAATTTTTTTCAATCATTATTTTTTGACAGCTTTGAAGAAATTAAACATTTACTGCTAAAGATTTTATGTAATTTCTTTACAATATAAAAAAAACATATCACCAGGTATACAAAGGGATAAGACGATGACCGATAAATTGATATACATCCCCAATGATGATACACAAAATTATCCCTACTGTAGATTACGATTAGTGATTGAAATGTATGGACACTTAAAATTGGTGAAAACAATTGAAATTCAATAAATAAAAGTTATCTAGACAACGAATAAGGAAATGTTATTATAAAACTTTGGGGACAAATGTAATAAACAGCCTAATTCACCTCAACCTCCTCCCCCCATACTCCATCCCTGCCTATCACCGAAAATTCCTTTATTTCATTGTGTAAAACGTTACTGTGCTTTTTCATAAAAAATACTATTAACTTGTATTATTTTTTCTTACTGGTTTTTTTGATACTAAGTAAAATTCTCACTTATCAAATGGTCTTAAAAGGATTACACATTTTAGATAACATTATTAAAATTAAAATTAGAACGTGAAATAAAATTAAATCTTAAATAATGCAAGATCTTTGTTACGAAGATACTTATCCATAGATAATAAATTGATGTAAAACTCCATTTATGATAAACAAAATGTAGATCAAAATTATAGGTGAAAAAGTTTAGTTTCTGAAAAGTTGTATCAAGATCGAATAAAATTTACTAAAGTTTTCTAGTCAACCAATGAGAGGTCGTGTTTTAAAATCTTTAAGGACCAGTATAATTTACACTCCAATTTTCTTTTCCTCCTATTGTCTAACAAAACTGCAGAGGGAGGGGCGTATTTTCTGCACCCCCCCCCCTTTCACCTTACCTGCTAGCACTTGGTGCACACCCCATCACCTCTCCACAATCAGAATGTGTTCCAGTTTTTTTTCAGAATAATCAGAGCAATTCAAACCTTAACAATAGAGATAATCTAGAGACAATATGTATAAATTAGCCAATAGGAGAATAGTGATGGAACATCCCAGACCTGTCATTGGTTCAAACATTTTACAGATTTGATTATGTAAGGGCATATTTTTTTCATTTTGTACGCATTATGAGTCAGCTATGAATTGTCGAATTTCTTAGAATAAAGCTTTTCTTGATTAAATTTATCGAGTACTAATTTTACATTTTATCTTGTATATGTATATGTTGTTATATGTATAGAGTGAAACTGAGAAGATATTATAGACATAAAACTATTTCACTATCAGATACACGATGGAAATGCCCTAGATACAAAGTATCTTCCCTACAGTGTCATAATCAGGAATAAAGCAGAAAGAGAGGGCACAACAGACTGCTTATTACATTAGTCCCCAAAGTTTTTTTAAAGAATGTTTTCTTATTCGTTGGTTTAACAACTTTGAGGGCTTTTATTGAATTTGATTGGTTAGTTCATTTTGTTGAGTGTTCAAACGTTTAAACCACTAATTGTAATCTAAAGAAAAGGTAATTTTGTGTATCATTATTTGGGAAGTACATCAATTTATCGGCCATTGTCTTATCCCTTCAGAACCCTTCTAATTTACAGTGTGATATAATCAGCGAGAAAGATAATAATGGTCAAATAATCAACAACCCTTTATTCCCCCTTAAAAACACTGAATCTAACATGTCAGAAGATTAATTGTATCACCCTATTCTCCTATCCCCAAATCCCTGATGATAATGCAATTCTAAATTATATTTAGCAAATAAGGAAGCCAAAGTTATCCTTTTCCAATAAATAAAAATATAAATACTAACAAGGAAGATCAAGTTCAACACTGGCAAGCATTCTAAAGAATTTTATGAAAAATTAGATGAGGGGACACACCATTAAGTCTTATTTTGGCTAATTTCTGAAACAAATATTGCAGCCGAACGTCCTAGAGAAACAAAATTTTTGATTGAATGTCCTTTGTCTGGAAGTAGTCACTGTGCATTATAGTGAATTGTGCCTGTTTTTTTTTATGCCAAGACATCCCCCTACTAAAGTTTTCAATGTCGTGCACCTGACATATCAATAGTAGGATTTTTTAATATGGTTACTTATGACTGTAACCTAAAACCTACCCGAAAACTAGCGGTTTCGCTACGTGTTATGCCTTAGTCGAATACAAAAAAATGAATTCTAGAGGAACTTTGCTTTCAAGAAAATCCTATTATTACAAGATATTCATGACGTAGGTATATCTATCTATTATCTATCATTCATTAATGTATATATTGTCAATCTAACTGTCAGTATATATGTAAGTATTTCTTAAAATTTAATTATTGTGTGTCTATCTATCTTTCTATCGATCCATCAATCTATCTATCTATCCCACTATTCAATATTCATAAGTAATTAATCTCAATGCTAAAACCCAGGATTAAAAAGGATGACAACATCCATAAAAACGAAGCTCTGAAATTAAAGGACATACGAACCTTAACACAGGTATTGTCAGAACTGAATTAGAAGATTATTATATATAAGTACAAACAAAATTATAAGTAAATTTGTTGCATTGTTTTGTAAACTGCATAAATACATAACTTTTTAAGGAGTGTTTAAAGACATACTCACATTTTTAGGACCTGATTATAGAGATGTTTCGCTTATAACATCGCACCTTGTTGTAATAGGAATCAGTATTCCAAAAATCAGATGAATCGGATAATTCTAACATACAAAAATTTGATATAAAAAAATCAGCATGTTTGAAATGGACGTACAGACTTTCTGGTAACGATTATAGAGTTGGTTCGCTTTCTAAGTCGTACCTAACTGTTATAGGAATCATCATGCAAAGTTTGAAATCGATAGGACAATTCTAACCTGTTAAGATAATTGAAAAGAGCTAATTGTTACGGACGGACGTGCGGACAGACCCTAAATATAAAAAAGCTTTGCTTTTAAAATGATTAGTTTTTGTCTTTTTTCTTTTTTATATCATATTCATACACTATAAATTCAGAATTGTAATGTAGTGCAGCTACAATTAGAATGTTGTATACACTAAATAATAATTAAAATAAAGTAGTAAGATTTTTTTGTCTAAAGCTAAAGATCTGTTTTCCTGACCTCTCTTGCCATCCCCTATAGGCTAGGGGCGAAGCAACTAGTTTAATATAAAGTAGTAAGCTTTTTTAGTTTGTAGCGAAGGATCTCGCTATTCACTGAACCAATTATGTTCTCCTTTACAGGAATCTTCAACCTCCCAAAGAAGATGAAAACCCCCCCCCCCCCAAAAAAAAAGTGCCCTAGAGACTTCTAGGGGCGTGGCCGCTAGTATTTTTATATAGGAATAATATTTTTTAGCTAACGACCCTTAAAGTTCGAACATACCTTTTTTATAGAGTAGCTACGCTAAAATATGAGAATAACTTTGAGAATATTCACATTACAAAGTTTAATCTCATCATTTATTACAAAGAAAATATAAATTTTAAAAGACGGAATAAAATGGAGTGGATTTATGCCATTTTCTGGCCTCACCCGCCGCTCTTCCCTTTAGTTTAGGGGCGAAGTATCTAGTTCCATATAAAGTAGTAAGGTTTTTTTTGTTTGTTTATCATTCTAGATCTCGCTGACCACTGAACCGATTGGGTTCTTCATTTTGAGGAAACTTGCCAGAGAGAGAGAGAGAGAGAGAGAGAGGGAGAGAGAAAGAGAGAGAGAGAGAAAAAGAATGAGAGAGAGAGGGAAAGAGAGAGGGAGAGAGAAAGGGAGAAAAAGAGGAAGGGAGAGAGAGAGAGAGGGAGAGAGAGAGAGAGAGAGAGAGATAGAGAGAGAGTGAGATAGAGAGAGAGTGAGACAGAGAGAGAGAAAGAGGGAGAGAGAGAGGGATAGAGAGAGAGAGAGAGAGAGAGAGAGAGAGAGAGAGAGAAAGAGAGAGAGAGAGAGAGAGAGAGAGAGACAGAGAGAGAGAGAGAGAGAGAGAGAGAGAGAGAGAGAAAGAGAGAAAGGGAGATAAAGAGAAAGAGCAAGAGAGATAAATGATGAAAGTCTCAACTTCAACTATTCTTGAAGAACAATCACCACGGATTATACTTTAGATTTTCTCTTCACATTATGTACGTTTTTTATAACAACAGCTACTCTACAAGTCTGTTCATCATTCAATAACACAGATTCTTCTCCTTCCTCTGCTCTGCACAGATTTACCCCCTCGCTCCATTCATAACAAGTTTTCTTTTGAGTTGGAGGTGCCAAAGACAATGACATCCCCAAATTTGATACATACTAACAAAAAAAAATTCCATGGTTTTTACCCTCCTTGTAAATTTTAAATGAGGGCACGTTAAAAGTTATTAATATTATTAACAAACGCTTTGTTAATATCAAAACTACACAAATTTAACATTTAATAAATCGCAAATGGTATTTGTGGAAAGGATAAAAATAACCTAAAACGTCCTATAGCTTAAATTAAAAAAATAGATAGCCTAAAACCACCTTAGGACCTAAATAAAGATTCCTTAAATGAAGAACTCATTCGGTTCTGTAGTTATCGAAATCTTAAGCTACAAACAAATAAACTAAATAAGTCCGAGGACTTCAACATGAAATCTTATTTTTTTTATATTAAAGAAATATCCTATTGACTTAAACTTTTAATGCGATAATTATTATAAGAAGCGAAAGCACTCTATATCTAATTGGCAGAGAGAGAGAGGGACCACGGGGGTTGTTTATTACACCAGTCCCCAAAGTTTCATGATAACGTTTTCTTATTCGTTGGCTTAACAACTTTGGAGACTTTGGTCAATTTGATTGGTTCTTTGATTAAGTTAAGTACCATCAAACGTCCCAACCAATAATTTTATCCACAGAAGGGGTAATTTTGTTAATTTTGTTTGGGGAGTTACAAGAAATTATCGGCCATAGATTTCTGATTACTTGGGCTGACAAACAAATATTTTACAGAGTAGTTGCCCTATAATAAACAATATAAATATCTTATTTTGTGACAAAACCTCATAAAATTGCGCAAACAACGCAAAATACAAATATCCTAATTTGAGAAACATAAATTTTGTGCAGACACGAACCCAGGGATATCAAGGGATAAGACAATGAACAATAGATTTATGTGACCCCAAATGATAATATTTCTATTTGAATTATTGGTGAAAAAGTTTGGACACTGCTAGTTTGTATAACCCAATCAAAATTAAAACACGCGCTTTTATAAAACTTTGGGTTAAAGTTTAATAATTACAGTCCATTGTCCCCTCCCTATCTGCACAAACTATACATGAATATGGAATTTGGGTTCGTTGCCATACAGCAAATTATAAACTAGCAACCTGATGTACGCTAGTTGTCGTACAGGTCAGAGGTTCGATTCTTTACACATATATAATATATATTTTAAACTTTTTATGTTAGGTTGTATTAAGTAAAGGTTAGAAAAGTCCCGCAAGGATTTTACCAAGGTTCGAATCTCGGGCCGACACCGCGTCATAACTAAAGACGTTAAAAATGGTTCCTACTGCTGCTATGTAAGGTGCGCGACATAAATAATAAGAGTAAGGGGATTGCATTGGCCCATAAACAGGCGCAACTCATTACCATGCACAGTTAGCACTTCTCAGGTCGTGCTATCAAAGGGTTGGTTGTCTGATGGATGTTACTTAACCTAATATCCTTGGGTGTTAGAGTATCGCATCCCATTACACGTAGATGGGGCTCTGGATTCTCTAGATTAACTAAAATCGAAGGAAAATCCCGCCCTTACGAGGTAATGGTAAAATGGTAAAAGGTATACATATTGCATTTTAAGAATTTTTTGTTCAAAGATTTGCTGTAGAAATAAATATTATTTTGACGTTTATAAAAACTTCTTCATATACATAGTACAACTATTAAAAGAACAATAAAAATTCTTCTGGCATTCTTTATTAAATTTTTAGTAGCGAAGCTACTCTATAATTCAAAATGTCCGTCTGTCCATATGTCCGTCTTAGTTTGGGGGAAACGTGATTTTCTCGGCTCCTATAAAAGATAAAATTTTTTGACAATATTCCTATTATTAAGGAGCACAATTAACTATAAAACGTCAATGGCGGTAGAACCGCTTTTTAGCAAATTTTAGTCTATTTTTGTATTTTTCACCATATCTTTGGTGTTTATGGTCCGATTTTCAATTTTTTTCAATTATAGTATCAAAATTAAATTTCCTGTCGTTTCAAGAAAACAACTATGGCAGACAGACTGCCTTCAAGCAGGTTTTAGGCTATTTTTCACATTTTTCTCAAAACCTTTGGTGTTTATGGCCCGATTTCCGTGGTTTTTCAGTTATAGATATCAAAATTAAATTTCCTGTCGTTTCAAGAAAACATCAATGAAGGTCAGACTGCCTTTTTGCAGGTTTTTGGCTATTTTTATATTTTTCACATTTTTCCTTATATCTTTGGTGTTTATGGTCCGTTTTTTAAATTTTTGTAGTTAAAAATATTAAAATTAAATGTCCCGTTTGTTTTGAGCAGCATGTAATTTACTTTGACCGCCAGTCTTATATAAATATTAAGAAATTAAAAACAAATGTTGAAAAGGTTTCGTTATTTTTTTCCTAATATACATGCTTTTGACAACTAATATCTAAATTCTTATTTAATTGTTTGTGCTTCACTACTTATGGATGTTGTCATCCTTGTTACATTATGTATTATACTTGTAGTGGCTTCACTCATTTCTTCTAAGTGCTTTGCTTTGGAAGAGGAGAAATAACTAAAACTTTTATGCTTAGAATAAACCCATTGTATTATAGCCCCTTCAGAGGCTTAAGTTTTATAGGTTATATTTCTAGAAAAATAGCTTAAATAATCACATGACATATTAAAGACTTATATTTTTGGTCAATATAATTTTATTTATTATAAAAATGTATATTATAGTTTTTTTTACAAATAGACATCCTGTTACTTTAGTATATGAAAGGATTATTTAATGTTTATAAATATTTAATGTATATTTTAATCAATAACCTTTGCATATTTAAAATAAAGGAGGCCTTTAATTCAAACAATTATATACATATCTAAAATATAATCAAATTTGCATGTAACATTACATGAAAATTAGACATACAACGTTATAGAGTAGACTCTAATAGGTCATTAAAATATTCTAAAATATGATTTTTAATCCAATAGAATTTTTGTAATAATTATAATAATGATATGATTGGTCAGAGATATGTTGTTTTATAGAATAGATTACCGTTGATCATGGGAATGTTTAAACAAAAATCTAGACGCCTATCTTTAAAAGCGACTGAGTAAATCTTCTAACATAGAGGGATAAACGAACTGACGTAAGTTTTGGACATAAAATGCATAATTTATTTTCGTGGAAAAAAAGCTGATCACCTTCCAAAAAATCCGCAACAACTGAATAATAATTTCATGTTGGTTAATTCTTCTACCAGACTCTTACTTCTTTATGTACATTCATCTTATTTTATTCATTTTATCTTTGTATATACTATCTGAAATAATTGTTATTTTTAATAATGTTAAGTACATTTCTCTTAAGTATGTAGAGGGAGAAAGTCACTCAAAAATATGACACTTGACGTCATAAAAATGAGGTAGATGAGAGGAGAAGGGGTAAAGAAAACCCCTTAAAAAGAGACGGATAATCCCTCATTTTTATGACGTCACGTGGCTGATTTATGAGTGACTTTCTCCCCCTACCTTGAGCATAACCATACAACTACCTGGATCCCCATGTTGAGGACCTTTTTCGTCTGCTAGCAAATTGCTTTCTGCTCTTTTGTTTCGACTTGGCTTTGTGAATTTACTGACGCTATTAGTTGAGTTTAAAGACCCAATTGTAAGTTAGCACAGGGACCTCGAGATGGGGACATAGAGTTATTTAACCCCTTCCCCCTCTATTATTTTGCTTTAATGTTGGGATTGGGTAGGCTGTCCTTCCAGACACCAAAATAGCCGAAATCCTTCCAAGAAAAATTATACAGCTACCCTAAATTAAAAAACAACTGTTCTCGAGAACTTAACAGGCCTAACTAAACGTTTATACTTTTATATGGGATGAAGTTAATAGTTCTTAGTGAGACAAATAACTGGTATTTTTTATTTACGAAAAAGTTGCAAGAAAAATATGATTTAATCTACCATAACATTTGAAATTGGTAACTTATTCCGTGCTTTTCGTCAACGTGCCTATCGATCACTGAAACACTGCTCCACTCCCATTATCAAGAAATTAAAAATGAGTGGGGGTTACCCTGCCGGGCTACCCAGTACCCATTATAACCTAACCTAACATAAGGAAAAAAAGAAACATACAAAAAACTACCCCTGCCTGTTACTCACAATTTATTTCAAAATCAGATAACAATCTACTTTAAGAAAAATGCTTTTTATTCAAAATTAAGGATCATAAAACAATATGATAACGTTAAATAGAAATTTAAAGATATTTAATCTTAACCCTTTTTTAAAATTTTTAATTAATAATAGAACCATACATATTCGTTGAACCTCGGTAAAAAAACCTTTGTTATATAACCATTGTTTTCATTCTATAGCTAGTACAAAATGGAAATTAAACAATAAAGTTAAAATTATAAAAAAGTTTATAACCTCCTGCAGTTAAACGCTACGTTAAAGTCAAAGTGTCGTTAATTATTTTTAAACAGGGAATGTAAATTCGCGAGTAATCGGGATTATGATTGCTACGAATCTTAGCATAAATTTCGCGATAACAAGACGTTATAAAGTCTAACTGATAATGCTATGTCAGATGCGTGACATTTTTGTTAAGAACGACAATATTGCAATCGTCAAACAAGCGCAACTCATTACCATTCATTATTATGATTTCCAGACAAAAGTTATGCAATCAAAGGGTTGGCTATCTGCAATAGAGAGAGGAATTGTGTCTTTGGGCCAATTGTATATAAACCTTAGTCATCTAACCTAAACTAAAATAAATGTTAAAAACATGCATTTTGACGTCCTATAGCAGTCCTCTATGTGTAAGTCTGTATTAAAGCAACTATTAATAGAATAATTTATTTTGTACTTGATTAAACATTAATGAAACAAACTGGCATGCTTTGTTTTCCTTTACACAATACCGACGCGATGTTATTATATTTTAGCAAAAGACTGATATTAAACAATTTTAATTATCTAACCTAAAATTAAATGTAATATAATCGGATATAGATTTTTAATCAACAATACTTTAAAAGTTTAGTTTTTAAGGCTTTGTCGAAATAATGATCATTAAACAAAAAGTTATTGTAAAATATTTTCTCGTATTCATTCGAATCCGGTGGATAGGAACCGGTTCTCATCCATACGAAAAAACTATGTCCAGCATCGTATTATATCCAGCTTTCTGCCTTCGGCACCTCGGGGCTAAACAAGCTAGTTTTAATCTTATAATTGTACATTCTATATCCGCGGAAAGCCGTTTATAATATGATGCGAGAAATAACTATTCCAGTATGGCCTCGATACCGATTAATATACGATAAACTAGATCAAGTTCTCTACCATACTGAAAAATCATGTATAGCATCGAATTACAGACAATTTTCCACGAATAAAGACATTTTTCCGCCCTCATACCATTCTGCCACTGAAAAATATTGACAAAACGTGAAATGAATATTTAATAGTCCTATAAATGTTTTACATAATATATTTAAGTTGCTTTATATGTTTACTTTACAGGCAATTTATACATACATTTTAATCAGGCTATGGTGGTGTTTTTACATTTCAGAAAAAAGTTGTAATATTTTGCAAATTTGTAGTAATACACTTCTTGCAAATTTAAAATAAAATAACTCTTTTTCATGAGTTTTCTTTCCCACTTCTCCTCTCCTCATCCCTCATTTTTCAGAATCTTTTTAACAACATGACCCTTTTTAAATTTAAATTAGTGGAAAAGACGGCACACCTTAATTGCTGTATATATATAATATATATATATATGTATTGTATAAAAAACCAAAAATCACTAAGAAGTTCAAGGTTAAGGGAAAGCCAATGATTATATTTTTCTTGTTCAAGATAGTTTGAAATTCCAGTTTGGTTGCACAATTTACCTTACCTTTTGCTTCATAGAAATAAATAGTTCAATTTTTCTTATATTATATTAAATACTAGCGACTTCGCCCCTATTTAGTTTTTAAAAAAGGTAAAAAAATCTTTTTTTTTTGTGGTGGGTATATTTTTTTAGAGGCGATTTCTATTGGGAGGGTGTTGGTATCCTCCCCAAAAATAGTTATAAATCTTTCCGGGACCTAGGTGAAGCTACCCTGTTAAGGAGAACCCGATCGGTTAAGCGGTTAGCAAGATACTTCGGTACAAACAAACAAACAAAAAACAAACAAACAAACTCTGTAATACAAAGGGTAGGAAAGGGCAGGAAAAAGCCTAAAACCATTCCAAATCTGAAAATCAAATAGCCTAAAAACATCCTGGGACCAATGTGAAGCTTTCCTAAAATAGGTAACTGAACTGGTTCAGTAGTCATTAAAATCTTAAGCTACAGACAAAAATAAACCTTCTACTCATTGACAAAATTATCCTTTTTTTTACATTAAATCAAATTTTACCATAAAATACCTAAATTTAATTGGTTTATATAATTTTAATTTATTTTAATAATTTTGGGGCTCTTTGGAATCTATTGTCTTCTACTTTTGCAATTTTTTTGAGAAAAAGAAAACAATTCCTATTAAATATCAGACTTACATAAAAGTTTTGAGTTTGTTAATTAATTCTCAGATTTATTGGGAATTGTAAATGAGAAATCAGGGAGGGAGGCGCTGTTTATTATACTATTCCCCAAAGTTTTATAATAATGTTTTCTTATGCGTTGGCTTAACAACCTTGGGGACTTTTATTGAATTTTAATTGGTGGGTTCATTTAGTTCTGTATCCAAAAGTTTCAACCACTAATTGTAATCTACAGAAGGAGTAATTTTGTGTATCATCATTGGGAATGAACATCAATTTATCTGCCATTGTCTAATTCCTTTAGATCCCTGATGAGAAATAGAAATGCCAGTTAGCAAAAATAAGTAAATTTATAGCTGAAAAGTAATTAAGAATTCTCAATTATTATGCAATAATTAATAATTATATCAGATTAAATTATTTAAACATTTTCATGGTAGGCATCAATTACAGCGTATATTGCGGAGATGATTGGAGCGCAGCTGGTAATTAAAAAAAATATTTTAGCAAATTACTGACTTATAAACTAACTAGAGGATACGCCCTTAGCATCCAGGGGCTCTGTACTCCAAGTGACAGAGAAGGGCTAGAAAAAACGCTGAAAACTAACCCAAGAATTAAATCTGAAAATAAATTAGCCTCAAACCATATGTGAAGCTTACATAAAATTAGAACCCAAATTCAGAAATTATTGAGATCTTAAGCTTTAGACAAATAAAAACCTTATTACTTTATAAAATACTAAGCTTCGCCTCTAGTCTCTAGGGGCTTTTTTCCCCAATAGAAAATTTTAAAAACATGATGTGAGTACGGGAATCATTACATCTTCTATTACCTATCCAGCCGAAAAAATTATGAATGAATCGCCAATCCCAACTGAAAAAATTGCGAATGAGTCGCCAATTTTTGCAAATAAATGGGGAATTCGCAAAATATATGCAAAAATAAATACTAAAAAAAGAAAAAAATGGGAGCGCATTTTTTTGGTTTTTGAGGGGGTTAGGGGTGTCCCACCCCCAAGAAAAAAGCCTAAAACCACCACGGACCAGTAGGTATATACGCTGAAGAGTAGAATCCAATCGGTTCAGTAGTTACCAAGATCTTAAGGGACGGACAGACGGACAGATAATTCTACTTTGTATTATAGATGATGTACCATTCAGTACCAAATTAAAAGCCATTAGTGTATATATTTTGAAAAATGATAACATTCTACATAAAAAAAAATACAAAGATAATGAAAAGAAAATGAAGTAGCGGTTTTCGTCGTATTTTCACAGAAGCTTATCTCCTATTTCTAGCCCCTGAGGGGGGCTCGAACTCTGCAGAGCCTATTTCATTAACATTTACCTAACCTAACCTAGCCTAAAATAACCAAAAATAATCAAAAGCTACTGTGAAAATATGCCGAAGCCCGCTAATTTGTTTTCTTCCATGATCCAAAAATTTCCAACTATTTAAGAGAGATTCTCCAGAAAATGATGGTGTCAAATTACATGTTGTAGAAGTTAGGGAGATTGGGGATATTGGACTATAAATAACACTGGTACCCAATGTTTTATAACCATGTTGTCTCATTCGTTGGCTCAATAACTTTTGATACTTTGATTGAAATTTAATTGGTTGGGTCCAAACCTATTAATGTCTTAACTTTTTCTAATCTACAGAAGGGGTAATTTTGTTTGTCATTAATGAGGATATTTATCAATTTATCGTTCATTATCTTATCCCTTGATATGCCTACATGTGGTATAAGTACATTTATTTATGTTGAGTTAATTATATTATTTATTGTGAAAAGGATTCCACTGGGGACGTTTCTTTGATACAGATAATATTTTTTATTTTTAAAAGCGAAGCTTCTCCATAATTAGGGTCACTCCGTCCGTCTGGAACTGATAGCTTTTTTCGTTAATTTAGGCATGTTAGAATCGATTTCAAACTTTGCTTGGTGATTCCTGTAGTAGTTAGGTACGATTCAGAAAGTATAGCAACTCCATAATCGTTACCAGAATGTCCGTACGTCCATTTTATACATGTTGATTATTAACTTTTTTACAATTAATTTTTATGTGATCAAATTATCCGATTGGTCTAATTTTTGAAATACAGATTCTTAGGACAACAAAGTACAATGTTATAAGCGAAGCATCTCTATAATTTTGTCCTAAAAATGTCAGTATGTCCTTAAACAGTATCCCGTATTTCAGAAGTTTTGAAACAAATATTCTTACAATTTTGTTTATACATTTAAAAATTAATATTCTGCTTTTTCAGTTCTGACACTCTACAATTGTTAATGTTCGTTTGTCATACCATTTCAGAGCTTCACTTTTATGGATGTTGTCATCCTTGTTTTGCATATATATATACAATACATGATATATTCTATTCTAAAAAAACAACTTTCAATAATCAGGCATGTTAGAATTGTCCTATCGATTTTAACATTAGCTTGATGATTCCTGTAACATTTAGAAACAATTTACAAAATGGCCTGCTGTATTGCATCAAGATCCATGACAGATCTATATAGGAAATAAATGTCTATATATGAGCTCAAGTTTTCCAAAGTTAAGAAGTTAAAAACTCATACTGGTTCAATAATCAATAATAAACTCTCATTACCCAAACTGATAAGACCCATTATTTTACTCTATGAAGAATAAATTAAATTTTTTATTTCATGTTGCTATTTAAATTATATTGAAGTATCAAATTTCTATTCATAAAATAGAAAATTAAAATCTATAATATAGTAAATCAAGGAAAACTAAGTTTTAATATAATTTGATACTAGCGACGCGCCCGAATGTGTTCAGATATTAAACTAAAGTTTAACATTTAACTAAAGAGTTTAACCCTTTCTGGACGATAATTTTAAACAAAAAACATTAGGATTCTAAAATAGTTTAAAGAAAGAGAGGCAAAACTTTATAATTTATACGGTTTTATATAAAAATAATGAAATCAAAATAAAGACGGAAGGAAAGGGAAGTGAGGAGAGGGACATTAAATCTTTAAAAAATGATGAATAAACGAAACTATAAATGTCGTAGTAATCTTTATAAGTAACTTGATTTGTAGTTCGGTTCGGAGAGAGATAGGGATAGGTCAATGGAAGAAAAAAGATTAATAGTCGGGGATAGGTCAATGGAAGAAAAAAGGATAATTTTCAGAGATAGGTCAATGGAAGAAAAAAGTTTGATATTCAGGGATAGGTCAATAAAAGAAAAACGGTTAATAGTCGGTGATAGGTCAATGGAAGAAAAAAAGGTTAATAGTTGGGGATAGGTCAATGGAAGTTTAATGATGCTATATATTTAGATAATGCAGAAATTTCTGAGAAATTGAATGAACACTTCACTTCTGTAGCAAGCAAGATATCATCTAAAATAAATCCTTCTAACATTGATCCGTGTAGCTATATACCTAATTATAATTCCAGTTTTAAAATGCATACAATAAACCCAAATATAGTCACAGATATTGTTAAAAAAATGGGAAATAAACAAAGCATGGACATTTTTGGCCTGTCAAATTCTTTTTTAAAGAAAATAATTTCTGTCATTGCCCTTCCTCTCTCTCATGTCATTAACCAAACTATTTTAACTGGAAAAATACCTTCTGAATTAAAAATTGCAAAAGTTATACCTATTTTTAAGTTAAAAGGGAATAATTCTAATGAAAAAGCTGATCCATCAAATTATAGGCCAATAAGTTTATTAGCTATTTTCTCAAAAGTTTTAGAAAAAGTCATTTATCAACAACTGTCGTGCTATTTGATTAGAAATAATATCATTTTTGAACATCAGTATGGATTTCAATCAAAAAAGTCTACAATACACCCTTTGATACACCTCTTAAATTATATAGCTGAAGCAAAAAACGATAATAAAACTGTAATTGGAGTCTTCTGTGATCTTGCAAAATGTTTTGATACAATTCCACACTCTATTTTAATTAAAAAGTTGTCAAAAATTGGCATTAATGGCGTTGAACTTGAATGGTTTAAAAATTATTTAAGTAATAGACAGCAATTTGTACATGTAAACAATACTGACTCAACAAAGCTGAACATAGATAGAGGTGTCCCACAGGGCTCTATTTTAGGACCAATTCTATTTTTAAATCTACATAAATGATCTTAAAAACTGTACTGATTTATTTACCCTATTATTTGCTGATGACAGTAATTTTTTAATTTCTGGTAAAAACTTTACAGAGATTAAACTGAAATTAAACAATGAACTTAAAAAGATATCCGATTGGTTTAGGAGTAATCAAATGAGCTTAAATCCTGATAAAACTAAAATCATGATATTTAATAAAAATGAAAATACTATTGATTGGAATGCTCTTAATATTAAGCTAAACTTTAACAATGAAAATGAGTTTGATCCTGAGAAAATAAAAATCTTAAATTATGTCAATTCAAGTAGCAATATTCCTGCAATTAAATTCCTAGGTGTATTTATAGATCCTTCTTTAAATTTTAAATATCATGTAGAACATTTACGTAAAAAGATTTCTAGTTCCTTATTTCTTATAAATAGAGCTAAACATATACTGAATTTAGATAGCAAAAAAATGCTTTTTCACTCACTTATAAATAGTCATTTACTTTACTGTTTACCTGCCTGGAGTTGTGGTCTTAAATCTACTATGGAACCATTAATTAAATTGCAAAAAAAGGCAATAAGCCCTAGTAATCTCTGTCTCAGCAATTTACCTTTTTTTGTGCTTATATAAGCATTTTTGTCAGATTTAAGTAGGACGTGCTCACATCGGGAAAGTCCGCACTTTACAACAAAAGTGGCTTACTTAAATCGGACATGTCGGACTAACGAGCCATTTTCGTAGGTTAATTGCTTACTTGAAGAACTATTATTGCCCTATAAACCCCTAAAAAACCCCAAAAATAAGGGTGGCTGATAAGAATCAGCCAAATCGGACGCTTTTGCCGTAAATGTCTTACAGATTAAGATTTTAATCCGGATTATTTTTCCTCAAAATTTAATCCCTTCTCAGCCATTTAGGCTATATTTGCTACAAAATCCTTACTTAAACAAGCCATTTTTGTGATTAATGTCCTACTTATATCTTCCATTATTGCTACAAAATCCTTACTTAAAAAAGCCATTTTTGTGATTAATGTCCTACTTATATCTTCCATTTTTGCTACAAAATCCTTACTTAAACAAGCCATTTTTGGGGTTGATTGCTTACTTAAATCCTCCATTTTTGCTGCAAAACCCTTACTTGAATAAGCCATTTTTCAGGTTGATTGCTTACTTAAATCATCCATTTTTGATACAAAATCCTTACTTAAATAAGCCATTTTTGGGGTTGATTACTTACTTAAATTATCCATTTTTGTTGCAAAACTCTTACTTAAATAAGCCATTTTTCAGGTTGATTACTTACTTAAATCATCCATTTTTGTTGCAAAATCCTTACTTAATTAAGCCACTTTTGGGGTTGATTGCTTACTTAAATCATCCATTTTTGCTACAAAATCCTTACTTAAATAAGCCATTTTTGGGGTTGAGTACTTACTTAACTCATCCATTTTTGTTGCAAAATCCTTACTTAATTAAGCCATTTTTGGGGTTGATTGCTTACTTAAATCATCCATTTTTGTTGCAAAACCCTTACTTAAATAAGCCATTTTTGGGGTTGATTACTTACTTAAATCATCCATTTTTGTTGCAAAATCCTTACTTAAATAAGCTATTTTTGGGGTTGATTACTTACTTAAATCATCCAGTTTTGCTACAAAATCCTTACTTAAATAAGCCATTTTTGGGGTTGAGTACTTACTTAAATCATCCATTTTTGTTGCAAAATCCTTACTTAATTAAGCCATTTTTGGGGTTGATTGCTTACTTAAATCATCCATTTTTGTTGCAAAAGCCTTACTTAAATAAGCCATTTTTGGGGTTGATTACTTACTTAAATCATCCATTTTGGTTGCAAAATCCTTACTTAAATGAGCCATTTTTGGGGTTGATTGCTTACTTAAATCATCCATTTTTGTTGCAAAAACCTTACTTAAATAAGCCATTTTTGGGGTTAATTGCTTACCTAAATCATCCATTTTTGTTGCAAAAACCTTACTTAAATAAGCCATTTTTTTGATTAATATCCTACTTGTATCTTCCATTTTTGCTACAAAATTCTTACTTAAACAAGCCATTTTTGTGATTAATATCCTACTTATATCTTCCATTTTTGCCATAAAATCCTTACATAAACAAGCTGTTTTTAAGGTTGGTTGCTTACTCTAAATCATCCCTTTTAGATTCAAGCAATTTTATTTATTTTATGCTTTCTTTAATTCAACCTTTTTGCTGTGAAATATGTGCTTGTACATTAGCTATCTCATGTAGATTACTTACCTTTCTTTGAGCTACTAAAACCTACCATAAACTTGTTTAAACATAAAAAAAAATATATTTTATATATTTATATATATATTAGAAATGACTGTAATTAAAATTATTCAAGAATTATTTAAGTTGATACAAATTAATTTGATGTCTCTGATTAAATGAAGTCTACAGGAGTTCCAGCAAAACCACTCTAACAACAGACTGAATAAAAAAACAATCCATATTTAAAGTGATTCTAAATGCCCTCTGTTATTTTTTAAGGTGTAAGTTCTGTTCTTCACTGCAGTAATCTAATGAAAAATAATTACAGAAAAACAAAATATATTCAAATGTACTAAATAGGATTACATAAAATATTTTCTAACAATTTACAATTAAATATTCATAAATTATTATCAACATTTAATAACAATAAATACTAATAAAATGTATGAAATACAGAAACAAACAATACTAATGCCTGTTTGTTAATAAACCTGAATGAATTTCAAAAACAAGTATTTTAATTTAATCATTTTGATTATTATTGTGCCTTAAAAACCAGTTTTTTTAAAGGTCTTATTTTCGAAGATTTGTAGATTTAAAGGTTATGCAAAAAATTCAAATTGCAAGGCTTTTAATAATAGTAAAAAATGTTATACATACTGTTTTTTCAGCTATTTGTAGTTTAGGAGCTACATTGAAAATGTGAGAAAAGGTTAATGAGTTTTAAGTAAGTTGGAACATTCTACCACGTAGCTTCTATACTAAACTTAGCACAGGAATAGTTTTTACATATCCAAAAACTATAGCTTATGATAATTCTAACGGTTTGCATGACATTTCTTTACTATTATTAATACAAGCTGCAGAATTTGAATTTTAAAAATGTGCACATTGTTTGCACAATCTAAAAAACCATAAATCTTCCAAACTAAGGCCTTTGGAATACAAGGCATAAAAACTATTGATAATAGATTATACAGGAAGGAAGGGGACAATGGGCTTACACTAGATCTCAAAATTTTATAATAACATTTTCATATTATTGACTTACACAGGAAGGAAGGGGACAATGGGCTTTTACACTGAATTACACAGGAAGGAATGGGACAATAGGCTATAAACTAGATCTCAAAATTTTATAATAACATTTTCATATTATTGGCTGTTAACTTTTGGGACTTTGAAATTTGATTCGTTGGTTATTAAGTTGGATGTGGAAACATTTTACTCCTTAATTGGAGATACACATCAATATATCAGTCATAGTCTTATCCCTTTAGATACCTGGAAATATCACAAAAAAATCTGTATAATATTATATTGATGTGTTACCAGATTTTAGTATGCTCTAAAAAAGAAATACTCAAAGCAGGCTAAAAAAACAATATCTTCCTTCCATCCCTTTAACCCCCTCCCCTCCCATACTACTGGTTGAAAGAACTGATAAAAAATGATGTCCATTTAAGCTACCAAAATTTAAGTTATATGCATTAACCAAGTCAACTAAAAAAAGGAAATAAAAAATAGTCCATAATCAAATTGAAAATTTCAAAAATTGTATAAACTCACATGTTTTTTCAACACTCAATTTTGGACACTTTTATCTGAGATCTAAGTGGGAACTTGCACTTGATTTATGTTTAAGTTTAATACACCTCTGGATGATTTTAAATTTATCTTCAGTCTAAACATCATTGGCAACCATGTATACAATTATATAGCTATTTGTGAATGGGAGTCAAAAATTTTATGAATCAGGACTATGGCTTCATGGTTCTACCTGAAAATGCATTGTACTTTTGCCCATATTAAAAAATCTTGTTCCTAGCCTTAGAAATGACTAAAAGGGTTTATTGATAGTTGTCCAATTTTTAGAGGTTTTTTTAAGATTTTCTCTTTCTAGGAACAAAATATTTTGAAATGGACAGAAGTTTCCAATTCTACTCCTTAAGGCTTTTTCAGGAAGCACAATGAAGCCATTTCTTATTTGTTGAATTTTTTTACTCTCATTCACAATTAGCTATACAATTGTTTGTGTGGTAGCCAACGGTTTTTAGACTTAAGATGAATTAAAATCATCCAGAGGTATATTGTACTTATATAAATCAAGTGCAAGTTCCCACTTTGGTGTCAGATAAATTGCCTAAATGAACCCACCCTAACAAACTAACAAAAAAATTTAAGATGTCCCAAACCATAGAAACTGACAAGAAAGCATTGAAAAAATATTTAATAGGTGGAATTGAAAAAAAGATGCCATTTTTTCAAAAATGCATAAAAACTATTTATTTACTATACACAGAAAGATAAACAGACAGATGGACAGACAGTCAACAGATATATGAAAATACAGATGGACATATAGACATTCATTTAGACACACTTCCAAACAGATAGTAAAACTGCCCCCCCCCCCCCCCCCCAACTTCCCCAATTTATTAGGGTTAATAATCTTGTTTAAGAATTTATAGCTTGGCATTGCTGCATTACTTATGAAAAATTATTATTGAGTAAGAAAGTTTAGAATGTTATTTTGTGCTACTTATTTGTAAAAATATCCTTGTATTTGAAGGTATAGATTGTTTTTGTTGTGCTACTTATGAAATAATTGATCTTAACAGACAGACAGTGAGATAAATGGACAGACAGATGGACAGAAAAAGAGACAAAAAGATAGATGGACAGACAGACGGACAAATAGGTAGATGGACAAACAGACAAATAGACAGACAGATATATGGGCAGATAGGTGAACATACAATTGGACAGACAAATGGACAGACAAATGGACAGACAAATGGACAGACAAATGGACAGACAAATGGACAGACAAATGGACAGACAAATGGACAGACAAATGGACAGACAAATGGACAGACAAATAGACAGACAGATGGACATACAGACAGACATACAGATAGACATAGAAACAAATGGATATAAGAAATAATTAATCTTGACAGACGGAGAAACAGATTATTGGACAGGCAGATAAATAGACAAACAGACAGAAAGACAAATAGATAGACAAAGAGACAGGCAGACAAATAGATTGATGGTCAGACAGACAGATTGACAGACAGGTGAACAGACAAATGGACAGACAAATGGACAGTCAAATGGACAAAGACTTCAAGACAAATAAATAGACAGACAGACAGAGTAACAAATATACAGACATACAGACTGACAGACGGACATGCAGATAGACATGGAAACAAATGAATATATAAAATGATTAATTTTGAAAGACAGACAGACAGAAAAACAGATTGATGGACAAATAAATTTATAGAATAGATGTATAAACAGATTACTAAATGATTTCTAATTGCAAGGACCTAAAATTCTGCAGACGAGAAATAATTTCATTAAATTTTGCTTTCTAAATTCAGCTGTTTAATGCTTTCTTTTTCTTTTTGAAAAGAAACGGACAATTTTAATGAAAAATTGTCATTTCTGTGTAAACTCTAATGAAGTCTTTAAACTACCATTATCAATTTCTCACATTTAGGCTCCTGACTATAAAATCATATTCATAATCATCTTTTCCGATTTACACTACTACATTTTTAAATCTAGTTATTTGTGATTAACAAAACATTTTTTCTAATAATGTGAATATTTTCTTGCAAATTATAATTATCAAGTTTTTAGTGACATCTAGCTACAAATATAGAACTAATATATTGCAGATGTTCCCAAATTTAATTTTTGCCTGAATTTACGTTGTTTTCAATTATTTTTCTGTTAAGGGTTCTGAGGTGGTGGCAAATTAACTATGTCCTTATTTTAAGTAATTGGGTTATTGTCAGTTTCATGAGATCAATAGGTAATTTTTAAAATATTTTTCAGCAAATGAAAATGCAAAACAAATTTAACTAGATAATAATGCAGAAATCATTATAACCCATACATAGATATCCAAGTAAAGGGGTGTTTACCTCTTTAGACTTTGAAACCTTTTATTTTACACCACAAAAGTTTTTAAAAAATATGTTAGATTACCCTCATGAACGTATGGAACCCCCTATTCAAAGTAAAAAGCTTGGGCGTCCTTGAGTTCACATTAGTTTACAATTTGCTTTATGTTCTTTTGTCGGCACCCGGGTATATCTACATTTTTGAATGATTCAGCTGAAACCAAAGACCCAACCCACAGACGGTACAAGGCCTTTGAAAAAGGAAAAGGGTTACACAGCTATTTATCACTCTATATATATTACTTTAATGATGGACAGACAGACAGATAAATAGACCAACAGACAGAAAGATGGCCAGACATATAGACATACAAATGGACAGACAAATGGACAGATAAATGGACAGACAAATGGACAGTCAAATGGACAGACAAAAGGACAGAGAGATGAACATGCATACAGACAGACAAAAGGGCATACAAAAGGACATGCAAACAGACAGACAGTTGGAGAGACTTTAAGACAGATATATAGACAGACAGACAGAGTAAAAATAGACAGATGGACATACAGACAGACAGACAGAGTAAAAATAGACAGATGGACATACAGACAAGCAGACTGAGTTGGGCATTTGAGGATTGTCGACAGGAATGTAACAATAGACAAGAATAAAATTTAAAAATCCTTAAGAACTAAATTATGTCTTTAGCAGCTAAGGTTATTCTATTATGTTTGTTTATTATTTGTTTAGCAATGCTTAAATTCAGGGATCTAATGGGATAAGACGAAGGCCGATAAATAGATGTACATCCCCAATGATGATACACAAATCACCCATTACAATTGGTGGTTGAAATATATGGACACTTAACTTAATTTATCAACCAATCCCCAAAATTGTAAGGCCAACGAATAAGGAAACGTTTTTCTAAAACTTTAGGGACTTAGTTTTAAACAACTAATGGTCCCATTCCTCCCTTGCTTTAATGGATTTTCGATTTTACCCGGAAAGGATAGAACAATGGACCAATAAATTTATGTAAGCACCTATGACAATGAACAACAGACCTTTTTTGTAGGTTAAACTTTATAGATTAAAACTTAAGACACTGTTTAATTTAATTTTGATATCTACAACTAAATAACGGTTTGACCGCCTTTTATGTTTGATAGTTATTTGTGCTCCTTAATGATGGTAATGATGTCAAAAATGTTTCGGCATTCTATCTTTTATAGGAGCTGAGTAAATCCCATTTCCCCAAAGCGTTAAGGACTGACTAAGTTTATATTATAGAATTTGATGGATTTAATTCCATGATAATTGTTTGGGGAAAATTGTCTATAATTCAACATGTAGGAAAATACTATTCTAACACGACGGAAATAAAATAAAACTGGTTTTAAATTATGATTTTGCATTTTTATAATAGTAAAAAACTGGGTATAATACGAAATGATACTTGCTTTTTCAGTATGGCTTAAAACCAGTTCTAATCCAGCGGATGTTAATCGGTTTTGTTGCCATACAGGAAATATATATGTAAGTGTAAAAGAAAGAATATAATTATTTATCGCATCGTATTATAGTCAGCTTTCCGCGGATTTCAAAATGAAATTCAGTTTTCTTAACCCCGCGTGTCCCGGGCTAAGAAAATTGGTTTTAGGTTTAAGAGTATTATTTTAATATAAGTGGAAAACTCTCTGTAATACAATGCTATGCATAATTTTTCAGTATGGCTCAGAACTTGTTCTAATCCAGCGAATATTAATTGGTTTCGAAGCCATACTGGAAATTTCGTTTTAACTCGAAAATTGGGTATAATCTACGTGATTCTTGTTTTCACTTCAAACTAAATTTCATTTTTACCATGAATCTTAAGGAATTAAAAAATGGAGTATAAAATGATGAAAACATTACAATATAAAAAATTAATAGTTATTTCTCGCATCGTATTATAAACAGCTTTCCGCAGATATAGAATGTACAATTATAATATTAAAAACATTTTTTTTTTGCCCCGAGGTGCCGAAGGCACTGGCTAAAAAAACTGGTTTTAATCTTATGATTGTACATTTTTATATTCGTAGAAAGCTGGATATAATACAATGCTAGACATAGTTTTTTTTCGTATGGATGAGAACCGGTTCCTATCCACCGGATTCAAATCAATATGAAAAATTTAATTATTAGCCAAAAAAGTTAAGATTCTGCTAGTTTGGAACCAATCAATCAAACTACCGAAGTTATATCAAAATATAGGGATCTATAGACAATGATTGATAAATTGATATACATTTCCAATGATGACACACAAAGTTACCCCTTCTGTAGTCCCCAAAGCTGTTAAGCCATCGCACAAGAAAACGCTATTTTAATCCTAGGGGACTAGTGTAATAAACAGCAAAATGTCCTCTTTCTCTCTCTATGCTGGTTTCCAAAGTCTTATAATAACGTTTTCTTATTCTTTGGCTTAACAACTTTGGGGATTTTCAATTTTGATTGGTTAGTTTAACCACTGCTATTACCTAACCATTCAAAATCCAATAAAAGTCCCCAAAGTTAAAAGCCAGCGAATAAGAAAACATTATCATAAAACTTTGGGGACTAGTGTAATAAACAGCCCATTGTCCCCCTCTCTCTCTGCTAGTTCCCAAAGCTCTATAATAACGTTTTCTTATTCGTTGGCTTAACAACTTTGGGGAATTTTACTGAATTTTCAATTTTGATTGGTTGGTTTAACAACTACTATACTTAATAACCTAACCATTCAAAATCCAATAAAAGTCCCCAAAGTTGTTTAGCCAGCGAATAAGAAAACTTCATCTTAAAACTTTGCAGACTAGTGTAATAAACAGCCCATTGTCCCCCCTTATTCTCTGCTATTTCCTGATAATTCATTTATATTACAAGGAGGGACAGGACACAGAGAGGTAACATAAAATAGATCTTAAAATAGAACTTCAGATAAAGTTGTTATAAAACTTTGGGTGCCAGTAATTTACAGTCCAATGGCACCTTCTTCGTTGTTTTTGCTCAAAGATACACATCATCTAATATATTTTAAGTAATACAGCCCCCCCCCCTCCCCTCCTCCTTATCTAACCTTGCCTAGTTTCAGTGCTCAACAAGGTACTTCAAGTGAAAGCGTTAATGTTTTTTTTTAAGCATTGATGTATGTTTTTTCTTGTTTTTACTTCACATTAGATTTTTTTACCAGGAATCTTAAGGAATAAGACAATGGACGATAAATTGATGAAAATTTTCCCATTTACGAAAGGAAATAAATAAATCATTGGTCAAAAAGTTTTGACACAGGCTCAGCAATTTTTGAACCAAGCAATCAAAATTCGATATAAGTTATTAAGCTGACCAATTGGGCTGTTTATTACACGAAAGTTTTATTATAACGTTCATATTTTTTGAGGACTTTTATTAAAATTTGATTGGTTGGTTTAGCCTATAGGTGTCCCACACCTCAAGAAAATAGTTATAAACCTTCCCGGGAGTCGGGACCTATGAGAAGCTACCCTGTTAAGAAGAACCCGATAGGTTCAGCGGTTAGCGAGATCCTTCGTTACAAACAAACAGACAAACAAACAAACAGACATCGTTCTACGTTGTATGGATAGTGTCCAAACGTGCACCCCTAATTGTAATCTATAGAAGGGGTAATTTTGTTAACCATCATTGAGGATGTACATCAATCAATCTCTCATTGTCTTATCCCTTTAGATTTCTGCGATAATAAAATTTGGGTATGGTCCCATTTGTGGCAAGTGGTGTTTCGTCGTATTTTTAAAAGCAAAGCTCTCTATATTTAGGGTCAGTCAGTCCGTCTGTCCGTCCGTCCATACATACGGAACGGATAGCTTTTTTGTTAATTTGGGCATGTTAGAATTGTCCTATCGATTTCAAACTATGCATGGGGATTTCTGTAATAGTTAGGTACGACTTAGAAAGCGCAGCAACTCTATAATCATTACCAGAACGTCCGTACGTACATTTTAAACATGTTGAGTTTTTTACTTTTTTAACAACAAATTTTTATGTGATCTAATTATCCGATTGATCTGATTTTTGTATATTGATTCCTGGGACAATCCTATTGAATAAAGTAATAAGCGATTTTTGTCTGTCCCGAAGGATCTCGCTAACCGCTGAACCGATATTGTTCTCCTTTACAGTGAAGCTTCTTATAGGTCCTTGGAAGGTTTTAAACTATTTTTTGGGAGGGTGTCTTCAGCCCCCCCCCCAATTTTTTTTTTTACTTTTTTTAAAATCAGATTTATAATGGGATGAGGTCGACTTTTCCTCCTCCTACCTTAAGTGCCCCTAGAGGCTTCTAGGGGGCGTAGCCGCTAGTAGTAAAATAAAGTACAATATCATAAGCGAAGTAACTCTATAATAAAGTCCTAAAAACATAAGTATGTCCATAAACATTATCCTGTATCAAGCAGTTTTTCAACAAGTTTATACATATATTTTCTAATTATCCAGTTTTGACCCTATACAAGTGTTAATGTCCGTTTGTCCTACCATTTTAGTGCTTTGCTTTTATGAATATTGTCATCCTTGTTATATATTAGATTTTGACAGGTTACGTTAGCTAGGTTAAGTTGGGTTAGGTCAGTGGCGCGACAAAAAAAGTTTGAGTATGGGGAATGCTTTTACCTATAATCAGGCACAACTAAGGGATTAATAATGGTGATAAATAAAGTTACCCCTATTGTGGATTTAAATTTTTAATTGAATTGATTGAAGTTTGGGCACAACCAGTTTGAAACGTGCATGGTCTTCTCACTCCTTTTATATAATTTACAGTCCAATGTTCCCTCCTTCCCTGGGTATATATCTAAATAATGCTTTTAATCCAGTTAAAATAAAACAGATCGTGTTAATACCAACTTTTTAAGGATAGTAAAATAAAAAAAAATATTATGAGATTAATTCCAGTATAGTTGGCTTTAAGGTCCGAAGGCCTAGGCTATCAAAACAAGTAAAATGTTTTTTCTTTAAAATTAAACTAGCGGCTTCGCCCAAAGAGGTTTGATCAAACCAATTTTTCGTAATTTAGGTTTTAAAAAATAAATCTAAAAAAATATTTCTTTATTTATAAACCTTCCCGGGACCTATTTGAAGCTACCTTGTAAAGGAGAACCCGATCGGTTCAGCGGTTAGCGAGATCCTTCGCTACAAACAAACAAACAGACAAACAGACACACAGACAAACAGACAGACATCGTTCTACTTTGTATTATAGATATCTATTGAAAGTTGTCTATAAAACGACACTACACATTATTTTATAAGTATGGCTCAGAACCTGCAGAAATTAAAAGTTTACGATGCCATATTGGAATAGTTATTTATTGCATCGTATTATCAACAGCTTTTCAACTAAATTAATATTAATATTGAATCATATAATGTAAAGCCCTACCCTATATCAATTCACCAAGTTGAACAGGTTATAAAACTTTGGGTACAAGTGTAATTTACGGTCCAATGGCACATCCCTTCTTGTTTGCTCAAACAAATGCATCATAAAAACGTTTTGAGAAATAAAGCCAAACATTAACCCATTTACTAATTTAAAACAAGGAAATTTAAATAACAAAATGATTTGCTCATGAAAAAAATTTAAAAGGGTGGGGTCAAAATAGGTAAACAAGGATGACAACATCCATAAAAGCGAAGCTCTGAAAAGGTGTGATAAATGAACATTAACACTTTTAGAGTGTGAGAACTAAATAATCAGAATATAAATGTTTAAAAGTAGAAACAAAATTTTGAGTAAATTTGTTGAAAAACTGCTTAAATACAGAATAATGTTTAATGACATACCTACATTTTTATAGATGCTACGCTTACAAAATTGTACGTTGTTGTCCTAGGAATCAGTATTCCAAAAATCAGATCAATCAAATAATTATACAACACAAAAATTTGCTGTTTAGAATGGACGTACGGACATTCAGGTAACAATTATAGAGTTCCTACGATTTCTAAAGTCTACCTATCTACCACAAGAATCACCATACAAATTTTGAAATTGATAGAAAAATATTGACGTGCCTATTTTAATTTAATTTAATTTAATGCATAATTTAAATTAACACTCAAAATATTCTTAAAAGTATATGTCCGTCTGTCTGTCCGTCAGTTTGTCTGTCTGTGACTGTCCATCTGTTTATGTCTGTATGCCTGTCAATACCTTTTCGTTAATTTAGGCATGTTAGAGTTGTCCTTTAAATTTCAGAGGTTTCCGGGTTTTATTGCTCAACAAGGTACCCTGAGTGAAAGCGCCAATTTTAATTGGGATAAAACAATGAATGTTTAATTGAAATACATCCCCAATGATGATAATAGTTATATATTACATCGTATTATAGACAGCATTCCGCGGATAGTAAATTTAAAAATTAAAAGATTAATTACAGTTTTTTTAACCCTGAGGGGCCGAAGTCCTGGGCTTACAAATCTGGCATTGATTTTATGTTTTTTCATTTTAATATTCATATAAAATTGTCTAGAATACATTACACATTTTTCCAGTATGGCTTTGAACCGGTTCTAATCCCGCGGATATTAATCGGTTTCAAAGTCATACTGAAAATAAAATCACCCCTATTGTAGATTAAAATTATTGATTGGACAATACTTGTCTGGAACCAACCAATCAAAATTAAATAAAAAGTACCCAAAGTTTTTATACTAAATTTAGGCGCGGATGGGAATAAAACTTTGGGTACCTTTGAAAATACAGTCCAGTGTACTCTCCCTCCTTGGATAAAAATGTAATTTACTGCTCAATGATCCCTACATCCCTGGGTTTGGTGTGTCTACAAAAAGTCAGTGTCCAAACTTTTCCACCAATTATTTTAATCTACAAAAGGGGTCCTGTTTTATAATTGTAATTGCGCATATTGTAAACAGTTATCGCGCAAGTAAGTTTATGTTTTTGATAATTGTTTACAATATAATACATTTTTTTTCAGTATGACTCAAGCCTATTAAATCAAGAGGGAAAAATTAGATTCGTAGCCACACTGAAATAGTTATTTATAGCATCGTATTATAAACACTAAACAGCTTCCCGTGGAATTAAAAATGTACAATTGTAAGAGTAAAAATATTATAAAAATAATGCATAGAAAAACTTATATTATACGATATATTAAATGATTTTTCAGTCTGACTTAGAACTGGTTGTAATCCAGCGAATATCAATTGGTTTTGAAGCCATAATGAACAGTATTTTACTAGTCATACTAAACCCCTACCTTATTTATACACATTGCAATTTCCCTCCCTCCCTTGGTATATATAAACAAACAGGGATGGAACAATTGACGAAAATGTTATGAACTTAAATCTGTCAATAATATAATTGGACAGAAAGAAAATGAGAGTAGAAATATCCAAGGAGGGAGGGGTCATTGGGCTGTTTATTTCACTAGTCCCAAAAGTTTTATAATAAAGTTATCTTATTCGTTGGCTTAACAACTTTGGGGACTTTAATGAATTTTGATTAGTTGGTTGCATGATTAAGTTAAGTGTCTAAACGTTTTAAACTCTAGTTGTAATCTACTTGTAAGTTGTAATTTTGTGTATTATCAATGGAGATGTACATCAATTTGTCGGTCATTGTCTTATCCCTTTAGATCCCTGATAAATATCAGAAAAACAAGGATGAAAACATTCATAAAAATCAAAGCTCTGTACTGAACAATTGTAGAGTGTCAGAACTAAATAAGCATGATACTGTTTAAAGACATAATTACATTTTTAGGACTAGATTATAGAGACGCTTGGAAACCGATTAATGTCCGCTGGATTAGAACCGGTTTTCAGTATTACTAAATTATGTATAGAATCGCATTACAGAAATTTTTCCTTTAGATAAACAGTATATATATAAAAAGCTGTTAAATACATATGATAGATAATATAAGAATTACCTTTACCAAAATTAAGTCCAGCTATGCATCATGATGAAAGACAAGGAACAGAGAGGGGCGAAATTTCTGGCTTCTATTTTGAATCTCACTATGAATTTACTTTTGTTTGAAATAAATGCGAATTTATAAACTTTGCCTCTAAAAAAAGATAAATAATATACATGTATTTCATATACATTTATCTTTAATGAAAAGCACCGTTTACAATATATATATATATTGATTATAACTTTATATCTCACATTATATTTAAACTGTACTTGTATTTATATTCACGCAAGAAATCGACGTTCTTTCTTCTTGCAAAGATAAAACGAAACTAAACCATTCAACAGCGCTGGCCGTACCGTGCCGTGTTGTGCTGACCGTAACGGACTGTCCCGCCCTCAAAGCTATTTGCTGCACACCCTTTATACCATCAAACATACGATATATGATACATATTACACAAATTTTTTTGTGGAGGCAAAACTCATAAAAGTAGTCATTTTACGGCATTCTTAAATAAATGTAACTTTGTAAAACTTACCAGACCGGACCATAATTGGCTTTTATGGCATCCGCCTAGGACGCGCCATCAAGGCGGAAGCGGTGTTTTTCTATGGCGAAAAAGACATTTGAACATTTTTAACTTCTAAAAGTGGTCTTGAGCGTCATTTTTCGAACATGACATAAAAATACTTTTTCCCTGAACTTTTAAGGCCCAACAAAAGTTGTCATTAGTAGCATCCACCTAGGACGCACCATTACGGCGGTAGTGGGAGGAACGATTTTTTAGTCTTAAGAAAAAATTAATATAATTTAGAGTAAAAGGCAACCAAATTATTTTTGTGCTTCTAATTGATCTATTTAAAATCTTTCCCTAGTAATCTCTCCCCCCGATTTACACATGAAAAATTAAATTGTTCACCTAATTGTGCCATTTTCTAGGTAAATTACTGATCAGCCATATAAATATAAAATGCTTACTTGTGTCAGCATTCTACAACAATATTGTCTGACCTATCCTTAGACATTTATAGTAAAAGTTGCTCATTTCAAAAGAATTGAAGAACAAGTATTATTTGGTTTATAAGCCAAACAAGCATTAATTTATATAGATTGCCTATATATGATATTCCTATAAAAAAATATGATTTGGTAAATAAGTCAAACAAATATTAATTTGAAATGATGATTATTAGTAATTTATCAATAAACAATATTATTTGGTATATAAGCCAAACAAACAAAATTATCAGGAGGTCTGTGTGTCATTCTGTGACCGTGTGTCAGAGCATTTGAACCAATGTGGTTATCCTTTACAATGAATATTATCAAAGGTTTAGGAAATGTTATAACTAATGGTTATAAAACTTTAGGTACTCATTCCCTACTTTGAGTACTCAACTCAGTGCGACATCAGGATGTAACCACATTAGCGAGGCTGGCCTCATGGACTAAAACAATGATAACCCTGACAGCAGATGACTCAACCGAGAATCTTGCAGGAAAGTACAGAGCAGGATCTTTAAATCATTTAGTGGTGAGCCGGATCAGGGTGCACTAGAGGTGATCCAGATTGGTGCACCCAATATTGATCTTTAAATCAAAATGGTGTTAGCAATCTGGCTTAGCAAGTGGATCACCTCTGGTGCACTGGTTACACTCGTTTGGTATAGCCACTGAGCCGGATCAGGGTGAGCCGTATTTGATAAATTGATATTTTTTCAATTAGTTTTATACTGGTACCCAAAATTTTATTCTGATATCCAAATTTTTATACTGGTACCCAAAGTTTTATACTGGTATCCAAACTTTATTCTTGTACCCAAAGTTTTATACTGGTACCAAAATTTTATACTGCTACCCAAAATTTTATACTGGTACCCAAAGTTTTATACTGGTACCCAAAGTTTTATACTAGTACTCGAAGTTTTATACTGGTACCCAAAGTTTTATACTGGTACCCAAAGTTTTATACTAGTACCCAAAATTTTAGTCTGGTACCCAAAGTTTTTTAATGGTACCCAGAGTTTAGTTTATTGATCATTTGGAGATTTTGGTTTTTTGGGGGTGAGTCAAAAAAAAGTATTTAAAGATCAATATTTTATTGAGTGTCGCCAGCGACCTGGCAACATCGAGCCAAAAATCTTTTAAAGATCAATGTTTTTTAGCAGTGGCTAACCTCCGATCACCTTTGGCGCACCCCGATCTGGCTCACCACTAAAATAATTCAAAAATCCAGCTCATTAAATTTTGTCAGGGAGATAGGGGACATTGGGCTGTTAATTACACTGGCACCAAAGTTTTATAATAACATTTTCTCATTCATTGGTTTAACAACTTTGAAGACTTTTAAAATATTAAGATTGGTTGAGTGTTGAAATGTTTCAACCACTAATTTTAATCTACAGAAGTGGTAATTTTGTGTGCCATCATTGGTTATGTACATATATTTATTGGTCATTGTCTTATCCCCTTGGATCATTTCATATAATGCTATTTTGTTCAGGGATCTAAAGGGATAAGACAAGGGATAATAAATTGTTGCTGTATATCCCCAATGATGATACACAAAATTAACCCATCTTTAGAATGAAATAAGTGGTTGAAATGATTGAACACTCAACTTTATGAACCAACCAATAAAGATACAATAAATATCCCAAAAGTTGGCATGCCAACAAACAAGGAAACGTTATTATGAAACTTTGGGGAGTAGAGTTTTAAAAAGCCCATGGTTCCTTTCCCTCCCTGTTTTTTGTTTTATACTAGCGGCTACTCCCCTAGAAACCTTTAATGGGGAAGGGGTAAACCATATTGTTTCAGCGGTTAAAGATGTTTCTTTGTATTAACAGACAAACTGACACTCTTATATAGACATCCTGTTACTTTTAAAAAGAAGAAACAAATATATGAATTGTTACTTTCAATATAAAGATTACCATTACCATTACCTCATAGGGGCGGGATTCCCCTTTAATTTGAGGGATTATTTAGAGAAAATAGAGCATCATCCACCTGTTATGGGATGCGATACTCTAACACTAAAGAATATTAGGTTAAGTAACATCCATCAGACAACCAACACTTTAATTGCACGCCATTGTCTGAGAATTCCTAACTGTGCATGTTAGTTTGTTGCACCTGTTTATGAGCCAAGGCATTCTCCCTGCTCTTACTATTTATGTTCTGCACCTGACAGAGCAGCTGTAGGAACCATTTTAAATGTCTATAGTTATGTTGGCCTGAGATTCAAACCTATCACCTCCCCAGTGGAAAGCAGAAGTGCTATTTGTTGAGCCACAATTGCAGTTACTTCAATAGATAGATAGTAAAGTTTAAGTTTTAAAAGGAAAACTAAAAATTTATATAGTTGGAGAAAAAAATGTTGCATTGTATCTTTTTAGATTTTTCTATTTTTTTAGATTTTTTTAGATATTCACATTTGTGATTATACGAGCATTTTGATAGGTTTGCCATTATTGTGGTTTAAAATAAACAATAAAGATTTTAAGCTTTCATACTAAAACACCAAATTTTAGAGTAGCTGCGTGAAAAATGCTGTTTGAGTAAAACTGATTTTTCAAGAGAAAGAACTTTTGAAATACATATTTAAAGCTTGGCCAACAAAAAATTGTGAAAAAGAAAAACGGGGAAAATCAACCCGCCTAAATGTACAATTTCTAAAAACGAATTATTTGGATAAAGCATTCTTTTTAGGCACAGAAAACATAGAATTTTACCATAATTATCTCTAATACAAAAAAATATAAATATTTTGGTGATAACACTTTTGCCTTTAGGAAGAAGTGTTTTGAAAGAGAGAGAGAGAGAAAGAGAGAGGAAGAGAAGTAAGGGGGGAGGATTAATTTAATACATAAGTATTGCTTTGAAACCAACAAATATCCTGTTGATTGGAACCAGCTCTAAGCCATCATGAATAATTATGTAAGGCATTGTTTAATATCCAGGTTTGCTATAATTAAGATTTAGCCCATGCCTTTAATCTTATAATTGCACATTTATATTTGAAGAAATCTGTTGTAATCAGTGCGATAATTGAATAATACAAACTTGATACAAAAAAAGATTTACTACTACTAGATAATCAATCCCATAATAAGTAGATTTTAGACATCGTAATATCCCTAAACAACCTTAATCTTCAGCTAAATTCCAATATTCAAAGTTGTATTAATGAAATATTGTAAAAATACCTGGCAAATTGATTACTCTCAATTTAATTTTTATTGTGGTATGATTGTGTCTACATTTTATTCCTATTCCTCAAATTAAGTGATTGGGGATTTAGACATCCTACATTTATTATCACATTAAACCTTTGAATATGCAACAGATAAAATATAAGGAATCAATGAAAGATTTTGCTTATTTGGCTTATATACCAAATCATGCTATTTTTGATAAATTACTTATAAGCAATCAATGAAAGTTCACAGTGGGATCAAATGACAAATACCTGGACATTAAGAGTAGACAAAAGTAAACTTCAATAAATAGGCTTGTTTTTGAAGTAATGATGTAATTTCTTTTGCTTTAACTCGTAAATAACTTAAATTTTGCTCCTGTTAACTTCTAATTTGCATTTGGTAAGTATGTCTGGCTGTTTTGGGGGAGCGAAGCTACCCTATTTTTAGAAAATCTATAAACCTTCATAACTTAAGTTAGGATAGGAATATTTTAACAAAATCAACGTCTATGTAAATATTTCTTCAATGCAAACAATGTTTGTAAACAAGAATATAGCGCCAGGTGCACCCAGTTTGAGTCCCGGCATTTCTAGGTAGGTCCAGAATAAGTAAAATAGGAGACTTGTAAGGCATGTTTTCAAATATTTTTTTTACAGATATAAACAACAAAAACATAATTTTCAAAACACTATTGATTTTGTACTAATACCTTATTTCTAAGTGTAATTATGTTCATTTAAAGTTTGTATAAGAATATACACATAATTACTTATATTATTTTCTCTCAGAAAACGTATATTGCTCTCTCTCTCTCTCACGCATATATTAGGTTTTGCAAGTATTATAAAAAATCCCCCAAATTGAATTTCTGCTGGAACAAAATGAAAACATGAAATTTAGCAAATTTAATTGCTAAAATAAAAGATTTATAGGTCATGTTTATCTAACAACTTCTTTATTCCTTAAATGTCCATTAAAACCGTAGGAACGGCAAAAATAGTTAAAAATCATGCTATTGGCGGCAAATAACGGCAAAACGGTTCACCAGAGGCAACTAATGCAGAAATAAAGAAAGATCCGCCTCAAAAATATTGCAGAGATGGCTTTGGGCTCTAAAATGACTCCTTCCCCCTCTAACAGGGATAATTTAAAGTTAACAAGAACAAAATTGTTCAAGTCATGCAAAATAAAATGCTTAAACTGTTTTTAACCTATTTTTTTATCATATATCAAAAATATACTATGACACCAGTAGAATCAGACTGCAGAGCCCAAATTTGAATTAAGTCCCCAATAAACTTTTTTTGGGGGATTTAAAAATCAATTTTATATGTTGCTGTGATCATTTTGATGGAAGCAAAAGCATTTTTTAGTTTGGGGTTAAATTGTTTCTTACAGAACAATTTGATGTGATTCAGATTATATCAATACAATAATAAAAACTCTACTCTGTTCGATGCAAATAATTTTTTTCTAAAACAATAATTTATATAGAAGAAATTTAACATTAAAATAAAACATATTATTCTGAAGTCTGAACCAATTAAAAGTCTTGTTTCATTTCAGTTTTTTACAATTCAAAAAAGAGTGTTTTCACAAAGTGACTTATTTCCAATGTAGTTAAATAATTTTTATTTAATTAAAATGAAAAGAATGAAAACTATACACATAAAAGATACATGCTTTTTAAAAATATTTTAAAAAATAAGTTTGAATAATCTTATATTTTATCATATTTGTATATTTTACAAAAAAAAATTTGTTGTATTGCGTAAACGTTTGTTGTCATCTTTTACTATTTAACCCTTTTCAGCCAATTTTTTTGTGTTTTAAATAAGTGATGGAAAACAAGCACGATAAAGTTAATTCATTGATATATTGTAAAGAATTAAGTTTTTAATGAATTAATTTAGATAAAATCAAAAGACCTAATTTTACTCTATACCAGAATACTATATATATGAAGCAAAACACTCTAAAAGCTACGAATTTTACTCAAATAAAAAAAGACCTTTTGCTCTGATCAAAAAAGACCACAGCAACAGTAAAATTAATTTTTAAATCCCCTCAAAAAAGTTTATTGGGGACTTAATTCAAATTTAGGCTCTGCAGTTTAATTCTACTGGTGTCATAGTATATTTTTGATATATGTTTTAAAAATAGGTTAAAAACAGTTTAATTACTCAAAAACAGCCGGGAGGGCGCACATAGTGAAAACTGTTTTATACACAATACATGTTGCATATTAATATTATTATTGCAAAAACCGCGCCCTACTGGCCGTTTTTGGTTAAATGGAGAAATCTGATTTTTTGGGGTTAAAAAACTGTATATTTTTGTTGAAATTTTCTCACAAAATGTCAATTTACACCCCCAAAAAAATATTTGTGAAAATTTTTTCTTTAATTAGAGATTTGTACAGGTATCTGAAAAGTACCTTAACCAAAAAATATCTTTATAAGATGAACATAAATGTATTTTTTATGGCTTTTAAAAAAGTGGGTAAAAAAATCTGGAAAATCATGAAAACTGACAAGAAGTTTTTCACTACCCTTTTTAAAAATGGCATAAATCCACCAAAAATTAATATTTTTAATTTATAATTTTATGTTTCCAAAATACTAAATTATCGTCAATAAGTAAGACGAATGGTTAATGGACCCAACATGTAAAATCCTCAGAATGAAAAACTCAAGGCATCAAACTTTTAAATTTATTAAACGTTTCGAGGGCAAAACTGCCCTCATCATCAGGAACTAAACAAAAAAATAGCAATTAAAATTTATCAAAATATGCATTTTAAGTCAATTATTACTTAATATATGTTTTATAGGCATTTTTACATATAAAAAAAAGAATTAAAATTCCCTATGGTTACACATTAATAACAAATAAAGTGAATAAATAAGATATATGTTTATACAAGGTTAATTAAATGCAAAGTAGGGCAGTTTAAATATCAAAATAGAATTAAATTTTATATAAAATCTTACTTTTTTTCGTCCATGTACATTATTAACAAAACACAAATTGAAACTGGCAAATTTTTGATTGATTTTTTGTAAATTTTTTGAAAGTTGGACTGTCAAATTAAACAAGTTATTAAATCATTTGCTCTAGAAAAAACTTCAGTATAGGTGCAGCTTTGCAGATCAGTCTTTAAGTAAAAGTTTGACCAAGAAAATTTTTTTAAAAAAAGATGAGCAAATGTAACCAAACAAAACAAAAAAAAAATTTTATTGCAACTAGCAAAAAGGTACATAAAATTGTCATGAATTTATATTTAAACCATGTTCAACTGTCTCCTTTTCTCTTATCCAATATTTTTCTCTGATATCCAACAGAGTTTTATCTTTTTTGTGGAGTTTTTCAAAAGGGGTAAAAACCATGTCTGACCATGAATGGTTTCTACTGTTAAAATGTTTGGCAACTGGCTTTGAGATTTTTTTGTTTAAAATATCCGAAGAATGAGCATTAAATCTAACCGAGGCAGCATTAGAAGTTTGTCCAACATATTGCATTGGACATTGTTTACACTGAATAGAATAAATTACAAAATTATCTGAACATTTAATATTTGACTTGATTGGGTACTTTTTTTTAGAAAAACTGGCAACATGTTCAGAAATATTTTGACTACGATTACACAGGTTACAACCAATATCTCTTATGCTACATTTAAAGAATCCATTTCTTTCTCTTAAGTTGTATCTCTGAGTAGGATATAACTTGGCTCGAATTAGGTGTTCACCTAAATTTCTTGCTCTTTTATATCCTATCATTGGCATCAGAGGAAAAGTTTTTTTAAAAACTGGATCTTTACTTGCTAAAGAGAAATGTTTTTTCATAGAATTAGATACAGAATCAATACAAGGGTCATATGTTAAACAAAACACAGGTCTACTGTTACTTTTTACATGAACAACTTTTTGTAAGGCTTGTGTGCGAGAAATAATCTTTACTTTCTCAAAAGCATGTTTTATAACTTTAGAGTTATATCCACGAATTAATAAATTACATTCAAGTTCTTTTAATCTAATTACAAAGTTATCATTTGAAGAACAAATTCGTTTTAGTCTATAGGCTAAGCTGTAAGGAATATTTTTGGTAACAAATGGTGCATGTGCACTTTGAGGCTTTAAATAGGTTACACGATCTGATCCCTTTACAAAAAGGTCAGTTTCAAATTTATTATTTTCATTTATCCAAATATTACAGTCTAAAAAATCAACAGATCTGGGCCTAATATTTAAAATAGGAAAATTTTCAACAATAAATTGGCCATTTAAATTATCGTCAAGTAGTACATATTTATATAAAATAAAGGTGCCAATTCTTTCCTTCCTGTAAGCAGTTTATGAAAAAAAGAAAAGATTTGGCTGATATAAGCCAAATAAGCAATAAATGTGATAGATTGCTTATAAGTTATTAATAAAAAAATTGCATGATTTGGTATATAAGCCAAATGAACCATAATTTTCATTAATTACTTACAAGTAGTTTATAAAAAAATAGCATGATTTGGTATATAAGCCAAATAAGCATTTATTGTGATTGATTGCTTGTAAGTGATCTATGAAAAAATAGCATGATTTGGTATATAAGCCAAATAAGCAATAAATGTGATTGATTGCTTATAAGTAATTTATTAATATATTGGATGATTTGGTATATAAGCCAAATAAGCAATAAATGTGATTGATTGCTTATAAGTAATTTATCAAAAAAATGCATGATTTGGTATATAAGCCAAATAATAAATAATTTTCATTGATTACTTATAAGTAGTTTGTTAAAAAATTGCATGATTTGATATATAAGCCAAATAAGCAATAAATGTGATTGATTGCTTGAAAGTAATTTATCAAGAAATTGCATGATTTGGTTTATAAGCCAAATAAGCATTCATTGTGATTGATAGCTTATAAGATATTTATCAAAAAATGCATGATTTGGTATATAAGTCAAATAAGCAATAATTTTCATTGATTACTTATAAGTAATTTATAACAAAATTGCATGATTTGGTATATAAGCCAAATAAGCAATAAATGTGATTGATTGCTTGTAAGTAATTTATCAAAAAATTGCATGATTTGGTATATAAGCCAAATAAGCATTTATTGTGATTGATTGCTTGTAAGTGATATATGAAAAAATAGCATGATTTGGTACATAAGCCAAATAAGCAATAATTTTCATTGATTACTTATAAGTAATTTATCAAAAATTTGGATGATTTGATACATAAACAAATAAGCATTTATTGTAGTTGATTGCTTATAAGAAATTTATCAAAAACTAGCAAGATTTGATACATAAGCCGAATAAGAAATAATTTTCATTGATTAGTAGTTTGTTAAAAAAATGCATTATTTGGTATATAAGCCAAATAAGCAATAAATGTGATTGATTGCTTATAGGTTATTCATTTTAAAAATGCAAGATTTGGTATTTAAGCTAAATAAGCATTTATTGGATTAATTACTTATTTATTACATTTATTGCTTATTTGGCTTATATACCAAATCATCCAATTTCTTTATAAATATCTTATAAGCAATCAATCACAATAAATGCTTATTTGGCTTATATACTAAATCATACAATTTTTTGATAAATTACTTACAAGCAATCAATGAAAATGATTGCTTATTTGGCTTATATACCAAATCATGCAATTTTTTGATAAATTGCTTATAAGTAATCAATCACAATAAATGCTTATTTGGCTTATATACCAAATCATGCAATTTTTTGATAGATTACTTACAAGCAATCAATGAAAATGATTGCTTATTTGGCTTATATACCAAATCATGCTATTTTTTCATAAATTACTTATAAGCAATCAATGAAAATGATTGCTTATTTGGCTTATATACCAAATCATGCTATTTTTTCATAAATTACTTATAGGCAATCAATGAAAATGATTGCTTATTTGGCTTATATACCAAATCATGCTATTTTTTTATAAATTACTTACAAGCAGTCAATCACAATAAATGCTTATTTTGCTTATATACAAAATCATCCTATTTTTTGATAAATTACTTATAAGTAATTATTCACAATAAATGCTTATTTGGCTTGTATACCAAATAATGCAATTTATTGATAGATTACTTATAAGCAATCAATCACAACAAATCTTTATTTGGCTTGTATACCAAATTATGCAATTTTTTGATAGATTACTTATAAGCAATCAATCACATTTAGTGCGTATTTGGCTTATATACCTAATCATGCAATTTTTTGAAAAATTACTTACAAGCAATTAATTACAATAAATGCTTATTTGGCTTATATACCAAATCATGCTATTTTTTCATAAATCACTTACAAGCAATCAATCACAATAAATGCTTATTTGGCTTATATACCAAATCATACAATTTTTTGATATATTACTTAAAAGCAATCAATGAAAATGCAAATTACTTATAAGTAATCAATCACAATAAATGCTTATTTGGCTTATATACCAAATCATGCAATTTTTTGATAGATTACTTATAAGCAATTGATCACAATAAATGCTTATTTGGCTTATATACCAAATCATGCAATTTTTTGATAGATTACTTATAAGCAATCAATCACATTTATTGCTTATTTGGCTTATATACCAAATCATACAATTTTTTGATAGATTACTTATAAGCAATCAATCACAATAAATGCTTATTTGGCTTATATACCAAATCATCCAATTTGTTGATAAATTACTTACAAGCAATCAATTACAATAAATGCTTATTTGGCTTATCTACCAAATCATGCAATTTTTGGATAAATTACTTATAAGCAATCAATCACATTTGTTGCTTATTTGGCTTATATCAGCCAAATCTTCTCTTTTTTTCATAAACTGCTTACAGGAAGGAAGGGATTAATTATTACTCCTCCTTCTTTTTCTTCACTTCAACTTATATAAGCCACTTTTACTGTAAATGACTGAGTATTTATTTACTCCACCCTCTTTTATCTCACAAGTAAGACCAAATTGTTGTAGAATGCTGATATAAGTAAGCAATTAGTATTCGTTATGGCTTATCAGTAATTTACCACAAAAATGGCACAATGGCACATTTAAGTAAGCCAAAAAAAATGTTAATTGCTTACTTACACGTTTTGAGATTACTAGGGAAGAATTGTTTTTAGTAAGAAACACATCTCACACACAATGCCTTTATTTAAAAAAATGAATGTCCTTCCTTTACATGAATCAGCTAATTATTTGAAATTATTATTTATGTATGATTTTATAAACAGTAAGCTACCAAGTTCCTTTCAAGGTACATGGCTTCGCCGTAATCAATTACATACCAGAAATCTTAGAAACTCTAATATGTTTGATGTTAAAAAACCGAAGTTTAAATCTATTGAAAGATTTCCTAAGTATCATTTTCAAGAATTATGGAATAACCATTGTAATAATGATTTATTAACCCACAATCAATCAAGAAAAAAATTTATAAAAAATCTAAAAGAATCTTTGTTATCAAGCTTAACTTTAGTGTGTAACAACCCATTATGTCAAGAATGTAGATAAAATTTTATTTCTTTTCAATATTGTTTGAAATCTGATAAATCAATCAAAATCTATTTGTTGAAATGTTTTTTTAAAATTTCTATTATTGCAATAATGGTGTGAGACTTGTATGCCCTAATCAATCCTTCCTATTATCATTCTTTCCTCTCCAATATGATTTTATTTATTGCTTATTATCTTTTTTCTATTTTTTTGTCTTATCTATATGGCCTGTATGAAAACAATGTGTGAATACACATTACTGCATACTTCCTAGTTTTTAGGAAACTGCCATTTAGGAAGAAATTTTTTTTTATAAATTAACCATATCAATAAAATTTGACTGTATATATAAATGTATATAATATTCATTTAATTCATTTATTATTTTGTTGTTTTTTTTTCTATGTATGTACACCCAAGAATAATAAATCTAATCTAAAAGATTAATAGTCGAAGATAGGTCGATGGAAGAAAAAAAGATTAATAGTCGGGGATAGGTCAATGGAAGAAAAAAAGGTTAATAGTGGGGGATAGGTCAATGGAAGAAAAAAAGGTTAATAGTGGGGGATAGGTCAATGGAAGAAAAAAAGGTTAATATTCAGAGATATGTCAATGGAAGAAAAAAGTTTAATATTCAGGGATAAGACAATGGAAGAATAGGGTTAATATTCAAGGATGAGATGAGGTAGAATATAATTTTTTAGGTGGTGCCTGCACCACCGATTCACTAGTTATATCAATACCAAGAACATACTACACAGAAAAAGTAAACATTTTAACCACAATTAAAATCAATAAAACAAGGATGACATTTGACAACATCCATAAAAGCAAAACTCTGAAACGATATGACCTACGAACATTAACTCTTGTAGAGTGTCAGAACTGAATATACAAAATATAAATATATAAGTTTTGACAAAATTTTACGTAAATTTGTTGCAAAACTTCTTAAATACAGAATTCTGTTTAAGGACATACTGACATTTTAAGAACTTTATTATAGAGATGCTTCGCTCATAATATTGTTCCTTATGTAATGGGAATCACTACTCTAAAAATCAGATCAATCGGATGATTATATCACATAAAAGATTATTGTTAAAAAAGTTTAAAAATCAAGATGTTTAAAATCGACGTACGAACATTCTGAAAACGATTATAGAGTTGCTACGCTTTCTAAACCTTACTACTACAGGAATTATAATGCAAGGTTTGAAATCGAGTAAATTTAGACACCCCTCATAAACCAAAATCGAAGGGGTTGTGAGCTTTACAGACAACTATAGGGGTTTTATTTTATTTTCAGGGAGGTGTATAAAACCCACTACAAGAGTCCTTTGATTGGTATATCAACGCGCGAATCGCACAATTCTTAATGCAAGTTTGAAATTGAAAACCCCCTTATATTAAGGAGGTAAATATAGGGGGCTGGACTGGACACCTTAATTTTGCCGGTTGTGTGGAAATCTACCTATTAGAATTTTTTCTGTTGTTTTCATAGGAATAATGCACAGGGGGAGATCTAATTACTACTTCTCAGATATAAAAACACGACAATTCCTTATAATAAAGGGATACTGTACCTTTAAATTTCATCTGACTATATATCATAATCCTAATCATTGATTTAAAAAAAAAACTTTGAATAATTTTTTTTATAAATTATGTATATTCCAAACCTAAAATGTTAAACCATTAAAATTTTGACTTAACTACTAACAAACCGGATATAATAAAATTATTTACATAAAAGTGTTATTTTACTGTACAATTATCAATTTTATGTATATCTTGCTTACGCCCCTAATTGGAAAATTGCTGAGTAAAGCAAATATTGTAAAACAATATATTTTTGGCATTACAAGACCTCAAGCAATCATAATAATAGTTGTTTATCGGATCGTATTATAAACAGCTTTCTGCTGATATAAAAATGTAAAATTAAAGATTAAAATAAAGTTTTTTTAGTCTCAAGATGCCCGAGGCTCGGTCTGAAAAAACTGGTTTGAATCATACGATTGATGAACATTTCTATATTCGTAGAAAACTGGATATAATACGATGGTATACATAATTTTTCAGTATGGCTGAGAACCGGTTCTAATCCACCGGATATTAATCGGTTTCGAAGCGATACTGGAATATACATTATATGCAAAATAGAAAATATTATTAAATTTGTAAAACATCTTTATACAGCACATTTACATTATTAAAAGCGAGGCTACTCTTCATTTAAGGGCAAACTTCCATACGTTCACAATTGATCATTGATTTAGCCATGTTAGAATTGTCAAATCGATTTAAAAATTAGCATAATGTCAGTCTTAAATATCATTTTTATTTGGCATTTTTAAAACAATTTTAAATGCTAAAACTATCCTAATCCATTGATTTTTGAAATATTGACTCCTAGAACTATTAGGAATAATTTTATATGCAGGGCACGTCTTTAAACAAGTATGGAAATGTCCATATTAAAGTAATTTTAGTGGACTTTTTGTAGTTCTATACAATGTTGAATTAATTATATCGCGTCGATACTCTAGATTTGTTAATGTTCGTCTGTATGACGGTCTTATCTGTTGAACTTCACTTTATTGATGTTATCATCCTTGTTATAAATGGCAATAAGATATTCATTTTCCAATTTTTTTAAGGAAAATAAAAAAGTGTTTAAACCAAGAGCAGTAAGATTTATATCTCAGTTAAAAAGAATTCTCTTTTGTCAATTTTTTTAGAGACAATACAAAGTCATAAAAAGTGCTTTAGATAAATTGTAATTATGCTGTTAATACAATTTATTCTACTTTAATTCTAACACAACAAAGATGACAACAGTGATAAAATCTGTAAAACAGAATGAAGGACAATCGAATAATTCCTCTTGTTGAGTGTCAGAACTTTATAAACAGAATATTAATTTGTAACTCTAAACAAAATTATACATAAATTTGTTGCAACATTGAGTAAATACAGAACTCACTCAAAAGGTCATAGATAATCTATATTGATGCTTCGCTCATAATACTGTACCTTGTTGTCCTAAGAATCATTATTTTAAAAATCAGATAAATAGGAAGATTATACCATACAAAAAAATGTTGAAAAATTGACTTTCTGGTGACGATTATAGAGGTACTACGGTTCCTAAATCCTATTTTACTGTTAAAGGAATCATCATGCAAAGTTTGAAATCGATAGAACAATTCTAACATGTTAAAATTAACGAAAAGAAATAACCGTTACGTAATGAACTACTCCAATTATAGAAAAGCTTCGCTTATAGTAATTCCTGCTGTCAAAACAACTTAAAGTTTATTCTGAAATATGCTTTTCAAACTTTGTTATGCATCACACTGAATTAATTACCCAATAACTTGGTTCTTTTAATGGATTTATAATTACTTGGATCTTACACCAGATTATCATGTACTCCAATAAAATGAAACTTGTAGCGGGCTATTATAAAACGTAAACCGGGCCCCACCACCAAATCCCCTGCCCTCCAACTGGATGAACGAACTGGCCAATAAATGACAGAGGAAATAACTACCTAAATCGGCGACTATATTTCACCTGAAAATATATCCACGCATATTCTATATCCATTGTTCAGTTTTGATTCAAAATGAATAAATTTTCTTTAAATTTTAGTTGGATGATCTCTCATTCTCTTTTCATGAATATTATATTATAAAATTACAGTTTTTTTTAAATAGAGGAATAGTTTCTTTAACGAAGAAGCATTTAACATCCAAGAACTAAACATGATATAAAATAATCTTCTTGCTGTAGTTATTAAATGTATCAAAATGTTATTCAAATTTGAAATAGAGAATAAGTAAAAATTTAAATATTTCATTTTTCATACATATTCTTCATTCGTTCGTCGATGATTTGCAATAAATAAAAATTTAAAAGATTATGAGCCATCAAGAAAAACATATTCCAAGTAAGTTTTACATACAATTGAAAGCGAATTTTTAGAAAGAAATAGTATTTTTATCATTTTATGGCTTTGGTCAATAAAAAAGATGCTCTAAATATATTGCTGGCATTTATTTACATTCGCTTTGGAAATTTCTACATATAAACTAAAAGAAGACAATGCAGCTCAAACATAACTTTTTTTTTTGTATATCAAGCAAATATAAAGCAGATTTAGATTATTGATTTCAAATTATCAATTATAATGATGTAAATATAACTATTTAAATTACAATGCATGTTGATATTATAAATGTGCTATTTATAAATTTTGCATGCGCGCAGTAATAAAGGTTCGCTTGATATGAGTTATACAATATAAAATTTTTAAAATTAAAGAATTCCAAAGAATAAATTAATTAATTTGAAAGTATACTCTGTTGTTTTCACTACTACAGCGATTACTAATGATTACTATAGTAACTAAAACACAATATACCAAAATAAGCGAGTAATATGTACAGCTTCTTTTGTGTGTTTGTGTGTGTGTGTGTGTGTGTGTGAGAGAGAGAGACTGTGAATATTAGTGTATGTGTGTGTGTGTGAGTTTAAAAAACCTCCGACGTATCAACGGAGTGTGGAGAGTAAAATACTAATTCCACATTGGTCTGGACCGATTTTCAACGTTGGTTCAAATGGTTGCGGTGCCGCCGCGTTATAAAAAGGTCGCGTGGCATAAAATGTAAATTTATTCCGGGATACAGGGATAAGGAAATGTAAGAGAAACATTTTTCTTACCAATTATCCTAATATATAAAGTCCTAATATTAAGGAAGTAAGGGTTCTTATTTTTTGTCAGGATAAAATTTCAAAAATTTAAATCACTACACCGAACTGATTGAGTTATCCTTTGTATGGAAGCTTCATATAGGTCCCAAAATGATTAAGGCTATTTCATTTTGAAAATTATCCTTAGGATGGTTAGAGGCTATTTTTCTGCTCCCTTCTTATTACTTTCAAACACATCCCCTAGAGGCTAGGGGCGCGACTGCTAGTAATTTTAAAGAAATCTCCCCTTTTTAATATTTGTAACACTGCACTGCACTGGGGGAAAATGGAGGGAAATATGAAATATCTGCTATGGCCTCCCCCCTGCATCCTTGGTATAAAAAGATTGGTTTAAAAGTTGTTTCATGAAAAAATGTCACAGTCCACTTTTAAATTTGAATGTATTGTTATATCTAAGCTGTAGAAGACTATAAAATCTTCTTTTGATGTTTATATTGTGTATATATTTAAACAAAAGAAGGTTAAATATACATTATATGTTTAGTTCAGCTCATATAATTGGTTTTATTTAAAGATATAGGACAATAGGATATTTAACCTTTTATGTTATCAAGCCCACATATAAAAGAACTTTTATAAATTTTTACAAAATGGGGTAGGGAGTATATTAATCTATCTTTTAAGTGATCTTAAGGATAAGACAATCTTTGCATAAAAGAAGCAGGATGTCTATCTGTACCTTAAGATCTCGTTAATTGCTGGACCTTTAGGTTCTCTTTGTAGTACAGTTTTTGTCCAGGAAATATTTGATGTTTAATGGGAGGGTACCTCCACCCTACCCTGACAAATTTATTTTTATATCTCCTCTTAAAACTAACTTCAAGTGCCCCTATAGGGCTCTAGAGGCGTTGCTGGTAGTCCTTATATTAAAGTAAAAGGATCTTTGTCTGTGCGTCTGTCTGTACCGAAGGATCTCGCTAACCGCTTAACCGATATGGCCACTCCTAAACGAAAAATTTATATTAATCCACAATCATGATACACAAATTTTCCCCTACCATAGATTTAAATTATTGGCAAAAGAAGTTTAGAAATTCCGTAGTAACAAAATGTATTTTTAGATGATAACTGTTTTAAATAGAATTAAACAAATCATCAAACATTTTTCCCTTTTAGCTATTTCATTATCTAAGTTGTTTTTTAGAAACAAAGTTATTGGAATTTTGGAAATTTAATATTATTTTTTTTTTACAAACAATGCTAGGCTCGGCAGCTGCTGACTGTACTTCTCCTATGACGGATGGGGACTGACTATGGCTGCAGCAACAAATTCTGAAATCGATTACAAATGAATTAATTTACTTTAGCAATTTAATTTACGCGCTTAATAAGCAATAATTAGTGCAATACAAAAGAGAGTAAGAGAAGAAAATTGGCAAATCTTCTATTTACTTAGTAATAGCTTATTTAACTACTAGCAGAAACGCTCCTTGCATCTAGGAGATCTGTATGTGAAGGAGTAAGGTGAGTAGGAAATTAACCTAAAAATAAACTTAGATAAAAGTTAAATACCCTTAAACCATCCATTGAGCTTTAAGAAGCTTTCATAAAATGGAAAACTCAATTTGTTCAGTAGTTATCAAAATCTTAAGCTACTGACAAATAAACCTTACTACTTTATATATCAGGATACTCACGGGCATATGATCAAGGGGTAAAATACCCTCCCCCCCCCCCCCCAAGATTGAAATGAAGTAAACCCCTGCAGATAAGTGATGAAAAGTGCTATTAATATAAAATCCTTCTTTATTAAAAAATTCTTAAGATTTAAAGATATTTACATCATACATGTAGCATACTTGTCTCTTTTTACCCAGGGAACTTAAGGGTTAAGACAATGGACGATTAGTTGATGTACATATTTAATGATGATAAACAAAAGTACCCCTTCTGTAGACTAATTCTATTTTTCATACATATACATATTTACACATTTATTGAAAAGTTTGGACATTGTTAGTTTAAACAAATGAATCAAGCTAATTTTGCTTTATCCCCTTCACTAAGAAATGCAATTGACAATGAGTATTTAAAAAAAATATATTTCAGAATTATACAGTAGACTTTTTCCTTTTAAATTGAGGTGAGAATGATTCCTTATTGAATGTTTTTTTTTATATATTTAATAATTTTCTTAGGGTAACCAATTAGATGTAACTATTAAAAGACTTTGGTTACCAGTTTAAAGTGATCGCGAATTTAATTTTTCAAAATGCATTTTCGTTTACCTTTTCGTATTTTTAAAGTAATTTTCAAAGTATAATGCCTTAAAAGTTCAACTAAGTTAGAAAAAAATCAGTTTAAAATGCAAAGAGTATTTCCACATGAAAATAATGTTAAAATTCGAGCATCAATTAAACTAAGAGAAAATAAACCATTTCTTCGCTTGCAGATAAAAACAAAAAAAATGATACTTAGAAAATATTTTTGTAATATATCTTTATTAATATTTGTCTTCAAACTTTCTTTAAAATGTAATGAAAAAGTTTGGTTTATTTTATAAAATCATTAACAAAATACCGCTGTGTTTATGCAGATATAGTGACAAAAGAAAAGTTGTTTAAATCTCTAGAATCAATAACATTTAAGAATTCATTTGTTTAAAAACCAAAGATCTATTATATTTGCTTTACACTTACAGCAAAAAGTTGAGTCATTTTAATAAAATATTTTCATAAAAACGACCATTCTTTTGTTCTCCCGATCATCGGAAACAAACCAAATTTTCCCAACAAAATTTACTATATTTAATCCCTAGATATTCAAAATATATTTTTTAATTTAAATTTTTGTAAAGCCTAAAATTTATATCTTTATAATTCTAATAAATGTTTTTCACTTGTTTTTGACAAAACTTTAATTTTAAAAGAAAATTGAGATATAAAATGAAAATCCAGGGCCCAAGGACTTTATTTACATTATAAACCATATGGGCATTTGTTATTGTTATTTGTTTGTACACGCGTCTGCAAAAGGTTGAAAATTTATCTAAAAACATTTCAAGGCTTAAGTTTAAAAATAAAATTGCTTAAAACTGTCCCTGGGCCTGTGTTAAACTTCCCTTCAAAGGAGAACTTAAAATAGGTTTAATAAAAATTTATAAGCTTCCGACAAAAAAAAACTTATTTCTTATTTAGTATTTAGTAGGATTATTATAATATAAAATGATGGTTGTATGCAATGTATTCTTTTACCACGGCTTCTAAGTAAACTTTTTATGATACTCTGTATAAATAACGGGAGAATGTATTCTATAACCCTAAGTACACTTTTATAAGAAAATGCTGAAACCAATTACGTCAAAACGAGATATTTTTGGGGGAGAGTGAGTGTAACGGGATGACATATAAAACTTTAAATAAATATTCAATATTTAACAAAACTACAATTTGATTTTAGAAACAAAATGAAAATGTACGACGTTTTAGCCAAGAATGTGAATCCCTTTCGAGGTACATTTTTTATTGATTAATCATATCAAATTAACTAACTATTTACGTTGCGCATCTGACACAGCAGTAGTGGGAACCATTTTTAATGTCTTTAGTTATGACGAAGTGTCAGACCGAGATTCGAACCTATTACCTTCTCAACGACGAGCAGTTGCGCTACGTGTTGAGCCACGGTTGCGGGTTATTTACGTCAAACATGTTTAAAATGAATTGACAAAACCTCTTATTTAGTGGCGTACACAGGCTTTTTTTTAGGTTCTGAGCTTATTTTTAGAGATAATGAGATGATTTTTTTTCAGAAAACTTTTTTAACATAACCAAACAAAGTAATCATTACAAATTTCAATTTGGGACTTTCCTTCTAGTGGCTAGTGGAGCAAAAGACCCCCAAACACTAAAACTTTGAGTTTTGAGCTTATTTTTTAAGATATCAACCTGTTTTTTTAAGTAAACTTTTCCAACATAACCGTACTAAGTATTCATTACAAATTTCATTTCCTTCTAGGGGCTAGTGGAGCAAAATACCCCAAAACACTAAAAATTTAGTTCTGACCTTCTTTTTAGAGATATTGAGATGATTTTTCTTCAGAAACCTTTTTAAAAATAACCAAACTAAGTAATCATTACAAATTTCATATTGGGACTTTCCTTCTAGTGGCTAGTGGAGCAAAAGACCCCCAAACACTAAAACTTTAAGTTTTGAGCTTATATTTAAAGATATCAACCTGTTTTTTTAAGTAAACTTTTCCAACAGTCTTATTTAGTGGCGTGCACAGGCTTTTTTTAGGTTCTGAGCTTATTTTTAGAGATATTGAGATGATTTTTTTTCAGAAAACTTTATTAACATAACCAAACTAAGTAATCCTTACATATTTCATTTTGGGACTCTCCTTCTAGGGGCTAGTGGAGCAAAATACCCCCAAACACTAAAAATTTAGGTTCCGAGCTTATTTTTAGAGATATTGAGATGATTTTTCTTCAGAAACCTTTTTAAAAATAACGAAACTAAGTAATCATTACAGATTTCATCTCAATATCTCTAAAAATAAGCTCAGAACTTAAATTTTTAGTGTTTGGGGGATTCTTGCCCCACTAGCCCCTAGAGGGAAAGCCCCAAAATTCAATTTTCAGACCATTGTCAAGGAGGGGAGGTGTATCCGTCCACCTTAGTTTTTTCAGGGAGTGTATCCCACTTTATTTAAAATCGGCCCAAAATTGACATTTATGTTGTTTTTAAACTATATAAATAATATTATTTTTTTTATTTAGATGATCTTGTTGACTGTGATTTCATAAAACAAACTGAAGCTTATTATTCAAAATCTAGAAGAAATAAAAACAAAGTGAGAAGTTGGAAGTGTCACTTTTTGAAAAACAAACTTTTACATCTTACGTTTCTTAGTTTCAAGTAGCGAGGGGGGGGGGGGGGGGGAGTTTTGACACATTTGCATAAACCTGGTACCTAGGCTTTATCTTTGGACTGAGAGGATAAGTTATTAGAGATAAAATCATTCTTATATGATGAATTACACGAAGTTTTAAGATTTTTTGGATAGACCTCCAGGTTCCGGAGCTGCAGGCCTCCAGGTGGTCTCTGTACAGGTAAAAATGAAAAAAAAATATTTTTTTTTTAAAGTTACAGGTCAACTTTTAAAACAAAATATGCATCTGTTTTAATATTATTTACATATTTGAAGAAAAAACATGCACATTTTGTTTTATAAGTTGATTTGTAACTTAAAAAAAAAAAAATCCATTTTTACCTGAAAAGAGACCACCTGGAGGCCTGCAGCTCCGGAACCTGGAGGTCTACCCAAAAAATCTTAAAACTTCGATAAATTTATCATATAAGAATGATTTTATCATTAATAACCTATCCTCTCAGACCAAAGATAAAGCCTAGGTACCAGGTTTACGCAAATGTGTCAAAACTTCCCCCCCCCCTTGCATGCCTATGCTTTCAGGAATTTCTCGTATTCATTCGAATCCGGTGGCTAGGAACCGGTTCTCATCAATACGAAAAAAAACTATGTCTAGCATCGTATTATAAACCGCTTTCTACGAATTTAGAAATGTACAATCATAAGATTAAAACCATTTTTTTTATCCCGTGCATTCGGCACCTTGGGGCTAAAAAAACTGGTTTTAATCTAATAATTGTACATTCTATATCAGCGGAAAGCGGTTTATAATACGATGATAGAAACAACTATTATGAACGAGAGCAATTAATTTTAAGCACATTTCTTTTTCAGTTAAATATACTAGGTTTCTTTTGGATATAGGTGAAGGGGGGGGGGGATGTTGTGACTCATACCACGACCGCCGCCATTTTTTTAAAGATACCAAAACTTGGAATAATTAGTGACCTAGCCCAAAAGATTTTACCCAATTATTCAAGGAAGTCCAAGGGGAGGGGGGTAAAGTGGTGATAACTCTCCCCCCCCCCCGAAACAAATTTGGGGTTGCCGTAGGCACCCCCAAAATTTTTTCCATTTTGCCCCCCACATTAAAAATTCATCCCTACCCTGGGGGTGCCGTAGGCACCCCCAACCATTTAGGAGGGGGTATTTATCCACCCCGAAAATTTTTTTGGGGGGGAAATACCCACCCCCATAAAAAAAATCTCAACCAAAAAAAATTTAGCGAGCTTCGCGCGCAATTTCCCTACTAAATATTTCATAATTAGCTAGGTACCTTTATAAAATTATTAAATTACCCCCCCCCCCCAAAAAAAAAAAAATTTAACCCGGGGGTAAGTTTTTTTTTTGGGGGGGGGGGGGTTGTAAATATTTACCCCTGCCATCAGATTTCAGCGGGGGGTAATTACCCCCCTCCCCAAGCAAATTTTACCCCCGTGGTAAAAATTTTGGGGGGGTAAACAAATTTTGCGGAACGCAAATATCTCTAAAACTAAGGGAGTAGCACCCAAAATAAAATTGCTGGTATGTCGTGGCATGAGTAACCACATCCCCCCCCCCCCTTTAACAAAACAAGGATGACAACATATATAAAAGCGAAGCTCAAAAATGAACATTAACATTAGTATGTCAGTTTCAGTACTTAAAGAGCAAGTTATTAATTGTATGTATAGGACATACTTACATTTTTATGACTTGACTGTAAGAACCTCCTCTTAAAACGCTGTACCTTGTTGTCATGGGAATTGTTAATCCAAAAATCAGAAAATAATTATTTAAACTAATAAGCTTTTTTGTTTGTAGCAAATAATCTTGGTCCTTTTTACAATGAAGCTTTTTATAGGGCTCGGGATAGTTTTGGGCTATTTTATTATCGTAAAAAGTCTGGATATGGTTTATGGCATTAGACTATTTTTTGGCCTACAAATATATATTGTTGCTAAAAAAAATGTTCCCAAAATTACATATTTTTATTGGACATATTATGTTTCTGGTAAGGATAATCTGAATCATACCTTACAGTTAAAGGAATCATCATGGCAATTCTCAATCAATAAGACAATTATTACATGCCTAAATGAACTATAAGATGCTAAGAGCTATCTATTACAAAGAGCTTCGTTATTGAAAAAAAATTTAAGTTTACACTAAAGATGATTTAATTCTTTGATACTAACTTTTGTGATTTATTTGTTATAGATGTATTATGTACTTATATTGGTTGATATTTTGCAGAGATTTATGTATACATATTGAACTAAGCAAAACTAAATATATCATCATTTTTTACTTTGTCAAGCCTATATGTTATTAACTAGCGGCTACCCCCCCCCCCCTAGAGGCCTCTAGTGGCACTTTAAATGTTTTTGTTTGTTAAAGTCTCTATGTTACCTCTTTATTCTTTAGTCTCCCATAAATTTTAAAAATTTTCGACTTTTTTGTCGTTTCTCTTGGGAGTGTGGTTGTACCCTCTTCCAAAATAGTTATAAACCTTCCCAGAACCCATAAGAATCTACCATGTTAAGGAGAACCCGATCGGTTCAGCGGTTAGCGAGATCTTTTGGTACAGACACACAGAAAACAAACAGACAAACAACCTGTTACTTTAGTATAAGGATTACCCAGAGAGAGAGAGAAGAGACTGTTGACTGATTATTACACTAGTCCCCGTCGTTTTAAAATTATGTTTTCCTATTTGTTAGTTTACCAACTTTGGGGACATTAGTGAATTTTAATTGTCTGGTTCATATAGTTGCGTGTTCAAATGATTTAACCAATAATTTTAATCTACAGAAGGGATAATTTTGTGAATCATCATTGGGAATTTTCATCAATTTATCAGACATTGTCTTCTCCCTTAAGATCCTTGCTCTTACATCTTTCTTTCATATGTATTTCAGTTGAGTCGATTCCCTTTTTCTAGTAAATCCTTATAATAAAGTAACAGAATGTTTGTCTGTGTGTTTGTATGTTTGTACTGAAGGATCTAGCTAACCGCTGAACTGATCGGGTTCTCCTTAACAGGGTAGCTTCTCATAGGTCCCGGGAAGGTTTTTAACTATTTTGGGGGAGTGTACCACCACCCTCTCAAGAGAAATAATTCGAAATTTTTATTTTAAGTATAGAGACTCCTACGTGTCATTGCGAGGTATCGTAGAAACTTGAACGCAACAAAAAACCAAACATTTGAAGTGCCACTAGAGGCTTCTAATGCGTAGCCGCTAGTATTTCAATAATTCATTTTGACCATGTTTGCTATTTATTTTATTAATGTTGTAATTCGTGTCATTCTATCTATTTAAAACATTAATGCAATGTTAAATGGCTTTCATCATATTTTTTTTGTTCTATTTCTAACGTAGTTTTTTAAATCTAATTTTTATCTCCAGAAACAATATCAGTATTTATATATATAAAAAAAAGTTTTAAAACACTTTACAGTGAAAACTAATTTCTTTAAATTTCTATGGATTTGATCTTTCTTTTAATTTCACCTGAAAATATCATTGAATGACTCCTTTAAATTTTGTAAACCCTAAGCTTTTGTAATTGATTTTGTTTGTATTTTTAGTGAAGATTAAAATTCCTTTCATATACATATATATTGAGTTTTTGTGTTTTGATCAATAAAATACTTAATTTGGAAAAGATTTTCTTGGTCTATACATTCTACAGTTAGGGAGTTGAATCCATTTTTATAGAAGCAGAAATATAATCTATGATTATGGTTTGGACCCTCTAAAACTGTAATCTACCCTTCCACTTTCCCCTCTCTTGGTGAAGATATCTTCAACGCCGATACGTTTTTTGAAATATAAGATTCCACTTTTGTCTCTCTTGTTGAAGATATCTTCACCAAGAGAGGCAAAAGTGGAATCTTAAATTTCAAAAATCGTATCGGCGTTGAAGATATCTTCACCAAGAGAGGGGAAAGTGGAATCTTACATTTCAAAAATCCTATCGGCGTTGAAGATATCTTCACCAAGAGAAGGGAAAGTAGAATCTTACATTTCAAAAATCGTATCGGCATTAAAGATATCTTCAACAAGAGAGGGGAAAGTGGAAAGGTAGATTACAGTTTTAGAGGGTCCAAACCATAATCATAAATTATATTTCTGCTTCTATAAAAATGGATTCAACTCCCTAACTGTTCTATACGTCAAGTTTAATATGTTGGATTAAACCTATCCAACTTCTAACTTATTAGACGTTAATAACAAGGATGAAAATATCCATAAGCAGCGTAGGAGAACAAGGATGAAAATCCATAAATGCAAAGCTCTAAAATCTGAAGGAAGGAAAAACGAACAATAACTCTTGTAGAATTTAAGAACTTACTAAGCAGAACATTAATTTCTAAGACTAAACAAAAATGTTCATAAAGGGAGGGGGAGCCTATAAGAATTCCGTAAAGGTGAGAAAAAAATTTCTCTTATATTTTCACTTGACACTTGTAAGATTTTACACTTACAATTTTTTTTTAATATTGACATGTCTGAAATATAACAAGTTTCACGTGAAAATATAAGTGAAATTTTTTTGAGAAAAAAAGTTTATCTCAGATGATTGTGAACTGTCTAATTTGGCGAAAAAAGGCAACAAAAAAAATTCAGCGGGAAACGGCGGTTTTCGGCTAGAGCGGCGGTTCCGCCGCCGTTTCTTCACGATTCCATATTGTTCTCAACAAAAGCAACTGCTGTGCCAAATTTTAGTTCTATTATTTTAAAGTCTTTAAACACACACCTTTAGGGAATTCCGTGAAAAATACAGACTTTTTGGTAAAGATTATAGAGTTTCTACGCTTTTTAGATTGTACTTAACGGATATAGGAATCGGCATGCAGAGTTTGAAATCGATAGGACAATTAAATTTCGTAAATCCTATTACATACAGTAGACAGGTTTTGTTGTCTGTTGAAAGGGATCTCAATAAAAGCTGAAAAGATTTGGTTCTCCTTTACCATTTAGCTTCTCTTAGGTCCTGGGATGGCTTATAACTTTTTTGGAGGAATGTACTACCACCCACCCAAATAAATCAGTCCTAGAAAATATTACAACCCACTGAAAATTTATTTAATTTTCATGAAAATGAGTTGAGGGGGTCGACTTATCCAAACTTACCTCAAGGGCCCTAGGGGCATAGCCGTTAGTACAGGGTAAATATAAAGGACATACTATGGTTTTAAAGATTTGATTACAGATTCCTTGCTTATAATATTATACCTTGCTGTCTTAAGAATCTTTATTCAAAAAAATAAGAAGAATAGATTAGCTAATTATATCATAAAAAAGTTTTTGTCAAAAAAGTTTAAAGTCAGCATGTACGGACTTTCTGGTAACAATTGCAATGCTTCCTAAATTGTACCTAACTGTTATATGAATCAGCATGCAAAGTTTTAAATCAACGGGACAGTTATGACATGTCTAAATTAATGAAAAGAGCTAACCATTACAGACAAATGGATGTATGACCCTTATAGAAAAGCTTTGTTTCACTTCGTATTATAGTATAAACTATCTCAACATGTCATTGAAATCTACACTGCAAATTTTAGATGAATCTTCAATAGCAGGCGAGAAAATCACATATCCTCAATAGTGCAGTGTAATGGACTGACCTTACTGATGGACAAGAAAATTAATTGCTACTTCTAAACTCGAATTCTAATATACCTGACAGGACACGTAACTTCAAAAGGCTTTTAAAAAATAAAATTCAATACAATAAAATGTATGAAAAAAGTATGTAACCCTAAACTTGATTAATCTTCTTTACTTCATCCTAAATAGTTATAAGGTGAGAAAAAAAACTAGAAAAGCAAACAACGTATAAGTACAAAATAATACTTAGAAATCAATACAAAAGGGATAGTTACACGAAATTCATTTTTATAAAAATCATTATCTTATAATAACAACGACTTTTATCTTGTCCCTTGAACAACAATGGGTATTTCTAATCATAGAGTAGCTTTGCTAATCAAAAAATAATACATCATGAGGGGTAAATGTCATAAAAAAAGTCAATGTTTTGGGAATGTTATATTTATTTTAAATTCAACTAGAACAATGCACATTCTTATTTTTGAAATTTTAAAATGGTACAATACTAGTTATTTCTTGCGTCGTATTATAAATAGCTTTTCGTGCCTTCAGCATCTCAGGGATAAAAAAAACTGGTAACCTTATAATTGTACATTTTTTTATTCATAGAAAACTGGATATAATACAATGCTGGACATAATTTTTAGTATGGCTGAGAACCGGTTCTAATCCACTAGATATTAATCGGTTTTGTATGAATACGAGAAATATCATTGATTTTAATGATTAAATTTGTTATTTCTTAAGTTCTCATCGCGCTCAAAGTAGGTAGGTACTTCTCAACACCTGAAACATTAATAATAAAGAAATTTTTATATATCTGTTTAAAAAGATCTTGCTAACCGATAAAAAATTCTTTTTGAATCAAAGCTTACAAAAAGCCTGGATAGGTTTTAAGCATTTTAATGAATTAAAAACCCAAACAAGCCGCACATACAACAAACTACTATTCACAAATATAATTATAAATTCAATAACTGCCTAGAATAGCTTGAAATTATTTTCTTTATAAAAACTTTATCCATTTTAAATTCTGAAGAAACAAATCTATAAATATTAACCTTCAAGGAGAATTGCGCCATGAAAATTTTTTATGTCATTTTACTTTTTCTTTTTAAAACTAAATTGAAAAGCTAATAGGTTGAATTCCCCCACCTGGCTTAAATGCTCCTAGAGGCCTTTAAGGGGGTAGCCGCCAGTTTTGATAAATTGTAATTTTTTGACAATCTTTGTATGTATATTCTTATAAAAATATCTGTCCGTGTGTAGTGAAGAAAACACTGAACCACTGAACCGATGTGATTCTCCTAAACAATTTAGCTTCTCATAGGCAAGTTTTATGATTATTTTGTGGGGACGGGGAGTTACCAACACCATACAAATAGAAATCGCCACTAGAAAAAAATTACCCCCCTCCCATTTTTTTTAAATTTTCTTTTTAAATCTAATATTAGAACTACAATTGAAAAGGGGGGGGGGGGCGGTCATAAAATTATTACTTCTAAACTGAAATTTAAAGAGAATGGTAAATCCTATTTTCCAGTGCATATATAGTTTGTTCTGTATTTTGAAACCATTAATTTTACCTGTTTTATAATTTTAGAAATTTTAGGCTCTTGCTCTCTGTCAGGTGTATCGGGGCAGAAATTTTTCTAACTAAAAAATAATCAAATAAAGTTTATAATCATTTGAAATGAATTTCTTATGAATGAGCTATCTTTATTATCAGACATAAAAAGTTATAAAATGATTCTTTTTGGAAAATAATGTAATTGTAGCATTAACAGAGGGGGCGGTGAAAGGAATGTTTTTTTTGTTTGTTTTCTATAATTAGGGTCGGTTCGTCCTTTCGTCCATCTGGCGAATATATCTTTTTTGTTAAGTTAGCCATCTCAATTATCAAGTCCTAAATATGTAATTACGATCTTAAACAGTATACTGTATTTTATCAGTTTTAAAAGCAATTTACTAACTTTTTTGTTTTGACTTTTTTTATTCTGCTTATTCAGTTTTTAATGTTCTTTTGGCCACCAGTTTCAAAGCTTCGCTTTTGTGGATGTTGTCATCCTTGATTTGAACTTAAATTACCTTTAAGAAACGAATCAGTATTTCTGCAAAACATAGAAATAAAGGAACATTCACATCAAACAATTCAACCTAAACAAATAAAACATAATACATTTATAGATAGACATTTTGCGTGATAAATGAGGAATTAGAATTTAAGGTTTGAATTTTGCTGTAGAAATTATCATTGGGATTCTTTTATGAGTTGCAAGCTAGCCACAAGTAACTTTTTGGGTAATTTCCTTCAACAAATTTGATGATTACCCCACCCTTTCCCTATATATTTTTACTCCAACGTAAATTTCTTCCTAGCCCCTGCAGGGCTAATCTGTTCTTTACTTAACATTTACGAAATTTAATATACTTAATGCTATTAGACGTTTTTTAAAAGTTCTAAAACATTGTTGAATACCTAGCTATAATATTAATTTATCATCATCAGGCAAAAAGGGGATATTAGACTGTAAATTATAATAGTAACAAAGATGACAAAGCGAAGCCCTGTAACGGTAGGACAAACGGACATTAACATCTGTATAGTGTCAAAACTGAAAAATCTAAATATAAATGAATAAGAGTCAAAGCATAATTGTGAGTAAATGTGTTGAAAAACTTCTTGATACAGGATAATGTTTATGGACATACTTAAATTTTTAGGACTTGATTATATAGTTGCTTTGCTTATGATATTGTACTTTGTTGTCCTAGGAATCAGTATACCAATAACAGAAAAGATTATGCAACACATTATACGCAAGAAAATTTTCGGCAGAAATCTTTCAATTAGATTGATTTTGTTCAATAAAAAAAAATACCTTTCATGGGTCACTCTGCTGGTGTCGTGCCCTCGCTGCGGGTTCGTTTGAATGGACATTTTTAAAGATTGCAAGATAGGATGGCTGATACTCTAAATCATGTTAATCTGAAATGGATAATATTCATGAGAATTTTACATAATAATGTATATAAAATTGAGAATATATTTGTAAAAAATTGGTCAAACATTAAATAAATCCAAATAAATAGTAAACAAATAATAAGGTAACGAAATATATGGCTTACAGGCCAAACATGATAATAATTGTTGTATGGTATGTAGTGTGTAATAGTTAAGCATGTACTAGATTTCTTAAAATATAATGACTATGAAACCTAACTTGATTTATATTTTACAAAATGACATATTGACAGTAAGAAATATTCCGTGATACTGACTCAAAATTGCACAAAAAACTATTTATATATAAAATACTTTGGTCCAAAATAACTAGTTTTTCGCCTAAAATTCGACTAGTGTCAAAAAATCCAATAAACTCTTTTTTTTGTAGGTAAACCAAAAGTATCACAGTGAGATTTTCAAAAATCAAAAAACCGAAAACGAACTCGTCACAAAGAAGGGAAGATCTTAAAAAGTTTTCTATTAATATTTTTTTTTACTTTATATAGGATAGGATATTATATATTACATTGATTATTTAGAAAGCTGAAACTTAGTTATAGATAGATGGGCAGACCTTTCATGTATAAAAAAGCCTTGCTTTTAAGTAATATAAATAATCACATAATTTAAGTTATATTATTTTTTAAAAAAACTTATATTAAATTATTTTAACCAACTCTCAACAAACAGACAGCTGTTGTTTTGTTTTGTTTTTATTGCACTCTTTAATGCTTTCCTTACCCCCTTTCTCAATGAAGAATGGTGCCGAGATTTTTCATTTTTAATTGTGCATTCATAATATTTCAGAATTGTGTATATTTATCTTTATAGTTATCTTACATTTTTTCATATATGTACAAAGCAAATAACTGATTTCTAATGATTTTTAACATCATTTATCTATAGATATTTAGGTATTTAAATTAATTTTAAAATAAATGAAAAAATGAAATTTCAGGGTCCATAATCAAAAATGTTTTTTGGCATTTTTTACCATATAAGGGTGTATTTTTTCGATCATCGGGAGAATTTTTAATCACCCCCAGAAAGCTATATACTACCTATTCTGGTTAGTTTAATATGTATGTAACAAAACCTTACATATTTTACTATGTATCCACGAGTAAACTTCAAGAAAAATATGTGTTATTTGTCAATTTGATAGGTTTTAAGATATGTATAATAAAACACACAAAAAACATAAATGTTTTAATGTGAAAATATTAATTTTTTTAAAGTTTGATAATTTTTTTAATGTGAAGTATATAAGACTTAATTTTTAAAAATATACTCTTAAAAAACATTAATCTGTAACATATATCAACTCTTTTCCAGCTTCGTGATCACTTTAATTCAAAGTTTAATTAATCACCCCTTCCCTTCCTCTTTGTCACATGTTAGAACAACAGTTTTGAAGATTGTATACAAAAACGGCAGTTAACTTTGACCTATTAAGGAAATGGCCAGGTCCTACTGTTTTTATTTTCTAATAAATTACATCTTATGCCTTGTAATGGCATTGTATCAATACAAGGATAAGTAGTAGCAAAGCACTTTAACACTTTAGTAGCATGAAGAAAAATTTGAAAGGTGTTCAAACAAGATAAAGTAGATGCAGGAGAATCTTCAATTGAAATTTCTGAAGCTTAGCTCAGTAAGAAGCAGTACAAATTAAAATAAATTAATCAGATTTCCTTGCAAAGGGTCAGGATTCAAGGAATGATGGTCAAATTAAGTTAGTTATTAGATGCTTAATTACTTAACTTCAACAATAGTTTTTATAGTTGCATTTTTATGCATAAATTTGTCTTTAGTTGCTAACTTTATGTAAAACTTTAATTAATTTCAAAAGAATAAGAAAAAATCAAAATCAACAAAAATTAGAATTTTGGGAAGTGCACAAGAACATAATAATTTGATACCCATAATACAAAGTAGAATGATGTCTGTTAGACCGTCCGAATAAAGTTTAAGATCTTGCTAACCACTGGAAAATTAATTTCTGCTTTTCAGGGAATATACTTATTTGTCATACAAAGGTTTTATGAACCATTAAACGCCATTTCATCTTATACTATACTACCCCTTAAGTAAGCAACCGCAAGAGACCATGTTCGAAGCAATCCTTTTATTGTGCGTTCCTTAAAATCTCTAAAAATGTTATGTCTGTTTGAAATGGTCCCAGGCGTTTTAATAGGCGAGGAAAAGGGAAAGATAGGACAACAAATAATTTTTTCAAATAATTATGCTGCACGGAGGCAAAATAGTTATTTTTCTTCTCAGGCTTGTTACTTGCCCAATAAGGAAAAGTTGTTGTGCCAAGAATAGAACTTTAACTCTGTTATTTTGTCAAAACAAATCCATAAAACAGCAAAGAGAATTTGAGCTTTCCAAATGGTAAAATTGCTTACTAATCTGATTTACAGATAGAAATAAGAGAATACTTAGACTTGATTTTGTCTTTGAAAAAAAAGAACATAGCATTAATCCATCAGTCTTAATAAACACATTAAAAAACAAGGATGACAACATCCATAAAAGCGAAGTTCTGAAACGGTAGGACAAACGGACATTAACACTTGTATAATGTCAGAGCTGAATAATCAGAATGCGAATGTATAAGAGTCAAAGCAAAATTGTAAGTAAATTTGTTGAAAAACTGCTTGATACAGGATAATGATTATGGACATACTTACATTTTTAGGACTTGATTATAGAGATGCTTCGCTTATACTATTGTACTTTGTTGTCCCAGGATTCAGTATACCAAAAATCAAACCAATCGGATAATTAGGTCACATACAAATTTGTTGTTAAAAATGTAAAAAAAATCAACATGTTTAAAATGGACGTACGGACATTCTGGTAATTATTATAGAGTTGCTACGCTTTCTAACCGGTACCTAACTATTACAGGAATCACCATGCAAAATTTGAAATTGATAGGACAATTCTAACATGCCTAAATTAACAAAAAAAAAACTATTTAAAAAAGTAAAAAAAATCAACATGTTTAAAATGGACGTACGGACATTTTGGTAATGATTATAGAGTTGCTACGCTTTCTAAATCGTACCTAACTACTTAAGGAATCACCATGCAAAATTTGAAATCGATAGGACAATTCTAACATGTCTAAATTAACGAAAAAAGCTATCCGTGACGGACGGACGGACGGACCGACCCTAATTATAGAAAAGCTTCGCTTTTAATAAGGGGCTTCCCTTTCCGTACTTAGATTTTTTAAATGAAAATAAATAATTGGGAGAGGAGAAAATTTTCAACAGGCCAATGCCTTCAGAGGGTTCTCCCATTAGTAGGTAACAAACCACCAAAACAATATGAAGCTTTGGAGCCAAATTGCAGCAGGCGAGATCTTAAGGTACTGATATATACAGAAAGATGAACATACAGACATATATATTTTATGTATTTCTTATATAATGTTTAAATTGTTTTGTTATGCTGGTTTAATTGCACACTGCAGTGTTGTGCTATTTATAGAACTCTCTTTAAGGTTGGCAATCTCTTGTTTAATCTTCATATTAGTTTCTGGTTTGGTTGTGTATTTGTGTGTGTAGGTAGGTGTATATATTTGTGGGAACATGTTTTGTTACTTGTGCTGCTATCTATAATTTACTTTGTCTAACTGTCCGCCCATCCTTCATTCTCTAAGGTCGTAAAACCATGGTCAATATGTGATTTTCTTAGTTGTTATTTTAGATAGTCTGCTGCTTTTTTTTTATGTGAATATAACTCTTACAAGAGTATTCAGTATATATAACTGAATAGGTATACAAACTACAAACTACGTTAACTACTTATATATATAAGTCAACTAAACCTAGGGAGGGAGGAGACATAGAAAAGTAAATAATAATGATGTTTGTATGAACATGTTTTCTCATCTTAAATTTTGATTGACTAGGGTACAAATTTGTAGAGTTCAAATTCAACAATAATTTTATTCTATAAAAGGAGCAACTTTGTTTCTCATTCTCAAAATCTTCCATTTTCTTATTATCTAAGGTCCCCGACTCAATCACCTTCAATTGAAAATATGTCTTCCATTCTAATATTAGCTTAGAAATCTAAAATAATCCGATTTTTAGAATTTAGTTTATGTATGGATGTTCTCATCCTTGTTATTTATTACATATATGACAAATAAATAAATTTTATTTGAATATATTATTATATTTTAGAAAAATAAGCATGACAACATCCATAAAAGCGAAGCTCTGAAACGGTAGGACAAGCGGACATTAACACTTGTATAATGTCAGAACTGAATAATCAGAATGTAAATGTATAAGAGTCAAAGCAAAATTGTAAGTAAATTTGTTAAAAAACTGCTTGATACAGGATAATGTTTATGGACATACTTACATTTTTAGGACTTGATTATAGAGTTGCTTCGCTTACAATATTGTACTTTGTTGTCCCAGGAATCAGTATACCAAAAATCAGACCAATCGGATAATTAGGTCACTTACAAATTTGTTGTTTAAAATGGACGTACGGACATTCTGGTAATGATTATAGAGTTGCTACGCTTTCTAACTCGTACCTAACTTCTACAGGAATTACAATGCAAAGTTTGAAATCGATAAGACAATTCTAACATGCCTAAATTAACGAAAAAAGCTATCCGTTACGGACGGACGGACGGACGTAAGAACGGACCGACCCTAATTATAGAAAAGCTTCGCTTTTAAAAACATCTAAGAATCATTAAACTGTACATTGAAAGTGTACATTACGTAATAAATTGTACATACATGATATTTTGTTTTCTTTTAATTCTTTCTCAGCCAAATGTATTCATTGACCTTTACAAAATGTTTAACTCCCCTAAAACTTTCAAGATTTTTAATGGTAAAGTCTAGGTTAATTTATCGATCTTTTTAATTAAACTATAGATTTAAAAAAATATTGTTTTGAACCAAAACCATAAAAATCCTTTTAAAAATCCCTATCATAAAATGACCTGTTGTTTAAAAAGTACCGCGGGATCTGATCTCACTACGCATATTATTTGATTGATTGATTGCTACCTCTGTCCTTCCTGAACGAACAGCTGATGATAGGGAAGGAAGAGAGAGTGAAAAAAAACTGCTAGAGAGAGAGAAAGAGGAGAGACTCGAGAGCAAGAGCATGAGAAAATCAAAGGAGAGAGAGAAAAAGTGAGATTTTGGGGGCCGGGTCATTTTGGAGAGCAAAATAGATAGATACATTTTATTTGTTATCAAAATCATTTCATAACTTTTGAGTTTGAAATTCAGAATCAAAAATGTTTAAACTGAATTTTTTGATAACGAAACTTTGAGAGATTTTGTTTAAATTTGTGATGTTATGTTAATTGTTTGTTTTCTAAATATTGCCTAGGTAGGTATTAATTTTTATTTAAGTTTTTTTGTATACTTTTATATTTTACTCCCGTAGATTTATTAAATTTAGGAGGGGAGGGGATATTATACTGGTGTAGGGAATTGAATTAAATTGATTGGTTGGTTCATACTGGACGTGTCCAAACTTATCAATATATATTCAGGTTACGTTTAACACTTACCTACAGAAGGGATAATTTTGTTTAAAATTATTGAAGTCTGAAGATGTAGATCAATGTACAATTAATTAAACCGAAGCTTTCCAAGTCTGTCTCAAAGAACATTGCAAAAGAAAGTGCTAAGAAATCTTTTTTTTCAACGTACCTCAGCTCGCCCAAAGCCATAAGGAAAAAGGATAAGAGGATGAATACTCACCCCTTTTTCATGGTAAAATACTACTTCCCCATCACTAAATTTAGAAGCAGACGAAAATCAAAAACCGCCCAGGGCTTTTTGTAAGTCAATCATAAATAATAATGTGAATAAAAAGAAAAGCGATATTTAGCAAACAGCCGTGGGCGGTCAGAATCAGCTGAATGTTCATTATGAAAAAAATTTCCCCCTTTTTAGAAATAGAAGGATTCATCTTTCATGAACAAATTTTTTTAAATAAAAATAAAATTCTATGTAATTTTTAATTAAAACATTAAAACGAAAATATCTAATCTAATATTCTTGCCCTAAATATGGAAATAGTAAAAAGTAAAAAAATATTTTTTTAAAATAATTTTTAATCCTCCCATTTGAAAAGTAGTAGAATAGCAATAAATTTTAGCGCGGCAACAGCGCTGAGTAGGCCTCTAGGCCCACTGCCTATTTTCGTCTTCTAGTTGCTTCGATTCCTCTCTTTTATTTTTTTCTCTATGCCCAAAGCAAACCCCCCCCCCCCCCCTACCTTGATCTTATGTATAAATTGAAAGCTTGCAATTAAAATATTTGTATTATATAATAGTAATTAAAATATGTTATCTTTTTGTATAAAAGTATTTTTAATTGTACTTTGCACCTAAAAAGATAAGAAACTAGGTAATATTAAAAGTAAAGCTATAGATAGTATTTTCATTTTCAATATTTTGAAGGTCAGTCAATATTAAATTATCATTTATTTATTACAAGGTATGTTTTCATGTGTATGTATGTCTTTAGTCAGTTTTTTTAACTCCAAAATATGCTTTATTTCACACCTATTAACTTTTTTTCTTTCTAGATTTAGATATTTTGTGTCCTTGTTTTTTTTTTTCGATCAATTATAAGGATTTTATTGTTCTGTTAATTTTACGAGATTCCGACGGGGGGTGGGAGGAAGGGGGGGGGGGGGAGTGGTACATCCCAACCCTAACTTTAACAATCCTTTAAAAAGTTTCAGACAAAAAAAATCCTAAGAATGTTATTATATTCTGAACGAGTGTTATCTGACCGAGAGTTGAAAAAGTTGGGTGAGCACAAATACAGCTCCTCATGCCAGTCACTACTCGACCCAGCAATGCAAAAATTTTGGAATTGGTAAGGATTTAAAACCATTGAGGTGATAGGTTTCATTATTGACTCAACCAGAATATTAAAGATTATAAAGACGTTAATAATATTGTCACTGTTCAAGACGTGATATATCTTAGTTAGATAATATGAGGTACTAGGGAGGGAGTTGACACTGGACTGTAAATTATGTTTGTGCCCAAAGGGGAAGGATAATTATTATCCTCACTAAAAACTAACATCTTAGGTGTTAAATGTAAAGATACCTGAATGATGATAACTCAAGATGAATTTAAGTTAGTCCCAACTTGGATGTAAAATTATAGTTTTATGGGCAGGGTTGGTGGGGTTATACTCACCCTGGATAGCTATGCTGGTGTAAGATTTAATCTTTTTAAGGTTTATCACATTGGTGCCGCTGTGGATAGCCCCTAACCTGATCACAATGGTTGGTCTGATGGTGAACATAATAACCACATTGATCCTGGTGGCGTATTGTCCAACAGCAACAGAGATACCTCCCTGGTGGACAACTGCGCTTTGTGCCGCAGGACTTTTTATTTATCAGGTACTTAGAATAGGACTTGTAGCAAATTTTGTTGTTGTTGTATTTGTTAAAGTTTTCGCATTTAAAGAGAAACATTGGTCAATTACCCTTAAAACTCATATGGACTAAAAAAGAATATAGCTCATGTTAGGACGAGGGCCAGAAATATTTTTATTTTTATGATAAAAAATAGAGGGGTGGGGAAAAGTTCGGAGGTCCAAAAATAGGAGTGAAAAGCGAAAGAACGAACCATTGATTGAAATGTATTTAGTGAGTCCATATACTGAGCCTCAAGCAAGTTCTATAACCATTTACCTAATGTAATGCCCTGCAAAAATAAAAGTTTATATGATTATGCACGATAATTTAATTAGGTATAATACTTTCCTTATTTAAAGTGGTTTTTTTTATAAGAATATTTTTGAAAGCAATTTTACCCCACTTATAGTTATCATATTTTAATGATCAATGCTTATTTTCTTCGTTTTTTAATACCATTTAAGGAAAATCAAAAAAATATTTCAGTTTAAGTTTGAAGGCCATATCCCAACCAGGGAGGGAGTACTGGCCCCCCACAGTAGACTACTGAAAATCCAATTTTTTAGGAAGATTGATTGGAAGATTTGAGCATTAGGAAAATGCGCTAAAACCATTTTTAGGTGTTGACACCTAAGTTTGGAATTTTTTATTTTGCTGTATGTTTAAAATAAAAACTAAAATATTATTTTGATTAAAAAACGAAAAAATAAGATATTAATCATTAAATTCTGATAACTATAAGTGGGGTAAAATTTCTTTTTAAAAAGTTCTCATAAAAAAATACACTGTAGTAATAACACCTGCGCCCCCAGCATCTAATAGCTTTGTATTAGAAGTTGGGGCTACAATTTAGCCTAAAACCATCCCATTCACAAAACTGAATTAGGGTTGGCAATCCGAATCTGGAATCTGCTCAATTTTTGGCCAATTTTTGAATCCGGAATTTTTTTTTTAATATTGGATTCGGATTCTTAATTGTTAGGCTAAGATTAGCGTCTTGAGTTTTTTCTTTCAACCCCCCCTCTTTGAAGGCAAAGGGTTAGAAAATGGCCGCTGCAGGGTCTAGAAAAAGGGGAAAAGCTTCTGTGAAAATATGAAAAAACGCAGCTTTAGATTCTTCCCAGTACCCGGTAAAATTTAATCCCTTAATTTTTTTAAAAGCCTTTTAAAATATTGCAAGAATCAGAAATCCGTCACAAAAATAAGAATCCGGAATCTGCGGAGAATCCGTTTTATTTTTGGACGGATTCTTGTAAGAATCCGAATCCAGTCCAAAAATTAGACGGATTGTCAACCCTAAAAAAATATTTGTTTACACTACCTAGTTATATGGGGACAATGAAATCGAAAAATTGTAAAATAGTGTAAAACTATAGGTAGGTATCCTGACTTCATCTATTAATGAAATAAAGAATATTAGAAACAATCTCCGTACCTTTGTCAGGTTTCCATAAAATGTTAAACCTTAATAGGTTTAGTGGTTAGCGATTTGTTAAAAGACAAACACAAAAATCTTAGGTAGGTACTACTTTATTTATTCGGAAAACTAATACTTTAGACGTTAGACGCTATAGACGGTAAACAGGCACGACGAACAAATACTTCAACACCTTTGGGAGAACTTTTTGATCATGGATGTGATAGTATAAGCACAGTTGTTGTCAGGTAAAAAATAAGAATAAGGTATACCTAACCAAATAAATATAAAATAATTTTTTGGGGCAGATAAAAAGGTCGTCAATTCCACTAAGTGTTGCCCCCCGACGACAGCTGAAAATCATGTACCTATAGGTTTCATGATTTTTTCCCGAATTAATTTCATTGTTGGTATAGTCTGGGTATAAAGGGATACCAACTTCATCAGGACTATGCTAAAAAGTTTGTGGAGGAATTTTATATTAATTTTAAAAGATTGTAAATAGTCAATGAAGATGATATGAAATTGCACAAACCTATAAAAAAATTCTTTAAGATATAATTTAAAATTTTTTTTTTGATCGATTGTCTTATGTTTCTTGCTATTGATCTTTTATATATTCAGTGTTGCATCTTGTTGTGCTGTACAGTTAGGTATCCATCCTGGCTGGATGTTATTCCAGGTAATTTTTTTTGTATAAATTATCTTATGTTTCTTTTAATAGATTAGGAAAAATGCTTTTCGCAAATGCTAAATGTAATTTGATGCAATATTTAAATACTAGTGGTATGGTCTACCCCTCACATTTTCAATTTTAGTTTCGAAAGAAAACGTAAAAAGAATCGGTTCAGCGGTTAGCGAGATTCTTCGGTACACAAAGACAGACAGACACAGATCCTGTTACTTTTATCTATAATACAAAGTAGAACGATGGCTGTTTGTTTGTCTGTCTGTTTGTTTGTCTGTCTGTCTGTCTGTTTGTAGCGAAGGATCTTGCTAAACGCTTAACCGATCGGGTTCTCCTTTACAGGGTAGCTTTTCATAGGTCCCGGGAAGGTTTATAACTATTGTCTTGGGGGGTGGGACACCCCCAACCCCCTCCAAAAAATGAAAAATACCCCCCCCCCCCCAAAAAAAGAAGTTTTTTTTTCTTTTTAAAACTAAAATTAAAATAGTGGGGTCGACTATACCCACCCCCAAATAAAAAAATTTCCCCCCCCTAAAATTTTTTTTCTTTTAATTTTTCTTTTAAATCTAAAATACGAAAAATTGGTTTGATTAAACCTCTTGGGGCACAGCCCCTAGAGGCTAGGGGCGAAGCCGCTAGTATAAGGCTATGGAGTTAAACTTCAATTCAACCTTTTTTAAGTACATAGTTATTATTCTGATTTTTGTATTCTCGTACTACCTATTAATGTAATTGTTGTTTTGTTTAGTGTGTTACAGCTTCTACATTGTTTTATTGTGCACATTGGCAAACTTATGTATCAGGTTAGTTTTAAGCATTAAATACAAGCATACAGACACGGATAGATATACAGAAATTACACGCAGTATGAAAAACTTATTGACAGTCGCACTTACATTCACTTAGTCTTTTATATTTGTGATAACTAGGTATATAAGATATAGATAGACAAACAGAAAGTTAGCTATGTTAATTTGACAGACAGACACAAACGATGCTTATAGAAATAATGAAAAGTTTAGACAGACAGACAGAGAAACATACACAGACACACCTAATACAGACTTAATACATCAATACATAATGGCAAAGCACAAAATTTAGTCTTAATCTGTCAATATTTTACCCTCATAATCGTATATCTTTTTATAGTAAGGCAGTATTCATCTTAGTTGCTAATCTTTGAATTATATTTTTTCACTCTTTATTAGTAGCGAAGCTACTCTGTAATTCAAAACTTCCGTCCGTCCGTCTGAGACAGAAAGGGGAAAACGTGACTTTCTCGGCTCCATAAGAGATAGAGAGCTGGAATTTTCAGGGATTAAATTTGTTACCATTCTTCATATTTGCACCAAGTTTCATTAAGATTCGTCAATTGGTTGAGGTGCTAGATCGAATCCTACATTTTTAAGTTTTCATGATTTTCTCAACTCCTATTCAAGATAGACGGCTGAAATTTTCAGGGATTGAATACTTTCATATTCTGCATGCTTTTATCAAGTTTAATTAAGATTTGCTTATTGGTTGGGGTGCTAGTTCGATTCCTAGATTTTTAGGTTTTCATGATTTTCTTTAATCCTATTCAAGACAGACGGCTGATATTTATAGGGATCATATAAGTTAACGATTTACATATCCCCACAAAGTTTCATTAAGATTTGCTGATTGGTTGAGGTGCTAGATTGATTCTTAGATTTTCAAGATATAAATACTAGGTTTCGTGATTTTTTAGTTTAATGATTTTTTATGAAACTGCAACATAGTTTATTTTCGCCGGATATCTATCTATAATTTTTGTGCATCGCTACTTATGGATGTTGTCATTCTTGTTTTTTGGTAATATCTTGAGTTTCTATGATGTTGTGCATTTTTACAAATGCTCAATGTTCTCACGTATAGGAATTAGATTTATAAATAAAGTGTTATTTTGCATAAGCGCCATTCACTAGTATCAGATGACAAATTAACATCAGTTGGGAGACTCGACTTCCTAAACTGAGCTTACTTATTATTAGCATTATTTCTCATTATTCAATTTAAAACCACACAGTGACATCATTGTGAATAGACGTAACCCGTCTATCCCTAGATCGGAAAGCAAACTCCCCAAATTCTTACCCTCTAAACCAGGGGTATTTGTTGTCTAGCAAAGTTAAATTTCTTTTTCCCCTCCCCTCCCGTCTTTTATTGCTTTGCACATTTTATGTTATAATAATAGCATGTATGTGTCGACATTTTCCATTCTAGTTAAATTTTTCCCCCCAATTTGTTTTGTAAAAATATGGAAAATATATACCCTGAAAAATTGGTAATAACACCCTTTCACTGAATTGCTATAAGTTTATTTATCAATCTATTATTTATATGTTTCTAAATAAATTCTATCTAGGTACCTTACAGTTTGGAACAATAGACGTGACAGAAGGACAGATAGTTGTTATGGGGGTTATGCTGCTCTCCTCACTTTCCTCGGCCCTTGGTATTCCATTTTGGACTTCCGAGGTAAGCTTCAGCTTGGATTTTTTACACCAACTTCCTAGCACCAGTACCGATATTTTTTCATTTTACACACATCTACTAAAAATTAATTTTGACCTAGGACAATCAAATTAAATATTGGAAACCCTAAGAAAATGGCGTAATTTGTTATGTGAATAAGTCATAAAGAAGTTTGTTGGGGGGGGGGGGGGGGGTATATTAGTGTAGTAAGATATCCCACAAAATACTGTTTTGTACATTTTAGAAACATCTAAAGTACCTAATATACATAGTATTTTACGTGATATCTTAATTTTAAAAGATAGGAGTCTGTATTGTTTTGATGGGGCTTTTATTATTAGGTAGTTAATTAAGAGTCTTTTCTAATTTCTTATGTACTGTTAAAAATCCTCTTGAAATACGTAATTTATATACTTGAGATAGATAGGTAAGTCAAGTAATAAGTCAATAGAATGTTAGGTAGGTATGTAATTAAGCTTATTTTAAATTTTTGAAGTGGTGATTATCCACTTAAATATTTTTCATAATTCATTAATCAAGAAAGTTTTTGGTATTATTCCTTAAGATAGATTAAAATTATTATCATTAAATATAAAAAATGTAAATAATAGAATGACTGTCTGTCTAGGTGTATTTTGCCTGGGATATCTTTAACCACTTAAACGATATGTTTCTCCTTTATAGTAAAGCATCTCATAGGTCTAAGGAATTTTTAAAACTATTTGGGGGAGGATACATCCACTGTACTACAACCCACTAGTTAGAGATGTAGCAGTGCGGCAGGTGTCCCAGAATGAACAACTGCCATTAAAACAATCAATGAAGCTTTCAATACTCGTTTATTCAGGTAGAATACAGCGGTTTTAAACAACCTAAAATAAAATCACAGAATTAGGTTGTTATAAATGAACTACAAAATAGAACAATAAAGTATAATACAGAGTTAAAATACTAAAATTTGCATTGCTTTCTTAGTTTCTTTTAAAAGTCTTTTATTTTGATTTCGGGCTTTTCAGAATAGTGCATTTCAATAAAACAATCCAATGGTTCATTAGTCAAAGAATGTAAAACTTACTTCTCGAATCCAGCTCTTTCCACTTAATAATTTCCAGAGCTACAGGCTTATCAGATCATCTCATCAACATAACCACCAGCAAATATCCACAGCAGCAATCAATACAGAACAATTCCACGGCAGTCAAGGACTTAATACTTCAGACCACAAGCCAGATTTGAGGATAACTCCATATGAATCGGTGTTACAGTGGCAGAATTTCAGTCTAAAAACATCAATCATATACTTTATGTTAGAAGGAGCACCATTTATAGAATAATCAAGGGTAACTCTGTGTTTTTAAGCTTTGACTTTGAGGCTTTCTAATTAATTTGAAGGAATTAATATAAAGGTGAGTATTCTGTACCTTAATTTTAGCGAAGGATCTCCTTTTTCGCTATTGGTTCCAAGTTCTTTGTTCCACTTGGTGAATCCTGTAACAAAAAACCATAATTAGGTGATATTTGGATAGGCAGCAATCTACACTATAACTTTGATTCCAAATTTCATTAGGTAGTTATTCAATCAACAACATTTTACCTATGGTTCTTTGTGCTCAAGCTTTCCCTCTGATCCGTCACGAGGGGCACCAACAAGCTTCTCCACTAGAGATAAAAAGAGGGCAGATCCACTCTCAACAGGCTCAGCTAATTCCAGGCCTTAATAATATCAAATTAAGCCCAAACTTTTAATGGACTACAATGCTTTTAAAGTTAACTTGGAGGCCGTTACGGTACTCATTTATTGGTTCTTTACAATTAAATAGGGGCAGTGAATTCAATAGATTTATATCTTCAACTTTGGTTTAAATGAAATCTTTGCATATACGGCTTCGCTGGGTGAATGAATTGACTATTTTTAATATTTGTTTTACCTTGTATCTCAGCAGAGACAATTTATTATTACATTTTGAGAACTTTTTCACTCGTTAGCACTTTCTGAAATGGATTAGCCCATATTATTTGATGTAGATATAGGTTTCTTTATCACTTTTTACATATATATATAATACAATTTTAACGATAGTAAAATTAACCAATTTTTGCTTAAAAGAAACAAAATAAGTTGTTAAAAACTAATAAACTTGGAAGTAAAAAGCTCAAATTAATTTTATAAATGCTTTGAATTGATTTAAATGTGTATTTTGTACCAAAAAATAACAATTTTCTTTAAACTTTTAGATAGACTATTTTCCCTTGCTGGTATTAAGATGGCTGACGTTAGACTGATACAACGAATATAGAGATTTGAACGCTTGCGCGTCATAGATTAATCACATACATAGATTGGATAAAATTTCATATTATATTTTTTTTTTTTACAAAATTAAATATTCTTTGCTAAAAAATGAATTTGAAAATAAATGGCTTTTGCATTAAACAATTACAGTTTAATATAAATTTAAGTTTTGTAAGTAATTAGCATTATTTCCGATACATATTTTTTTCTCTATGGTGAAGAAATAGGTTGCGTGAATTTAATTTAACATATTTTAAATTACTAAACTTTGGCCTTGTTAGGGAAGCCTTCTCTCAGTCTTCGTGGGGTGATTTGACTGGATTCCTTCTAAATATAAAACACTCCCCCAGGCAAAAATCCACGAAAATCATCCCAGGTGTCTTCAGTTCCGGCCCTTACGGAGCTCACAGAACCAGTTTGAACTTTGAACTTTGAACTTTGACAAATATTATTTGAACTTTCACTTTGACTATAGTTTTAACTTTGAACTTTGACAAAATAAAATTTGAACTTTTACTTTGAACTTTGACAGAAATAAATCTTTGAACTTTTACTTTGAACTATAGTTTTAACTTTGAACTTTGACAGAAAATAAAATTTGAACTTTTACTTTGAACTATAGTTTTAATTGAACATTAGATAATTTTAAAATCAGGTAAAACTTTGTACTTTACTAAAACTTTGATAAAATTTGGCATTGTTTAATTAATAACACAGAGCAATTGTCTTATGTTTTACTTTGGTCACGGAGCACTTGTCGCGTGATTTTACAATTTAATAGATTGATAAATTGATAGATTGAGAGTTTGAAAATTTGAAAACATGATAAATTGAAAGATTGAGAGAAAGGATAGAACTATGTGCTGTACTTACGGACCCATTGGAGATGGACTGCCTCAACATCTGCCTCCGCTAGCTGTCCTCCAAGCTCTAACTCGTGCTCCTGGTGCACCACCGCCAGGCCTCTCACCGCTCGCTTGGTTGTCCTCATATCCTTCTCCCCGTGGTTTCTATACTCTATCGTCACCTCTCGTACGTGCCCATCCCTAGATACGTGCACTTCTCTGGCTCTGCCAATCCTCCATATACACGTACCTAGGGGGCTACTGCCATCTCTACGGAACAGGACTATGTCTCCTGCCCCAACCTCTCCAACATTTTTACTCCACTTCTTGGGCTTTGGTACATACTCACCAACTTTCAACTCTTTCCACGCTTCCCACCAGGATCTCTCCACATCCTCCATGGCTTCCAACATCTTGCCAGGCCTTTCCACCGTTAACTGGCCCCCAGGTGCTCTGTTATTATTCCTGCCCAACAATAACCTGGATGGAGTTATCAAATCCAGTTGATCTATGTTCTGATACCTCGATCCTAAACACAAAGGCATCGAGTTCAAATCGTTACAACAGAACGACAACGCTGTCTCAAACTCCAACGGCGTGAACTTCAGCCCCTTGAACGCCACATTGAGAATCTCCTTGATGGACCGTATCGACCTCTCTACCACTCCTTGGTAATTCGAACTCTTAACGGGAGCAAGCTCAACCGTTAATTTGGCGCCCTTCTCCTGGTTCAACAGGTTCTGCACACTGGCTACACATATGTCAGCTGTCTCGAAAGCTCTCACTAGCTGGGTGCCATTATCTATCTTGACTAGACATGGGATGCCATACCGATTAATGTGGCGGGTAAGGGTTAACAAAAAACTTTCTGTGTCATACCCAGTCATACTATACGCCGCCACAGCCAGCGTCGCCGGACACTTGTACACCGCCGCCCACAATTTCATCGGAAATCTATGTGTGCCATAACTGCATCTTCCTTCTACAGGCCCAAACAAGTCAATCATACAAGTTGTGTATGCCGGCGCTATCTTCAACCGGCACGGGTCTACAGCACCAAACTCTCTCTCTATCTCCTTGGCCTTGTATCGCCGACAAAAGAAACAGTTCTTTTTTACCTCAATCGCCAAAGAGTTGCCCTCTAAGATAAAGGCGTGTTCTCTGCTCCTTCTCAATGTTGCAATGGATCCTCCATGGTGCGTCACATTCTCATGGCAGTGACGCATGATACTGTACGCCACCGGACTGTACCTGTCCAGCACAGGCTTGGCAAAGGCCAACTTCTCTAGATCCAGCATATTTTCCGCCAATGCATCGTTGCCTCCCGGTAAGATCCTCCCATGGTGGTACATAATGCCATCCTTAACTGTGCCAATGCTTTTTAACTTGTCTCGACTGTTGAATTTAGTTACCTCTGCCGTAGTCTTGCTAAAAACATATTTTTCCGCTCTCTTCAAAACATGCTCATCAACATCCACCAACACAGTGCCAGACACAACACTAAACTTGTTGCTGCTCCTCCGCCGCCAAATATCAACAATCTTCAAACATACAGCAATCAGCCGGACATACCTATCCCACGGGACCTTACTCGGGTTAACCAAGTAATGTGAAAACTCGTACCTCTCAACCATCCTCGCCGAAAAATTAGCCAGCACCAGCCCACGGCTTTCTTTGTTCCTCATCTCCTTCAGCGCCGCAACTTTCGTGTCCTGGTCAAGGGTAATCTCATCAATACTTCTCGTTGGCCACTCTGACTCTGGCCTGCTCATCCAAGCCTTTCCATCCTGCCACTCCGATCCAGGCCCAATCTCTGGGGATCCATCAGGTCTAGTCAATATATCAGCTATGTTCTGTGCTGACTCAACGTGGCGCCAACTCGTCACGTCACAGAATCGCCTTACCTCAATCGCCAGGTTGCGGATGCCAGTCTGCAGTGGTCGTGTATCACAGTGGATCCAGTATAGCGCAACCATTGAATCTGTAACATAGGTGATCTTCTTGACATAATTCTCAAAATTAAGTTTAACTAGGTGAGCCAATACACATCCCATGGCACATGCTGTCATCTCAGCTTTGGGGATGGTTAGTTTGGTGGTCAGCTTTGACTTGGACGCCACCATTCTGGTTACAAACCCGCCTGACAACAACTTCATTCTTGCGTGGACGACGCTACCAGCTAGCACCTGACTTGCATCTGTAGACACAATCAATTCAACCCCATGCTCTACATCCACAGGGTTACAGAACACACTACGTGTGAATCGTATGTTCCTTAGTTGCTGGACCATCATCAAATTTTCCACCCAAGTGTCTAGGTAGTTGTCCGGCAGGATCTCGTCCCACTCTGTCCCCAGTGAACAGATGGAACACATGTCAATTTTTAGTTTATTGGACCTCGGTGACACTAACCCGAGAGGGTCCCAGCACTCCATGGTTTTGCCCAACAGAATCCTTTTTGTGAACATGACCCGCAGCGCTTCCTTCAGGTCACCGGTCACTTCTTCTGGCACTTTACCTCGCTTCTTTTTGCCCAAGAACAAAGGTTTCACCTCGAGGGATATTGTGTCTTCCTTCGGCCGCCAACAATACCCAACGAGCCCAACACTTTCTCCATCTACAGACACTTGTTCATCCGGGTCGTGACCACTCCTCGTGACCGCTTTGACCGACTGCTGGCCCATTTCTAATACCTTTACCAGCTGCTCTCCTGCTAAGTCGCGTGTCTTCTCATCACGGTGGGCAGAAACAATATCATCCATGTAGGCTTTCTTTCGGATCACAGCTGCTCCAATCCGAAGCTCTGGTTGTTTGGCTTCAGCTATGTCCGCAACCATCTTAAAACCGTGGATGGTTTGGTTTCCTGAACTCTTGATCCCATAAATAATTGTTCTGACCACGTAAACAATGACTGCTCCAAGCAGGGACAATCCATCAATCCACAGGAACTTGTGATATCTATAATGCTGCGGCTGCAAGAACACGGAATTGTATGCCATCCGGATGTCGGCGCTAAGGGCAGCCCCTCCGCATCTGAATCCAATCAACAAGTGCAACAAATTAGCCAGCTGGTTACTTCCCTTACATAATATGTCATTTAGGCTCTTGCCTGTCTTGGTCTTGGAACTGCCGTCAAACACAAGCCGAACCGGGGTAGATATACTGTGGCTGTTATGGACAATGCGCCACGGAATCACATATCCAGCTTTTCTGGCCTCCACCTGTTCCTCTGGCGGCAGCGCCGCTAATGGTGCTACAAACCCATTATCCGCCAACTTGTTAAAACTCCGCAGGATCTCCTCTCTGGCAACTTCACTCTTGTTGGCTAACTTGACCTGAGTGCCCAATATCTTTTCGGCAACGTAGGTATTATCTGCCAAAGCTGATTCAGGATTCTCAGTAAATGGCAGGTAAGCAAATAACCTCCTCTGCTCGGCATCATAGCTGACACTTTGCTCTATATCATGTTGTTCACGTTCTTCCAACAATGATTCTTTCTCCACTCGCTCACCTTTCTTGCACTCGGAACAGACGCGGCACTTGACACAACGGTATGACATATCTGCACCTATCTGGTCTATCATCTGGTATTCCTTGAGCATCTTACTTGGTCCGGCGGCAAAAACGTGGTGGACAAACACATCATCCTCATCCATTAAGGGGTTCTCGGCTCCAGCATAATGCGAACATACCTCATGATGGTGATCAATGGTTGTGGCACTTTCATGAATCATCCCATTGTTGGAAAACAAACAGTCTCTCTGATATCTATATGCTTTAAACTCTGCAGTTAAAAATGCAGCAGGTCCCATCAGATGAGCGCGGCTCATAACATTTTTCCAAATTTCATGTGGTCCAGCTAATATCCCGTTGTGGCCTCCATATCCAGCCAACCTGGATTTCATAATGCAGAGTCCACCTGGCAAGGTAAGTACCACCTGTGGGTAATATAAGTTGTATTGAATGCCAATCATGATATCAACCGGCTGTCCTCCAATTTCAGGTTCAGTTGTCGGCATCTTTGCGGCAGGATGGCTCTTAGTAAAGACGGCATTAAGTTCTTCCCATACCTGTTTCAGCGGCCACTCTGGGAAACGTGTGCTAACTTTGTCCATTTGCAGGCCTTCAATGGTCGCAACCCGTCTTTTACCATCTTCACTTACCATCGGCAGCCAGAAACGCTCAATGCCATAGGGGATCTCAACCCTCTGGCCGCCAGCTACCTCAAGGGCGGTGGGGCCAGGCCGCTGCGTCTCTGTATCCAACGACGCACATGCCCGTGTGCTCAGGCAGGCTCCATAGCAACCGTTGTCGTAGAACAGGAGCAGCTTCTCACCGTTGGTTCCTTTTACATACTGCAACATGTATATGGGCTGGTTCTGTATACTTGGCTCCACTATGACGTCGTCAACTTTACCTCGGCCGCCGCTGGCGGCGAAACTCGCGTATACATCTCTGTCACCTTTGTCGGGCAAAGCATGATAACTGGCAAAGAAAAACCTGACATCGGTTGGTAGCAGCTTCTCGTCCAGGGAACGTTTAAATTCTGCCTCCTTCTCCATGTTGGCTTCCAGGTGATAGGTGCAGATGGCGATATGGTTCTTCCACACATCTGGCTTGTCCTTACAGGTTCCTTCATTGCAGATCCACTTGCTGTCACAGTACGGTTCGTGTTCTTTGAACCAGGCCTCCCTATTCTTCATGTCAAACTTGGCATCTAATCTCAGACATCTGTAGCATGCCTCTGCTTTCACCGTCCTACCGAACCTTCTCTTGACACGAGTTTCTTGGAACACTTCACAATACGCCAGGGATGTATGTGAACCTGGGCACAATCTACACTTAACTTGTTTCGCCTGTCTGCTTTTGTTCATCATAATGGCGGCAACAGCATCTCCACTTGTCTTCTTGTCTTTATCTTTAGCCTTCTTCTTTTCCTTGTTGTTGGCGTGGGACACGGACCCGTTGTTGGCCGCAGCCGGATCGGCACCAGCTGAACTTGCTTCAGCGGTAACGTAGCTTTTTGCGGAACCGGCGGAACTTTCAATAGCTTGGGCGGCCGTATTAACAACTCCTTCTCCATCACTGCTCAACTCACAATCTGCTGGCATCACACTGTACTTGGATGTGACTTGTTTCCTTGACTTGCTGCTGTCATAGTAACGTGTGCCAGACGTCACCATGATATCTATTTTAGCCGTGACCTCCCACAACATGGTCTGCAGAAATTGTGTCAGGGTCTTGATCATCATAGACTTGGTCTGTCTGGTACCAGGGTCAGTTCTTTTCTCAGCCAACAGAATCTTGTGAAATTCAATGAGGTCATCTTTCAACAACGCACCTGACAGGACAGCCAATACCGGTGACGACTCATACATATCCAGGATCTTATGTTGTGTAGCTAGCTTGGTGAGTGCTACAAGCTTCTGCTCAACTTTTATCAGCCAGCTGCGTTTTTCAAACAAGTTATCCGGGCAGGATCCACAGGCTTTGATTTCGCTTGATTTTGCGGAAAATAACAGTTCAGGCTTGCCGTACACTACCTTCAGGTGATCCATGGCTTCCTTGTACGTCTCTAGGTTGAGGATACAGTCCTTTGCGATACCAACCACGCATTCAAATTTAAGCTTTAGGTATTTCTCGTGCTCGTTGAATCCACCCATTGTTTCAAAGAATAGCTCCATCTGTGTTTGGAAGCTATAAAAGTCGAGGTTGCCGTGACCCGACTCGCCACTAAAAGTGGGAGGTTTGAGCTTGACCTTGTTGACACCAGCATCGTTAGTTCCAGGCGCAAGTCCAGCTTCGTCATACAGCACATCAAGGTGGGCTCTGGCCATTCGTTGGGCATTTATGCAGCTCTGCTCAGCTTCGTCCAACATCTCTACGGCACTGCAATCTCCGCAACTCGTTGCACACTTCAACAGGTCACTTATCTTCTTTTGGAAGTCTCTGTGTTGCTCCGAAGCCTGCTTGAACAAGGTTTCCCCTCCTTTGATCTCATTGGTGGCCCTCGTCTTTAACTTCATCAGCTGTTTGTATGCGCTGGTCACATACATAGTGTTGTCACTCAAATTCTTCAAACCATAATCTAAGCGTTGCCGGTGTACAGAGGACGCCTGATTTCCCGCGGCGGCACTCTCAGATGGCGGCGGCGGCTGGGGCGGCTGTATCCTTGCATCCTCCTTCCTCCTTAACTCCTGGGCTTCCCACAGTTGCTTCCTGAGGCCGTTTAAGTGTGCCAGACATTCGCTTGAGTTGATACTGTCATCCTCGGTGAACTCATCACAAGGGTTGCTTTTGAAGAACACTACAGCATTTGATAACTCATTCACTAATGTATGAACTTCACTGTTTATTGTTTCAGCCTGGGCTGTTGGGACATGAGCTGGGTTTATAAACACCAGATTATTGTCCCAGGTGAAAGTCACTCTTTCAATAACATCAATATGTTTCTTTATTTGAGCCTTTGCCATTTTACTGCGGCGTTTATCACTGGCTTTCGGCGGCGGCTGTTGCTGCTCCGGCGGCGGCAAAGGTTGCAGGCCTGCCTGCAGCTGTACCGGCGGTGGTGGCTCTCTAGCTGGCGATGTCGGCACTCTAACCGGCGGTGTCGGCACTCTTGGCGGCGGGGTTGGCGTCCTTGGTGGCACCAACGGCTGTGTTGGGTCACACGCCGCTACAACAGTTGCTTGACTTATACGTGACTCCGGCCGTTCCTCGTCACCAGTCGCAAACACCTCGCAGTCACAGGCTTGTCCTGGCGGGCACTGACATTCGCTGGTTCTTCGAAGGTTGTGGTGCTGACTAAACACCGTTGCCAAACTGTCGTTTCTAAACACTGATTGCTCTGTGGAAGTTCGCAGCTGTTGAATACCAGCCACACTCAGGTCTCCATAACTCCAATTCGTGTCTCTATCAACATCGTTCTGGTGGCGTTGGTCAGTATATGATCTTCTGTCCCTGATCCCGTTGATCAAATCGTTTACTCTGGAGTCTGTCTCCTCGTACACTCCCTCAGCTCGTGCTATACTCGAACTGCGGTAACCATGGAATTCCGGCGGCGATGAGGAGGCTTCTCTGGGGCTCGTGTAGCTCATAGGTTGCTCTGGGTAGCGAACTCTTGTTTAAAACTGTACTACAACCCACTAGTTAGAGATGTAGCAGTGCGGCAGGTGTCCCAGAATGAACAACTGCCATTAAAACAATCAATGAAGCTTTCAATACTCGTTTATTCAGGTAGAATACAGCGGTTTTAAACAACCTAAAATAAAATCACAGAATTAGGTTGTTATAAATGAACTACAAAATAGAACAATAAAGTATAATACAGAGTTAAAATACTAAAATTTGCATTGCTTTCTTAGTTTCTTTTAAAAGTCTTTTATTTTGATTTCGGGCTTTTCAGAATAGTGCATTTCAATAAAACAATCCAATGGTTCATTAGTCAAAGAATGTAAAACTTACTTCTCGAATCCAGCTCTTTCCACTTAATAATTTCCAGAGCTACAGGCTTATCAGATCATCTCATCAACATAACCACCAGCAAATATCCACAGCAGCAATCAATACAGAACAATTCCACGGCAGTCAAGGACTTAATACTTCAGACCACAAGCCAGATTTGAGGATAACTCCATATGAATCGGTGTTACAGTGGCAGAATTTCAGTCTAAAAACATCAATCATATACTTTATGTTAGAAGGAGCACCATTTATAGAATAATCAAGGGTAACTCTGTGTTTTTAAGCTTTGACTTTGAGGCTTTCTAATTAATTTGAAGGAATTAATATAAAGGTGAGTATTCTGTACCTTAATTTTAGCGAAGGATCTCCTTTTTCGCTATTGGTTCCAAGTTCTTTGTTCCACTTGGTGAATCCTGTAACAAAAAACCATAATTAGGTGATATTTGGATAGGCAGCAATCTACACTATAACTTTGATTCCAAATTTCATTAGGTAGTTATTCAATCAACAACATTTTACCTATGGTTCTTTGTGCTCAAGCTTTCCCTCTGATCCGTCACGAGGGGCACCAACAAGCTTCTCCACTAGAGATAAAAAGAGGGCAGATCCACTCTCAACAGGCTCAGCTAATTCCAGGCCTTAATAATATCAAATTAAGCCCAAACTTTTAATGGACTACAATGCTTTTAAAGTTAACTTGGAGGCCGTTACGGTACTCATTTATTGGTTCTTTACAATTAAATAGGGGCAGTGAATTCAATAGATTTATATCTTCAACTTTGGTTTAAATGAAATCTTTGCATATACGGCTTCGCTGGGTGAATGAATTGACTATTTTTAATATTTGTTTTACCTTGTATCTCAGCAGAGACAATTTATTATTACATTTTGAGAACTTTTTCACTCGTTAGCACTTTCTGAAATGGATTAGCCCATATTATTTGATGTAGATATAGGTTTCTTTATCACTTTTTACATATATATATAATACAATTTTAACGATAGTAAAATTAACCAATTTTTGCTTAAAAGAAACAAAATAAGTTGTTAAAAACTAATAAACTTGGAAGTAAAAAGCTCAAATTAATTTTATAAATGCTTTGAATTGATTTAAATGTGTATTTTGTACCAAAAAATAACAATTTTCTTTAAACTTTTAGATAGACTATTTTCCCTTGCTGGTATTAAGATGGCTGACGTTAGACTGATACAACGAATATAGAGATTTGAACGCTTGCGCGTCATAGATTAATCACATACATAGATTGGATAAAATTTCATATTATATTTTTTTTTTTTACAAAATTAAATATTCTTTGCTAAAAAATGAATTTGAAAATAAATGGCTTTTGCATTAAACAATTACAGTTTAATATAAATTTAAGTTTTGTAAGTAATTAGCATTATTTCCGATACATATTTTTTTCTCTATGGTGAAGAAATAGGTTGCGTGAATTTAATTTAACATATTTTAAATTACTAAACTTTGGCCTTGTTAGGGAAGCCTTCTCTCAGTCTTCGTGGGGTGATTTGACTGGATTCCTTCTAAATATAAAACATCCACCTTCCTTGCTCCTAGAAAACAACACCCAAAAAAAGATTTTTTTCTTTACTTTTAGAACTAAAATTAAAATTGGGGGATTGACTAACGGACATAGAAGAGCTGCGCTGCCAAAACTATCAACTTTCTAAAAAAACATCCTATTTATGTAAATATTTGCAAGACAGCTAAGTTAATATAACAACTATCATTATTATATCCTATATATTATATAACTTAAGTAAATATTTTTATCATTTTTACTTCATTAGTGTTAGCTTAATGTTTACTTTATTTGTAGCACAGCTATTATAAACCTAAGATATGTCATTACTTTCATAATTATGTCTGTACGTCTCTTAAAGGCAAAGCACATATTCTTATTTCTATGCTAACTATTACGTCATGCCTTTGCCAGGTAGTCTAGAAGCTATTTAATATTTATGGTTAAGAGGAAGGACTAGTAAACATTTACTAAAATCAATTTCAATATACATCAATGTTTATTTTTTCATTTCCTAATAGTACTGCTGAATTAAAACTTATTTGTCCTTGTTATATTATTATTAATATTCGAGTCTTTTGTATTATTTTATTCGGCAAATATTAATTTTAAGTACAAATATCAATTTTATAAAAAAAAATTAGCAACTTAAATTTAAATTGTTTGAATGAAATTTAAGAACTGGTACTGATATCATATGGGTATCTAATGTGTTTGAACAAAAATTGCATATAACAAGCATAATTACCCCCAAAAGCTTATTGGTTACCTTAAAAGTTTAGGTCTTGCGATACTACAAACCACAAAAGAGCTTTATAGACAGACTTTATATAAACAGAACTTGTAGAGTATCCTTAATTTATTATGAACAAATGATTTTAAATGTTAATATGAAATATTGTTTTAAATGTTCTTAATAATAATTTTAATTGATTGCTTGCTTCAGCTGTTGTTAGTTCTGTCGCCGTGTCAGCTGTTGACCTGTTTTGGCGCCACTTGCGGATTTATCTCTCTGCTGACACCTGGCGGAACTATTGATAATATTTTGAACGCGGGAGCAGGCAAAAGCGGTTCCACTGTGGCTGTAAGTTATACAAACTTCTAGTAAAACTCATCTTTTCTTTTTTCCTTCCTAATCTTTTTCCTAAATATTTCCCATTATGCCCTCAACGTTTTTATCCTTTTTCCTTTAGGATCATTTTTATCTTTTTAGGTTATTGAGATCTTTTTAGAACTATGTTAACAGAAACTATATTTTGAATGGGTATTTTTAAGGTGCATGGAATGTTTGATATAGTTTGCATGTCATCTAATGATTTTTTTACATGCATGCATCTTTTCTTCAATCATTGTGTGTTTGTTAGCTTAGGTTATAGAGATAGGCCAATTCGAGACAATTTAGTACTCCTTGTTAACAACAAGATACAAATTATGATAGATTCACTAAAGTAAACGTGAAGTAAAAGTAATTTTTTCATAGATTTATTTAGAAATATATTTGGGTGAACATGGCACCCTCTTCAGTCTAATGCAGTGTAGGTGGATGTAAATTATGTTTTGCTAAATTCACTTAGAACTGGATATTTATTTATCCAAAGTGGAAATATACTATCTATTTAAATGATCTACATCAAGACTAATAAGGTATAATATTTTAGCTTGCATACCTAAATAAGGGAGATTATTCATTTTCCATAGACCTATCCGTGTATATTTTGTTTGCTATGCATGATTTAGATTTTTTATAAGAAACATGTGACTAAGGTGGTATGAGCCTCAAAGTATGGCAAGTTTTTCAGTGATTTGAGAATTCTAAGAATTAATTTAAATTGCTTGTTTAGCCGGAAAAGTTAACTTTTTTAGATTTAGTTGAAAGGCCAAATGAAAATGATTGTCTATTAAATTTAGGTTTTTTTTTAATTACAGTTTCAGTCATTACAGATAACTAGAAACTTCAGATTTTAATTCAGAAGCTCAGAAACCTACCCGGAAAAAAACAACTTTTGAAATCTTGATTGATGGAAAAGTAAGAGACACGTCAATTTTTTCTTGCGTGCTAGATCCAAATCTTCAAATGGCATCACCAGGCAGTAAACAAAAAAGCTGATTGATATTTTTGATTTATTTGGTTTTCAGCTGCCTGTAGTCGGTATCAGTGCTCTCAGCTTGTACATTACAACTGCCATTATTATTGGAGTCATTCATATCAGGAAAATTTACACTAAAATATCAATTTTCCAAACTAAGTGTCTATATAATCCCTTAATTTTTTATTCAATTTATAAGAATCAATTCCAAGAGAACCAAAACTTTTTATATTATAGATTTTTAATGCCTTTAGAACTTTAGAATAAACGAGATTATTGACATCTTAGATCCTATTGTTTTACTTTTTACTCTTATCTTATTATATGATAGAAAATTAGCACAAACTTAGATCATTTCTTTTCCCATTTTTACTCTTTAAAACTATACATAGATTTTTTTTGAAAATCATTTAACATAATGAAAGCCACTTAATTCAATTGTTGACTAAATTTATTTTGCTGAATAGTAACACCCTGCCTGCCTGTATGACTGGTGGTGCTGGCAAAAATGGCAGCACTGTGGCGGTGAGTCACCCTACCTGGAATATCTTAGCTTCCCTATTATTAATGCTTTTTTGTAGATAGAAACCTGTTGCTTAGTGGCTAGTAATTTATATACAACATTTTAAATACCTATTTAAAATTGAATGCATTCTTAAAATATTACAACAAAATTTGTATGCCCAAATATGATTTATATATTTAAAAGTATTTTTGTCATGTCATTTTAAGATTTAAAACCACTTTTTGAACGAACAGAAGGTAGGTACTATTTTGTATTTTCTGAGTTTTAAAGTTTTTGCAAATTAAAATTAGACTGTGTTTTGCCTTTTTTACAATTAGCAATAAATCAATGCTGAACCCCAACCCCCCGAAAAAAAAATAAAAAAGATTACATTTATCAAGTTTCATGCTGTTTTAATACATTAATTAACATTTGTCTTAATTATAACCAAATCTATGTACTGTACGGCAATGTATTGTTTGTTTTAGATATATTTAAAATATTTTACAATTAAATGTTTTGTCTTTGAGGTTGATTTATGGTTCTTATTTTTTTTTTTTTTTTTACAAATTTTGATGTAGTTTGTTGAATGGGAATCGTGTTAGGTAGATGATTTCATTCAAGAGCAGTGTATTATTAATTAGGGATCTAAAGAGATAAGATAATGGCCAATTATTTGGACACTCAATGAACCAACCAATACAAGAAATATGTTAAAACTCCCCCAAAGTTGTTAAGCCAACGAATAAGAAAATATTATTATAAAACTTTGGGGACTAGTATAATAAACAGCCATATGTCCCCTCCCTCCCTGATTTATAATACTTGTATTTGTATGAATATGGAAAACAGGACTATCCACGAACCAGAGCAAGTGATTCTAAGCATCTTCCAGCATTGACCCATAGTATTTTTTAGTGAATATACTAGGTTTATGTTTAATATTTGCTTTATTGACTAAAAAGTTAGGTTTTACCATGGTTTTATATGAAAAAAACTTTAATATGTAAAGCAATTTTTAAAGCAATATCAACAAATGTTTTGTTGAGTTCAAATGACAAAATAAAATAACACTGCAGAAAAGCATTAAATGTTGTAAATTGCAAAAGTACATTAATTAAACTGTTTACAAGTTACCAACCCTTTTTCTAAATATACATTTTTAATCACAATAATTTATTTTGTGTCAAAGCTTTTAAACAACAGTTTGAACTCATCAAAACATTCGATGATATTGCACCAAACAATGCTTAACATTTCAAAGTTTTTTTCATATAAAACCATGGTGAAACCTTACTTTTTAGTCGATAAAGCAAATATTAAACATAAACCTAGTATATTTACTAAATAAATACCATGGGTCAATGCTGGAAGATGCATAGAATCTTGTTCGTGGATAGTCCTCTTAAAGGTTATTTATACAAAATTAAATTACAATAAGATTTTCCTACCTCTCTGTTCGGAGAATCAAGGAAATGGAAGATGAATAGTATGTAGGGTAATCAAATTATGCATTTTAAAATTATAAGGGAAAATAACAGGGAGGGACGGAACATTGGACAGGAAATTATACTGGTACCCAAAGTTTTATTAAAATTCATACCTGTTTTCTGAAAAACTTTGTGAACTTTTCCTAAACTTTAATTGGTTGGTAAACAATTAAATCTTTCCACTTAAAATTTTAAGTGTAAATTTGTTTATCATCATTAGGGTGGTTTACATGAATTTATCGCCCATTGTCTAATCCCCTAACATCCCTTAAAAACATCATTACGTTCTTAATAAACATAAGGACAAATATTGTTTTTGATTAGGTGTAAGTTATAATTTATAATCAATAATCCTAATCCCGTGTTCCTGCTTTATATTTGCATGATCTGTGGGTGGAAACTTTGATTATTAATATTGTAATGTAATAGTAATTGGAAGTAAAATATGATTAATATAGGGTCAAGCGGGGCATTAACCGGTAAGGGGCATTACCGGTAATTTTTACCCACCTTCAGAAAATGACATTTTTCTCCATGTTTTAATCGACTGACAGAAAAAAACATAACACCAAATTTGTTCCTTATTAAATTGCCTACAAAAAAGTATAAAATGAAATTTTTGTGAGATGAATTTTAAGGGTACTTTTTGGGTGTCAAAGTCGGACAAAAATTTATTTTTTTCAAAATTTTTTTCACCTAGGTGTATAAAGATCGACCTACACAAAAATTGGTAAGACCTAGAACTGATCCGTAAAAACCTTTTGAACTAAGAATTGTCCGCTCTTTCCAAATCCGCTGAGAGCTTAAATGTAGAGTTAATATTTTTTTCAAAAATGACCAAAGTTCGCGCGGGGTATTTTTCGGTAACGTCGAAAAAAAAATTTAAATTTGATTTTTAAGATTAATTTTCAGGTTTTCTTTGGTAAAATCTAGAATCCAATATGGGCTTTTTAAGAATTAGGCCAAAAAATAAATAGAACAGGTTTTTTTATATAAAAAAAAATTAAATTTTATTTTTTAAGAAAATTTTTGTGAAAAAAAATCGAAATTTCTCATCTTTTACAAAAAATGATTTTTGACATAGAAGGAATAGTCCGATCTTTATGAAAATTTTTGTGGATAATCCCAATAACCTATACTAATTATGATTATTTATGTTTGACTGGCCGTTTGGCCGTTTTTCATCGATTTTTTTTAGGTTGAAAAGACGTTACCCACAATGCCCCACCATGGGGCATTTATCGGTAATTTCTTTGAGTCCAATTATGACAAACTTCTAGAAGTCCTAGGATAACGTCCTATTAGGACCCGATAGTCCTTTCCGTAAGCTTTCTAATGGTCTTGGTCCCATTTAAAAATATTAATATTTACCCCATTTTTTTTTCAAAAAACCGAAAAAATTACCGGTAATGCCCTGCCTCACCCTATAAGATTAAATACAGGGAAAGATAACCTAAATTTTTTTTGTTTGATTATGATGTATTCTATTACTAAGGAGGAGGTAGGTTATGCTAAAATTCCGTAAAGCTGTGAGTTTTAAGGATTGAAAACAGTAGTAGAACGATAATATTCACTAAATATAGATATATAATTTTTTTGCCTATGGTTCTATTCAATAAGGAATTGTTTTTAAGCCTTAAAACGCACACTTTTACGGAATTTCAGCACAACGTACCTCCCCTTATTTCAACTAATTGAGAGACAGAAATGTTTTACGGGTTGCGGCACATAAATCGGGACATTTTTGAAACGGCCATGGCGCGAAAACTACTTGACCAATCAGGACGTTTGACCCCACTATAGAAAGCTTTTGTATTGACCTTTTAGCACAAAAAAAAAATCTTGGGACGAAGATGGTCGTGTACACCGAGCTGGCAGTGGCCGCGCATATGTTCAACAAGGCAGATTCCAAATGCGCCGGTGGTTTAATCTGGATTCCCGACTAGGGCCCACTAAATCTGACCTCAGCCCATCTGTAGGTGAGGTAGAGTTATGCAACTTGCTGGGGATACTGTTAGATACATAAGTAAGACACTAGAAAAGACTAGAGCTCTCTATCTGAAATGGCTTGGCCTTAGTACTCCAGCAAAGTGAAACGGGGCAGATTTTGAGATGTAAAAAAAGTCAAAAACCGTGAAAATTTCTCGGTTCTTGACTTTAGGGACCCATATTGAACTTTAAAACTCATTTTAGACTATGTGTTGCGCTGACAACTCTAGCTGAAACTTCATGCCATTTCCAAAAAGGTAAAGAACGTCGTTCTAGCTCAACTGTGGTCCAAATAAGAGCCTCCGTGTCTAAGGGTAGCTTGAAAGTTAGGCGAATTTGGATCCTGCGGTTACTAATGTTCCTAAGGAAATGTGGCCTCCCAGCAGTCCGATCTTAATTTAATGGACTTTTGGACATAGGGCTACTTTGAAGCATGCACCAATAGACATGCCCATACCACAAAGACCTCCCTCATTGCCACTATCAAGGAGAACTACGCCAGCTTGGACAGGTACATTTTGACCTGGAGTGGACATGCCGGCGGCTGAGGAGTGGGGTAGAGGCGGTGATTGAGGCTGGCGGCGATTATATTGAATAATCTACTAGTCATATACCTATTTTGCTTCTTAGTTTTTAGAATTCAATAAAATCTTTAAAATTGACGATTTTATGTTCAATTTCTTTAAAAATTACAAAATGTCCCGATTTATTTGCCGCACCTTGTACTTTCATTTTGATAAGATTTTGTTTATTTTTTAAATGCCTACTTATTTAGTTTAGAAAATGTACTAGCTAATGTAGTTATTAATTTTTATGGATCATGGAACGAAAACGAAGTAGTGGGTTTCTTCGTACTTTTACAGTAGCTTTTGATAGTTTATCTAGGTTAGTTAAATTTTATTGTTTTCCCCGCAGGGGCTAGGAATTGGAGTAAAGCTACTGTGAAAATACGTCGAAACCTGCGACTTCGTTTTCTTTTCAAGATCCATTTTTATCATTGTCTGTTAGAAATATGTTCAAATCTTTAATGTAGTTTAATACCTATGAAAATTGGTTTAAGAAACAAATTAAAAGACCTTTAAACATAATATGATATAAATAGAATGAAATTAGTGTTCATTTTTTCTGTTGTACTTTGTAGATAGTTCTAAAAAGATCTCAATAATGTACGGGTATTAACAACTTTTATATGTATAATTTCCTTGCTAAATCCTGTTTTTAAAACATGTATCCCTATTATTAGAGGTGCAGCTACTCTAATGGAAATGTCCGTAAGTCCGTTTAAATGTCAATCCATCTGGGTATATTTGTATGCCTGTATGTTAACAGCTTACTACCGCTTTGTCCCGCACACAGTGCCAAATCTATAGACTATTAAACACACTTTAGTGGTTGTTATATACTGTCAGATAATTATGTAGTGATTATTTGATATAAAAATTTCTTATTACCGTATCATTGCTGCGCTACTTTTGGCCAAACTTATCCTTGAACTTTGACTAAATCTTTTTTTACTTTAAATCGTCTCTTTGTTGAATCTTTATCAGGGTTTAGGGTAATGAAAGATTTATTCCAAATTTAGAGAAGGGAACTAAATTATAGACTTCAAAATATATTATTATTTAACTGTCCATTGACCAATCCCTGCAAATTTGTAATAGTAGTTTAAAAATATTTGGGTGATCAATTTAACTTTCAATTTTACATTCATCAATCTTTTTAGCCATTCTGAACTGATGGCTTAAAATTGATTTAATTTTAAAATTTAGGACACAAGTGTTCTCTCTCCTTCACTTCCATTATTACTGGTTATTGTTCCCGCATGGGTCATTGCATATAAATCAGATCAGGTAGCTATTATTTGTTATAAATTATCTATCTATCCATCGGCCCCTACATTTTATTTTTCTTTTCTCGTTTTCATTCGAATCCGGTGGATAGGAACCGGTTCTCATCCATACGAAAAAACTATGTCTAGCATCGTATTATAAACCGCTTTTTACGAATATAAAAATGTACAATCATAAGATTAAAACCAGTTTTTTAGCCCCGTAGTGCTTCGGCACTACGGGGCTAAAAAACTGGTTTTAATCTTATAATTGTACATTCTATATCCGCGGAGAGCGGTTTATAATACGATGAAAGAAATAACTATTAACAAGAAAATAAACTTTATTTTATTTCTATTTTAATTACTAGCAACTGCTTCCCTAAAAGCTAGGTATATTCAAAATGAGGGTTTAGAAAATTAGCATAAATCCATACCAAGACTTTAATTAAAAATCATAATAGCTCAAAGCTATTTTGACTTTAATTTAAAATCAAAATAGCTCAAGTCTATTCTGAAACATATTTGAAGCTTTCATAAAATAAAGTATTCAGTTATTACCGATATCTTAACGGTAAACGGACAAACATACCTTTACAATATAGTCAACACATCATATTCAGCGATCTAAAGGGATAATCCAATGGTAGATAAATTGACGTAATCTCCAATAATAACAAACAAAATTACCACTTCTGTAGTTTAAAATTAATGTTGCAACCTTTGAACGCTTAACTTAATTAACAAACAATCAAAGTTCACTGATGTCTTCCAAAGTTGTTAGTCAAACGAATAAAACGTTATTATGACATTTGGGGACAAGTATAATAAATTGCCCATTTTTCCCTCTCTCTCTCTGCATCATTTTACATGTTGTTTATCTTTCCTATACATAACTAGTCATAACAGTGTCTTTCTATTCAGGCCATTTATCACAGTCACCCAATCTTGTATGTGCTGATGTTTGGGTTGATAGCCGCCAAGATGACCAACAGGCTGGTGGTTGCTCACATGTGCAAGAGTGAAATACATCACAGGTTGGTCCCTGGAATTGACGGAATCACGTTTATTGTACGGACACCTTATAGCTACTATTTATAATTAATTTTTTAAGGCCCCTTACATATTTTCCTGAAAAAAGAGTTGAAATCGTGTCTATTGTTTGCTGAGCAACTATTTTTATCTCTTCTTAAAAATACTCCTTTGTTTTGCAGGACCCATTATTTCTCGCTACTATTATTATTTTGGGGCAGCTTATACCAACATTGAAATTAAAACGATAAAAAATCACGAAACCTAAATAATACGTAATTTTTTGCTGTCGATGGGGGATAACACTTATCAGAATTGACGATCTTTTTATCTGCCCCCAAATATTATTAAAATTTATTTCGCTTGTTGGCTATATCTTATTCCTGAATTTGGGGTCTTTCATCGTTATAGAACAAAGTATAGCTTGTCCATTAGAAGCTTTTTTGCTTGCATTGCGGGCCCCATTAGCTCTCTTCCTTAATCAATTAAATCAGTTTTATCAGTATTGCGAGGCCCTTAATCTATATTCTATTTCAGGGACCCAGTTTTGCTGGCCCCATTGGCTCTCTTCCTAAATCAATATTTTAATACATTCTTCCCAGAAGATTGGTTGTTAAAGATTTCAATGGTGAGCTTCATTTTTATGTTTGTTTTTAAACAATACTTTAAATGATTGTCATTTAGTAAGACTTTCATATAAAAACTATAATATGATATTTTAGATTATAAAGTAATTTTGATAGACAGTGAACTATTTCATTAAATTGTATAATAATTCAATTTAGGCATGGGTCATGTTTGATCTTGTCAGATATTGCAGTTTAGTCTGTTTAGAAATTTGTGATTTTCTTAAGGTAAGTTTTGTATGTTAGATTTTAGTTATAAAATAATTGAAGCTAAAAATTTAGTTTGTCATTACATGAATATGTACTTTTTGAATTGTTCTGGCGAAATTGCATCTTTTGTATTTTTGCTGGATATCCAAATGGATAGCAGTCCCATTTGTGACAAAAATTTTAATTATGGACAGGTGTCCCACATTTAGTGAGTAGTACAGAAACGTGGAGGGAGGGGACAATTGACTATTCACTAATGTTTTAAACATTGATATATTATTCTGTTGCTTTCAACTTTGGGGACTTTTATTAAGTTTTAATTACCTAGTTGTTTTACAACACATCAGTTTCCAACTTTTCAACTAATGAATTAATCTACAGAAGGGACAATTTTTAGAAATACAATTGTATAATGGATTATATGTATAATGATTCAACACACCTTATTTAAGGTTTGAATGATATAAGGTTTCTTTTCTAAAATTGCCAAAAGCAAGGGGGGGGGGGGAGAATTTGTAATCAATGAGAAGTTTTAGGTTAAAGTACCTACTAATTATTGCTTTTTTTATTCTAGGTGGATCTGTTCAAGATCCCATATCCACCTCCCTCATCACCTGTTCAAGTGCCAAGTAGTCAAACTAAACCAGTTCAAGGTAAAATATACCAGCTTATACCAACAACGAAATTAATTCGAATAAAAAATCACGAAACTTGTACGTGTTTTCAGCTGTTGTTGAGGGGTCAACACATAGTAGAATTGACGACCTTTACATCTGTCTCCCCAAATATTATTTTAGACTTATTTCGCTTGTTGGTTAGGTATACCTTATTCCTGAAAATATTCAGCAGCAGCCTTTTTTGGATTTTTGTTGTCTGTATGTCGGACTACACTTGATTCAATACTGTCTGTAGTGAACTTTATACAATACAGTAGTAGCTAGTCTAGAGCACCTGAATACAAAATCCGTTAAATATAATAGAAAATATATAGAAAATAGCTTAAGGTTTTTTTTTGAATATATGTAACCAATAATGAAATTATTAGACTGTCTAAAACAGTGAGGAAAATCTATGTTTTGTTAAATTATATATGGGCTAGTGACTTCGTCCTTAGCATATTGGGGCTCTGTTTTCGAAACGGAAGGTTTGATGCTGAAAAAAAAAATGCTTAAACCTATCCCGGGACCTAAAGCTTTCTTATAATAGTAGGTATACCTCTTTTGTACAGTTATTTTCGAGATCTTAATTGTCAAACAAAACTGTTAATACTTTACACATTAGGACAACATTGAAGAAATTTTAATTCTTTAAGTTATCCTGGGCTAAAGGTAATTCATAAGAAAAAAAACATCTTTTTCTCACTTATTTGTTGATAATTTAATTGTCCCTTTAATGCAATGTTAATTGAATCATTTCACTATAAAATAAAATTTTAGGTCCTATGACGAGAAACAGAAAGAAAACTTCAAAGAGTTGAATATAGAACTCCCGCTCCGAAGACTGAACAAAAATACATACAATGTTACTGTAACTTAAAAGCTACACAAATAAATCACATACAACTCTTCTTAATCAAAGTTAAGACAGTTGAGACGTTGAAATCAATACGGGTATGATAAAGTGGCTTTGAAAATGTATATTATAAAATTATTCTATTTAGAATAATTTTAGTAACATAACTTTAAACTAATTTTCTTTTTTAGGAGATTATAAAAAGCAAATAAAAAAATCATTGAAACGTTAAGTTTTAATTCCAATGCAAATGATAGGTAACATTACAGTTTCGTAAACTAATGTGATACCAGTGTGTAGTCACTTTTATTATATTCCTATTCATTTCAAAGTCCCAACTGGTTTATGTTTATATAATCTTTGTTTACTAAAGAAGTGGGATGAAAATATAATATTGAAAATTAAATGAAGGGGTGAAGAAATAAAATGTAGGACAAAATTAATCTTAATTATACTTTTTTTTAAGGTAATAAATTTACATTATCGCACAAAATTAAATAACTATATAGCAATGGATAAAAATGTATGAAAAATATTTTTATTTAACAATTGTTACCAGAAAACATATTCTTTAATCAAACAGAATTTGAGTTTTTTCTCCAATACCTCCGTTTCTGCTACTTAGTTCATGTGTTTATTTATAGATTATATGGTTTTTATTATTGAAGCACAAAGGAGTGTACATTTATGTTGAGATCCCGTAAAAAATTTATATATTTTGAATCGATTAAGAAAGCTAAAAGATGATGTATATTGTAAAGTTTTCCATAAAAGGGTATTAGGAATAGGATTACTTGTTTGAAAATAGCACAAAGTTTGTAAAAAAAATTGTTTTGTCAAATTTGCCAATTTTAAAGTATATTTAAACTCTATATGTTAGATTAGCGGCTTCGCCCCTAGCCTCTAGAGGTTTTGCCCCAAGAGGTGATCAAAAAAAAATAAGTGAAATTCGTAAAAGGACGAAGAAAATCTCCTGCAAAAAAAAGGACCAAGGAAATCTTCTGCAATAAAATAAAAATGGGGGGGGGGGGATTTTTTTGTTTTTGGGGGGGTTGAAAAGAAAATAGCTTAAAACCATCACAGGACCAGTAGGTTTAATCCCTGAAAAATAGAGCCCAATCCGTTTAGCGGTTACTGATATCATAAGCTTCAGACGGACAGACATCGTTCTACTTTGTATTATAGATAACCCAACAACTTTGAATGGGATGTTTCACTTGAATTTGTAGTCTTTCATTATAGTTTTCCCTATTATATACAATACTTTGTTTTACAGAATCTCTACATAAATGACCAACCTATTTATTGAATTAAAATACCTATGTCAATTGAAACCAGTTTATTTGTAAGAAATTTTAATGAATCTAGGTATTACTCAATATTTCATATGCCTCGGAGCTTAAGCTATATATTATATACTGTATGTAAAAATATACCTAATACTTTTTAAAACTACGGTGTTGTCGCTCAAAGTGCCTTGTCCTTCTTATTTTGAAATAAATCAAGAAAAAGGGAGAGGGAATGTTAGATTTTTGTATGTTTGTGTTTTTTTAAGGTCAGGTAAGGTATGCTGAAAGTAAGTTTTTTGTTTTTAATTACTAAAGTTTTGGTTAAGTTATAATGGGTACTTGGTAGTCCCGCAGGGTTAGGAACTCAGTTTATTATTAGGAAAAATCTAGTTCCCCCTTGTTTTTAATTTAAAAAAATAATGCTTGATAGGCACTTTGAGGGAAAAATTAAATAATACTTCTATAGGTTGAAACTATTGTAGTTGTAAATGTTTTTTTTTATTTGATGTTATTAATATATGTATGTTTATTAAATATTTTATTATTTTTATTCAGCCGGTTTTTCTTTTGATATCAAAGAAAGTGCATTAATTTTAGTTTACTTATTTCACTAAGGGGGGGGGGGGGGGGGTTTAATGCAACCATCTCGTAATCAGTGAGCAAATGGCACTTAGAATTCGAATTTCCATCTGAAATTTTGCATGAGTAATCCTTGGTAGGTCTATTTTTTCCCTAAATCGAACAAAAAGTTGGAAAAGTAACGGCTAACGGCTGGCGGCTCAGCTGTTTTGTCATTTTTTTGATATCTATATTGCAAATCAGTCACGAAACCTCTCTCAACATAATACTCTTTTCTACTCCAAAACGCTATCAAACGGTTCTACACGGTAGCTGTTGGTGCTAGAAGTTTTAAAAATGGTTATTGCTATCATTTAACATGAATTAAACCAAAAATATGTTTTAAAAAGTTGATTCCTACGTAATTGATGATGGATTTACCCTGAAAATAGGCTAAAAACGGCTAAACGGCTGAGCCGCTAGCCGTTACTTTTCCAACTTTTTGTTCGATTTAGGGAAAATAGACCTACCAAGGATTACTCATGCAGAAGTTCAGATCGAAATTCGAATTCTAAGTGTCATTTGCTCACTGATTACGAGATGGTTGAATTAACCCCCCCCCCCCCCTTTATTATGTAAACAAATATATATGAGTTTATTTTTGTTATATTTTTGTAGTGTTTACTATTTAAAGTGGTGAAGTCATAAGTCTTCTAAAATTTTAAGATTAACATGATTTTAACCTAAATAATTGTGTAATACTTAGTAGTATAATAGCATTTTTTATTGTTTTGTAGCTTAGAGCATTTTATTATGAAATTAAAAAGAACTGAATCACAAATAATACTGAACCACAAAAGCATAATTTTATTCCACATTTTGTGAATTAAATTTTTCCATAAAACTTATAATTACCCAAGCAAAATTTAAAATAAATTTTAGTTAAAAAAATTAATTTTAATAAAATCTTTTCATATTGATTAATTTCTGTCGGGAATTTGTGTATTTGTGTACATATCTAAGTTTTTACTGACTAATAAAATTTTCAGGTTAGGTAGAAAATTGTATATATCATTTGAATATTTTTTTTATATGAATCAAAGCAGGGTTGTATATTATCCAAAAGAAATTCAAAATAATATTAATGAATTGAGGAAAGAAATAGAGAAGAGTAGGGGGAAAGAAATTCAATAAACCTCTGAATTAAATTTATCTAGACCAAACTTAAAATGGCATCTACGAAGTAGCTAAACCCTTCATATGTACATTATGGATCTATCTCTTTGGAATAACAACTGCAATTAGTGGCCAATCTCCTAACTTCTAGACCTAGTTCATGAATAGTCCTCCTTTAATTGTATGGAGTTCATTATACACTTTATTGAAAAGAGTTTTTTTTTAATATTTAATATATTGTATGGCCTACTTTATCTAATTTAAGTGCTCTGACAGAGAAATAAAAAATTTAAAATTTGATTTGGTAAAAATATGTGTGTTGACTAAAATCTATGATATACTTTTCTTTAATTGAATTTTCTTTATCAAGTAAAAAAATTAAATGATAACCTTCAACCTAATTCTTAATAAACAAATAAAGGATTTTGCCTTTTTTTAATTGGATGGAAGATTAACTTAACTTTGTTCTTTAGTTTGAGTGTATGTAACAATGTATTTATTTAATTACTTTATTTCAGAAATATATTTTTTGTTGTATGTTTGAATATTTTTATGCTACCTATTCCAAAAAAATGCTTTAAATTAGGTACCTACAAATGCAATGTTAAAATATATATCATTCGGTCTGTTGTTTTGATTAGTATCTTGTGTATATTGAGAAATATGTACAGTACGCCCAGTGATGATGAACAAAATTATCCCTTCTCTAGATGAAAATTCTCAATAAATTCACTTCCTTCTTAAGATTCCAATTAATAGTGGAAAAGATTGGACACTGCTAGTTTTCCCACCAATTAAGATTCAATTACCCCCATAAAAGACTTAAATTTCTGGAAGGGTAATATCAATGGCATACAAAATTAAGCTTCCACTTTTCATCCATCCTTAACCCACAGACAACGACATTCCTTCACAGATCTGTTTAAGTTCTTACATAAATTCTTAAGTCATATGTTTAAGATAAACTATGCATAGCATACATGATAGAAAGTATGTGAGTTTTTTTTTTGTCTGCTGAAAATGTCTACTTTCCCTAAAATTTACCCTTTAGTGTTTTCACTTTTCAGCAAGTTAGAAAAGATTGCAAAACAGTTATTAAATTTTAATACCTGTGTTTTTTTAGTTGTATCTTGTATTACATGTGGGTGGATCCAGGGTGGAAGGGGACATTGGGCTGTTTATTACACTGGTCCCCAAAGTTTTTTAGTAGCGTTTCTTATTCGTTGGCTTAACAACTTTGGGGACTTTTTAATGAATTTTGATTGGTTGATTCAACAAGTTAAGTGTCCAAACGTTTCAACCAATAATTGTAATCTACAGGAGAGGGAATTTTGTGCATCATCATTGTGGATGTACATCAATTTATCGGCCAATGCCCTGGAGTATATTAGATTGAGCTGTTGAACAGTTGGCTGTTTTAATTCAAAATATGTACTTTTGGTTGGTTTGTAATGACACCACTTTCCATCATACGGCACAAACGTGATTTTAGTTTGACTACTTAGTAACACCAACGCCACACTAACGTCAGTCATTTAGGAATAAAAAGTTACCTTTTTAAATTTTTATTTTTAATACAAATGTCATCCTTTAACTTATACATCACTAGGTATTTTTGTTTCAATATTGATATTGTAATTTGTATACACGCCAAAATATTAAATTGTTTAAAAAACTATTTAACTATTTAACTTTCCAAAATTAAAGATAAACTAAGTATGACTTAAACTCTGGTTTTATAAACGTGATATAAATCTGATTTATCTAGATTTATTTAAAATTAAGGAGGACTATAATATTATTCAGTAAATAAGTTGTTCGTGAATTCCTATAGACTTAGTTTTTAAAACAATTCATGAAAAAACAGATTGCATAAAAAAACGGCCATTGTGTGCTTTTTTGACCGCTAAGCTGCGGCGCAGTTAATCACGTGTGTGACGTCATTGTGTCTTATATGTTACATAACAGCTGTTATAGGTTGTCAAGTTGTATGTTAGTTAATGTCTGCTTCTTTATGAGTCGGGTTTCAGGACTGACTGGATAGAGTCATAAAGTTAATGAAGTTTCTGGTTTACTGTATAAACCTACATACTTTTTTTAATGTTTATTCTTAAATACCTACTTTATTAAACTAGTCCTAAACTACAGAAAATTATAAAATTTGTGTAAATATCCTTAATGGAAATATCCTATAACAACGTCATCGCTTGTTACAGCAAAGAAGCATCCACGAAGAAAATGTAACCTGCCTCCGTGACTGAAAAAAGAAGATTGAGAAAAGTTACAGTGTTATGTAGACAATCGTCAGCACATTCTTAACTGGCCCAGTAGGAAAAAAAAGAACCTACAGAAAATCTACGAAGATACAGAAGTTTTAGTTTCAGTGTAAACAATAAATTCTATTCTATTAAAAGAGACCATAATATTCTATTTTGTAGTATTAAAAGTTAAAATAGTTATGAATTTACATTTTCAAATGCTTAATCCTAAACTCAAATTGGGTGTTAGTTTGTAACTATTTACACCAAAGATTGCTTGAAATTACGCTCGAATTTGCTTAATTTACTTGCTCTTGTTCTTTTGTGTGTAATTTTTTCACATGGTTGCTTTAAAGGGAAGGTAACTATATTTTGATTCCATTTTTTTCAGAGTGAAATATCTTTTAAAATGGATCTGAGAAAGAAATTAACCATCAACCTTCTGCCCATTGCTTCTGAACGTGTCTTTATGAGGTAGTTGTTTTTAGGGAATACATTCCTCTTATTTGAAATAGATTGATAATAATTTTTTTTTATTTTTTTTTACGTCAGATCAGGTAGCTTTGCAGCTAGGGTCAGGAAACCGCAGGTCTAGGATCTGCAGGGTTTAGTCATTTGTAAATACACCCTTACCCAAACACCCGCTTATTTTAAAGTTATTTAAAAAATAATTGGTTGGGATTCTGTAACACTAAACTTCTCTACATTAAGTGTCGGTAATTTGGGCATGTTACGGTCATCCTATCGATTATAATCTTGGAAGCTGATTTTTGGCAACAATAAGATTCAATTGAGGAAGCGATGCAACTCTTTAATCGTGACCAGAAAGTCTGTTATTTCATTTGTAATCTGTGTTTCTTATTTTTTCTATCGTCAATTTTTACATAATTTTGATTTTTTCAATGGTGATTCCTAGAAAGATCAGACACAATGCCTACCTAAGTTATCTATACAAAACATTACAAAGGATATGAAAGTTGGCAAAAACATGTATTTTTGTAAAATCTAGAAACTTGAAAAATGTAACTTCCTTGCACATTGTTTTCTATAGGGCAATGGAAAGTATTTCATTAAAGCAAATTTTAAACCTTTTATTTTAGATGCGACTTCAATGTGCCCCAGAAGGATGGAAAGATCACAAACAACGCAAGAATTGTTGCTGCGCTACCTTCTATCCAGTACTGCCTTGACAACGGAGCTAAGGTAATTCAAAATATTTTTTATTCCTAGATTATAAAGTGAGGGCGGTTATGCCATTTTTTGCAAAGATATATACAGCAAAGTTACTTTAGTTGGCAGTTGTAAATAGTATGCGGCCGCTGAAACCGACATATCTGTTGAAAATCAGGAAATCATATAGTAGGAAATTGTATGTAGTTTAAGATAGTTTTCAAATCCCCCCCCCCCCCTAGAGTTTGAAAGTGACTGAAAATAAGTGGGTTAATTTTTTGTGTTTTTGTTTTCCTTAGGTTAGGTTATATTGGTATAGGGTTCCCCAGGGCTAGGATTCCACGCAGGGGTTAGGCATAAGGGAAAAAATCAAACCATCACCCACCACTTTTTTTCAATTTATTTTTAAAAAGTAGAAGTGAGGGTGTTCTTAGCTCGCTTGGAAGTTAAGGGGAAATCAATGCTTAATAAAATAATGTATGGGTAGTTAATAATATCTATTATATTTAGAGTGTTGTTTTGTGCTCTCATTTGGGACGTCCTGATGGACAAGTAAACATGAAATACACCCTCGCTCCTGTTGCTGAGGAATTGAAAAAACTTCTGAACAAGTAAGTAACCATTAGCTTTAGCGTGGGTAGGTATGTTTTCAGATTGCAAACTTAACCTTACTTCTTTATTTTTGTACTTTTGTACTTTGTATTTTTTATATTGACCTAGGTATGTAAAGCTTTTTAGTAGCGAAGCTACTCTATAATTCACTTTGTCCGTCCGTCAGTCCGTCAGTCAGTCCGTCAGTCCGTAACGCTATGGGGGAAATGGGATTTACTCAGCTCCTATAAAAGATAGAATGCTGAAATTTTTTGACAACATTCTCATTATTAAGGAGCACAATTGACTATAAAACATCATTTGCGGTCGGACCGATTTTTAGCAGGTTTTAGGCTATTTTTATATTTTTCACATTTTTCTCCATATCTTCAGTGTTTATGGTCCGATTTTCAAAATTTTTTCAGTTACAGATATCAAAATTAAATTTCCTGTCGTTTAAAAAAACAATCATGAAGGCCAGACTGCCTTTTTAGCAGGTTTTAGGCTATTTTTATATTTTTCACATTTTTCTCCATATCTTCAGTGTATGGTCCGATTTTCAAAATTTTTTCAGTTATAGATATCAAAATTAAATTTCCCGTCTTTTAAAGAAGACAACCATGACGGCCAGACTGCCTTTTCAGCAGGTTTTAGGCTGTTTTTTTTTTATATTTTTAACATTTTTCTCCATATCTTCAGTGTTTATAGTCCGATTTTCAAAATTTTTTCAGTTGTAGATATCAAAATTAAATTTCCCGTCTTAAAAGGAAATACCCATGACGGCCAGACTGCCTTTTTGGCAGGTTTTAGGCTATTTATAAATATATTTAACACTTTTTTCCATATCTTCAGTGTATATGGTCCGATTTTCCAAATTTTTAAAGTTTTTAAGGATTTAAAAATTAAATTTTTTGTCGTTTCAAGAAAACAACCATGGCAGCCAGACTGCCTTTTATCAGGTTTTTGGCTATTTTTATATGTTTTACATATTTCCCAAGATCTTTGTTTATTTTGATCCAATTTTCAAACTTTTATGGGATATCAGTATCAAAATAATTTTTCCCATTGTTATGAGCATCTTTAATATAATTTACTTTGATCATAGTCATCATACAAAATAAAACAAGGTTTTATATTTATCTTATCCAATAAATCTATTCTTGATTTTAGTAAAAACCTTTTAAATCTACCTGTACGTATTCCCATCTACGATTTTTTGTGCTTCGCTACTTATGGATGTTGTCATCCTTGTTTATTTTAGTATCTACTTTATTATTGTTAGTATCTTCCAGAACATTAATCACATCTATTTATTTTCTGTCCTTTCTATCTTGTCAACAACCATACACTCTCTATGGATTTATTTTGTATTACAATATCTACACCTCTAAGGTCACGTTCGAGAAAAGTAGGTGACCAACTAAAAAAAAATCATAAAATTCGATCCCGCGGATAGCGAGACAGACGCAAAGACATCCTTTAACTTAATTACAAACAATTTCTCTATCTAGGGATGTCCAGTTCCTTTCCGACTGTGTAGGAGAGGAGGTTGAGAAGGTTTGTGCTGACCCCCCACAGGGCTCTGTCATCCTTCTGGAGAATCTCAGGTATAAATATTGAGAAGGTGTGTGCTGACCCCCCACAGGGCTCTGTCATCCTTCTGGAGAATCTCAGGTATAAATATTGAGAAGGTGTGTGCTGACCCCCCACAGGGCTCTGTCATCCTTCTAGAGAATCTCAGGTATAAATATTGAGAAGGTGTGTGCTGACCCCCCACGGGGCTCGTCATACTTCTAGAGAATCTCAGGTATAAATATTGAGAAGGTTTGTGCTGACCACCCACAGGGCTCTGTCATCCTTCTAGAGAATCGCAGGTATAAATATTGAGAAGGGAGAAGGTGTGTGCTGACCCCCCAAGGGCTCTGTCATACTTCTAGAGAATCTCAGGTATAAATATGTTATGAGTGTCCTACATTTCCAAAGATGATAAACAAAATGACACCTTCTTTAACGAAAAATGAAACTAAAATGATTTTTTATTTTACTATCCACGGAAGGCTGTCTATAACAGGAAAATTAACTAATTCTTATAATGAGCTTTTCAGATAATAGGTACCTACTAAATACCTATTGCTTTCTTATGGTTAAATATCCTTATTTAATGAAAAATTACAAGTATGTCGAGATTATACTAAGAAAATAAGTAGTTTTTACCACCGAAACCTCTCCCCCTTCAAAAAATATCTCTAGCCCCTGCAAAGTCCTAACTTCTCTGTGGGGATCCTCCAACCTTTACCTAGCCTAAACAAAAATAAGCAATGGACTGGACATATTTTTTCTTTTAAAAACCTTTGGTTTATTTTGTGTGTTTTGTAAGAGAAACCACCAGAAATACCTACCTACCTAGTTAGTTAATATTATAAAATTTAGATTCCATGTAGAAGAAGAGGGCAAGGGTGTTGACGCTAGCGGAGCCAAGGTCAAGGCTGACAAGGACAAAGTCACTGCATTTAGAGCTTCTCTTAGGTAACTATTTTGCAAATGATTGCATGTCGAGCACTTATTCCCCCCCTCACCCCCCTTTATTAGATTTATAGAATGGGGTTAGTTTTTCTTATTCCCAAGGCCACTGCCCTTCGGGGCGTTTACCTTCTGTGCCCTAACCCTTTGACGCTACCCAGTACCCTAAATAACCTAACCTAACATGACTTGAAGTAATAAACAAATAAACGCAATACATTTATTTGATAAATAAGGGGGAAGAGGTTATCTGTGCTCAATAAGGCCAGGCACATAAAAAATGTGTAGGGGAGGGGGGGGGGGGGGTGTAGGGTTCCCTCTCACCGAAGTCCTTACTGTAACTTTTAATTAAACTTACCTAACATAAATTATGACGTTAATCGACCAGATTTTTTTTTTAGGAAGCTTGCTGACGTGTATGTCAACGATGCTTTTGGTACCGCCCACCGCGCACATTCAAGCATGCTTGGTGAGGGTTATGAGCGCAGGCATGTTCATACAAAACTTAATTGATTCAATAGTGTAGCTGATAGTGACATATAATTACCTCAATATTAAATCAACAATACACCAAGTCTATACTAGCCAATCATTATAAATCTGGAATAAAACAGATTAAACTTAAAGCAAATTATCTTAAAACCTTAAATAGCTATTCACTACTAAAGTATCTGCAATGTAATAAAGACGTCCAAGCTTCGATAAATGATAAATAAATACACAGCATCAAAACATTTAAGATATTTATTAAATAACAAATCTTCATAGGTGAATAAATATCTTGACAGCAAACAAACTGATATAAATAAACAGATCATAAATAAATAACACAAATATAAAACTGACATTCATTATATATCATTCTTCCGTCTTCTCTCTCTCTACTCCTTCCTCCTCTTTTTCTCGTCCTTCTTCTTCTCGCCCTCCACCCACCGTTCCCAAATCCCCAATTGAATCTCGAGGACCTGGTATCTCTCCTTCTCCCTCTGCAGCTTCTGCTTGTACTCCTCCACCTCCTTGGTCAACTCCTCTGCCTCCCAGCGCAGGTCATATACGTCCTTCTCAAGGGTCTCTCTCCTCACGCCAGTCCATCATGTCTTGGTACGTGGATTCATCCAGTTTTCTATATTTCCTGGAAGTCCGGCAGCTCTCTTCCTTGTAACGGTCCCTCTCCGCCTTGGCCCCCTTCAGCTCCTTAATCTCCGTCATAAGCTTGGTCACATGCGCTTCAGTATCTTTGAGGCCACTTTCTAAGAGTTTCAGGTCGCTACGCAATTCGCAGTTTTCCCTGAAAACTCTTTTGAAAGTGCCCTCATCGATACTTATGACGGAGATGGGCTTAGGGGCAGCATAGGTGACCACACCAGCTTTACCTTCCCCCTTGGATATCTCCCCTTTACCTTTCTTCCCCCTCTTGTTCGTCGCTCGGGGCTTGAGCTCGCATCCAAATCCCTGCAATATTTCAGCGGTCTCAGGCTTCTCCACATATGACCACGTCTGGTACAGGGGTAGGGGTACCACCGGGCTGGACACTTGACACGGGGGTTCCTGGCGATGGAGGCTAGCATGGAACCGGAGCAATCGGCTAGAATACCTATATTTGGCATTCACCGTAAGGGTATGGCCAAGCCCGGTATCTGTGATGTATTCTAAATACATCTGCGGGCAAACTACCCACTTATTTTGCTGCCTGGATAAGAAACTCTTATGCAATAAGAGTATAGGGATGGCCATCTCCACGTGTCTACGCCAGATGTGCTCGTTGATGCGCTCCACCTCTGGCCATACCATAAACTTATCAGGTATAAACCTGAGGGACGGCACACTAATAACGTGGCAGTAGCCACGCACGGCGTCAATGATTTGATCAATGGCTCTGATCAAATCCTCCGGGGGGAGTACACCGACGAAGGCCTGCAGGACGGGCAGTGTCACTCTCACCGGCATCTTGTGCTCCATCTCAGCCATCACCATCTCCGTGAGCTGCTCAATATCTTGAGATTCAAAGTGAACCCAGGATATTTCCTCGGGGCAAATCATCGGGCAGTCATGATCGCTGAAGATCACATGGTGGGTATCCTTCTCCAGCTGCAGGACTAGGTTGTTGGAGGCGGTGGCCATGCTCTTCTTCGGGAACATCGTGCTGGACAAAAAAATGAATTATGTTTAACTTTTATTTCATTTTTTTTAAGTTGAAGATTATAAACTGACTTATCTTTCCAAGATTACTTTTTGAATAAATTCAACTAAGAAATTGATTTAGGTAAATAACATGTAAAGAAATTAAGTCAGATTGAGTATATGAAAATACATGACCAAAATAATTATCATTTTTAAGGATAATCTTAGTCATTATTTTTCATGAAGTGATAGTTATCATTATATAAACTAATGCTGTAGACTTGCTAGAAGTATTTTTGAAACCAATTTTAATATTTTTCTGTTAATCAAAACAGTATCATTGTTAATTAGATAAGGTTCTGATAACTCGAAAATAAATTATATTACGTGAAGCTGGACATTTCTAAAATACTAGGTACTAAAACATTCTTTAAAAGTTTCATAAAAACTATAAAACAGAAAAATATGATATTGTATACGAAGAAAAAAACTCTTTCACTGTTAAAAACTACTAAGCACTATTCTTAGTTATGCGTGGATAGTTGTTGATTGTTTTTACATGGTTCAAAACCCATTCTGAAAAAATTTGTTGATTATTCTTATAAAATAAAAGGAATTTACCTTGAGTAATGCAAAAGAATGATTAATGTCCGAAAGCAATAAAAGGCAAAACTGTAATGATAAACTATGTAAAAACAACCAAAAAAGTAAACTTATCCTATTTAATACGCATTTTCTTCACATTTTTAACATGGAATATTATTTCCGTAAATTTCTCAACAGGACGGCAGCCATGTTTGTTGTTTACATCTTTGCGCATATTTGCCGCGTTCAATTATGCTGAAATTACGACAGCGTTGACAACACAAAAATGTTTAGTGAATACCCAAAATTTTCAATATTATTGGAAGTTGTCATCTTATCCTTGGTGGGTTGTGACGATGTGGTAAATCATGCAACAATTTAAAATTATTGCTGTTGTTATCACTAATACCTAATTATATTTATTAGAAAAATTAATTTCTAAGCACAAATTAACTACATAAAATGGATTGTATATGAATTTATTTACAAGATAGGTTATGTACACGTGTCTGACATGGATTTAACCTCTTAGGCTTTGATTACAGCCATGATCTCCCTTGGGATCTTTCCTTCTTGCATGACCTTGCTTAAGATTTCTCCATTGGCTCCCAGTTTGGTTAGTGGATCCGCCAATTGAAATTGACCGGGTGCCCAAATCAACTGCTCAAGTTCTTTGTCTTTGAGCATTTGCTTCACCACTCCAATCTCCCTGCGAAGTTTTCGCTCAGCAACATCCGTGGTTGAATGGACACTCTCATAGGTGTCCTTGTTGTCTATAATTGCTCTCACAGGCAGATTACCTTCTTCTCCCAGCAATTGTTGGAGGGTCCATTTGAATGCTATTGCTGCATCCAAACCTTTGGTCAAGCTAACTGCTTCAGCTGCCAGAGTTGAAGTCACCACTCTGTCAATCTTGTTTGCTCTCCAGTCAATCGGTGCACACCTTCCATCCTCCGGTCTGACCAAGAATAAGACGTATCCTTGCGTACTGTCAGTACCTCCATTCAAGTTGCCATATGACGCATCTGTAAACAACCAGATTTCCGCTTTCTTGAGGTCATTGAGGTTAGAAAACCTTAGAATCGCCTTGTTGTCCTTCAGATTCTGTAAGGTCTTCTTGGCAAATTTCAAATCTGCCACAGATCCACCTTTGAAGTGGGTGGAACATGCAATCATACTGAAAGAAAGCTCAGGTCTTGTGGACCTAACTGTCCAATTCAGCTGACCTGTCATCTTTCTCAGCATTGACAGCTCTTCGTATGTCATTTCTTCATTGGACTGCCTTAATCTTATCTTATCTATCTCAGGAACAGTTAGACTTTCAATGTAGTCAGACTGATCCAAGGAAACTCCATCCTTATCTTGGTTGAGTTGAAAGCCAGTATACATGAAGCTTCCCCTTTCTGACTTTCCAACCTTGAAGGTTGCCAGAATCTGTGGTAGAATGACTTTGTGAAAATGTTCACCTCCAGCGTTCAAGAAATCATCCACATGCAATCCTACTAGAGCCTCTAACTGACCATTGACCTTCAGGTAAAAAAATCCTGAATCATACGTGCACTTCTGGAATCCAAGTTTCTCCAGCACATTCTCCACTCTAGTGTACCATTGTCTGCTGGCATCTCTGAGTCCATACAGACACTTGTTCAAAAGCCACAAAGTGTTCAGAACATTTGCTTCCTTGGGTGGTCTGACATAGACCTTCCTCTTTAGCGTAGTACCTTGGAGAAATGCACTCTTTACATCTACAGTCTCTATAGGCCAACCCTTTGCTGCTGCAATAGCAAGTAGTGTGCGTAAGGAGTATTTCTGCAATGTTGGGGACTCCTTGGGATGTTCATCCTCTTCCTGAAATCCTCTCGCTGTCAATCTAGCCTTGATTTCTGGTCCTTTTTGGGTAAGTACCCAAGTAGTTGTTATGAAGGGTTGCCCCTCATCCTCCACTACTCTGTAAGTATCAAAATCTTTCAGCTTCTGCAGTTCAAGTTCTTTGGCTGCATCGCATTCAGGAGTATTCCTTTTCTCCTTTGGTAACATCACGGCCAAAACTTCCTCATGTAACCATGTTGCTAAAGCCTGATCATTGTCCAGTACAATCAAGTTCTCCTCGTCTCTGATGGTAATCACTTTACCACTGTCAAGTCTGATGTCTACTCCCTCAATGAGAAGGAGTTCCTCCTCTGTTGTTGGAGCTTCTTCTTCTGTGGTTTCTTTCCTGACTTCCTGTTGAGCGAAGTCTGCAGAGAACTTTTTACCGCTGTCTAGCTGCACATTGTACCAGTGCTTGTACTTGCCAACTTTCTTCCCAGCTTGACCTAGGATGATTCCTCTCTCCCATCTTCCATTGTCCTTAAGCTCAATGCGCTGATGTTTAACAAATTTCTCTGGACTCTTTCTCTCCTTGCCATCCAATATATCATCGGTTGGTGGAACTTCAGCTGCTTGTTGCTCATTAGACTCTTCTTGGGATTGAGCTCCTTCTGTTTCAGTTTCTTGCTCTACGCTTTCAGGCTCATTGATTTCTTCTCTTGCTTCATGGAAATCATCTTCATCTTCTGGATCTACTTCCATTTTGGAAGTTTTCTGTTCTTCTTTCTTTCCCTGTTTGTCTTTATCAGACCTTTTCTTCTTCATCTCTTCTATCTGAGCCTCTTCATCTCTTAGTCGCTCTGACAGGGTCTGACCAGCTGGCCAAAGTCTGTTAGCACTCACTCTAACATATCCAGAGCTTGTACGTATTCCAATCACTTTGTTGTCTTGGAAAATGACTTTAGCAGGCCCTAGCCATTTGTCATCCTTGTCTCTCCTGTAATATACTAGATCACCTGGATTATAATCTCTGTTTACTGCTCTCATCTTTCTGTTGAGAGCCAGTTTAAATTTCTCGCACTTCTCTGCTTTAGCAAAGGCTTCTCTTGTTTCGTGTAGAGTTTCTAGATTCTTTACTAGCTCTTGGCTTCTGGGTTCAATCTGAGAAGCTGGGATTGGATCGGTCATGATGTTGGGTAGCCTTGGTACCCTACCAAATGTGAGTTGAAATGAAGAATATCCATAGACATTAGTCAAGGAATTCTTTACTGCACATGACCAAGCTACTGCTTGTTCCAGTGACATCTTTGGATAATCTCGTCTTAAACACCCTATTACACAATCACATAGTGCATGGTGCTTTTCACATGTGCCATTTTGCCAAGGCGAGTTGGCGGCAGTTGTCATGTGATAGACATTAAGCACGCTGCACACTTCTTTCATTGCTTCATTGATGAACTCTCCTCCATTATCTGTTAGGATGATATCTGGCACTGTGAAGTATCTAATCCAATTTTCAAAAAGCTTTGCTACAATGGTCTCTGGCTTCTTGTCTTGTATAACTACTCCTACAGTGTATTTTGTGAATAGATCTACAAAATATAATATGTAATTCCTATCATCCCATTTCTTCAAATCCATTGCCAATATGTGATTGAAGTCTTTAGCCATTGGCAAGGCTACTGCTGGTTTGTCTGGGCTACGTTTTCGGGGTATGCATCCCTCACAGCCATCTATGATGAGGTCAATCATTTTACTGAACTTGGGATCCCATTGTTCAGCAGATTTTATGAGTTCAATAAACACTCTCTTAGGCCTGTGTCCGAATTGCTTGTGAAGCTTATGAAGTAGTTGCATTTGCACCTCTTCACTTTCTTTAACATGTTCACAGCACAGATTTCCTGCATCATGTTGTTGTCTTGGTGCTCATTGTCACCAAAGAGATTGAGTATAAAATGACCAGCACTTGTAGTGTCCACTCTGATCAATTTACCATCAATTGATGCTGTATCGTCTACCATATTGAGAGTTATTCCAAGCTGTTTCATATGAGTTTTAGACATCAGAAGTGGAATGTCTGACTCTATGACATCCACTTCAATAAGATGTCTTTTCCCAGCTACAACAATAGGAATCATGTATGCTTCTAGGGTTGGTAAAATCCCTTGATTTCCAAATTGGAAAGTTCTCTTGCTCTTGTATGGTCCTTTAACATATTCTTGGAGCTCGACGGGCATTGATGACTGTCTCAACCATGACACTTTGGTTGAGCTTGACTTCCGAATTAGCGGGAAGTTCACGAGATCAGTTGGCGAACATACAAACCCCCAATACCAGGAACCATCAAGTTTCAACAGCAGGTTTGAATATAGATTTATTGATGAAATTATTTCAAAGACCTGAAATTACAAGATCAATTAATAAACAGAATAAAATATTATTCGTTATCTTAAAACTTTGAGCACTAAAAAAAATCTTTTTCTTTTCTTATGGTTAAAGAATCTTTGGAATCTTTGGCTTTAAAGGAAAATTATTTGGTTTAATAAATCATTGTTAAATGCAACAATAAGGCACATAAAAATTACTAAAACATATATTAATCATAATTAAGTTTCATGCTTAGCTGGCTAAAGCCTTTTTAAAACTACATATAATCGTCCTATACACCATACTTCTTAATCAAATTAACAAATTCTACCTGAAGCTCTTATGGTTTCAAATCCCTGATATACTAGGGTCGTTCACACTCAATGAGACCAATGATAGGCCCAATTTTGTTCTCCGAAATCTTCACACTCTCATATCTCATTCAAAAGTAAGAACGTGCGCATCCAAAATAAACAAACACTCTATGCCGCGCCACATTATGAAAGGAAAGCCCTAAAAGACGACATTTGCGCTTTGTTTTTGGTTTAATGATAAGGAATTTAATTTCGAACTTGATAAACACAAAGCTTCCTCGAAAAGAGGTTAAGACACACCCCCCGTTTGAAAGTCAAATTAACTTCCTTAACGAGATTCAAGGTTTTTTTCGCGCTGAGCACTAGCAACATTTCTCACTAAACTCAACTCGCCATAATTACATGAGAATGGCCACATCCCGAAAACGTGACAATTTTGCTCCTAACTAAATGAAACCCCGTGAAATGCATACACAATATTATACTCCTCACTAGGACTCATAATACCTCACATTTTAGGATAGAAGGATGGGGATTGGTTTGTACCATACAACATTCCATGCACATGACAATCACAAGATCACATACACAAATCCTAAAATAGATAATCCTATTAATCATGATGTTGTAAATATAACAACTACACTAATAATAATCATTTCATAATCAATAGGTAATAAATCATTATTAATAAATCAATAAGTACCTACGAAATCAGGTTGAAATGTAAATGTAAACAATAATGGTAAAAATAAAACGAAATAAATCTTAGACAAGAAAATTAAGATTTATAGGTACTTAAAACTAAATTTGTTAAGCATCAAAAAGAGTAGTAAGAAAAAATTTTTCAAAATCCTTGGGCAGAAAGTTTTTCAAACCTAATGAATAAGAACTGTAATATCTTAATCAACAATAAAACTTTTTAATACTTAAAGAATAGCAAAATAATATCTTCGTTAGAATTTTCATTGAAATTATGAAAAAATACCAATTTTTCTTTGTAAAAAATATGAGACTTTAAATATGAATTTTCAATCATTCCTTGATCTAAATAAAATGTTTTACTTGATTGAAATTCATATATAATTTAAAAAAAATCTGCTAAAAAAATACTTGATTTTTTTTCTTAGAATAAATATCGAATCACGCAACCTCGACACTTTTATTCCTTTTTGTTAAACTTTTCAGGTAAGTTTTAAAATGAATTGAACTTTTGAAAAGAAATTAAACTCAATAAAATTAAATTTGAGCATATGAAATAGAAGAATATTTAATCGCATTTCATTTGATTCTTATTTTAGGCATAAAAATAGGCATATGAAAATGTGGCTTTTTACTAAAAAAAATCTCAATTTCCATAAAATAAGAATCAATTATTAATCATAATTTTTAACAACTGCCTGACTGATACAGCATGTTCTTCTAGGGGAGATTTATCTGTCAGTCTGAACAAGACTCTTGCCGTCTTTCTTCCATCCTCAATTCTCGTCACTCGGCCCATCCTCAAACATCTCATCAGCGGATTGGTACTCGTAACCAGAACTACATCTCCATCAGCTAGTGGCTCTGCCATCTCATCCTTCCACTTGGACATCCGTAATATCTTCGGTAGGATCTCCTGGCGGTAGGCAGTCCAAAACTGGGCAGATAAATCTTCCAACAACTTCAACCTGGAGGAAATTTGGTCCTCCGGTTTCATCGCCACATTGCACAACGGCTGGCGGTCAACATTTCCCAGCAGCTGGCCAGGGGTAATCAGCCGCCAATTCTCCACGTCGTTCGCAGCTTCAATCGTCAGTGGTCTGCTATTCATAATTTTGCTGACCTCCGCCAACAGCACCAGGAGCTCGTTGAAATTAACAGAACTATTCACCAACTTCTTGGACAGCAATCTCTTGGTTAATCCCACCATTTTCTCAGCCTGCCCAATATAATGGTGGGCTCGGGCCGGGATCTGAGACCAAGAAAACTCTACCTGGCTGCCCAACTTCTGCTCTAAAACCTTGCGAGCACCGGATAATTGTGTGCCCATGTCGCTTACTATGATCTTCGGCAGACAATGAACAGCTTCCAACTTGCGCAGGGACAACAGGATACTGCTGGTATCATACTTTTCCAAGGCATCTAACCACAACGCCCCTGAGAATCTGCAGACCACCACGAACACCCACACCTTCTTCGTTGCTGTCTGACTCCTCGTTTTGGCGGCAGCTCTCCTCGTAACCAGCGGACCCATCAGGTCGACTTGCACAGCTTCAAAAGGCCTGCTCGGGACCAACTTGTCAGGTAACACCTCCTTCATGGTAGCACGACATTCCTTAGCCCTCTCAACACTGCAGGGCCAACATTTCTTCACTTCCATGATGGCCAACCTCCTTGCCTTCACAATCCAGCACCAACGGCGGCTCTCAGCTAAAGTTCCACGGACACCAGAGTGAAGCTCAACATGCGCTTCTCTCATAAAAACAGCAGCTAACCAATTACCAGGCTCCAAAATTATTAAACCTGGCATGTCTTCAAATATCATTTTACGGCCGCCAGTAATGGCGTCAATGACTGGCTGTCCTCGACCAACCATTTTAAGAATCCTCATCTCCCTGGTCACATAATTTCCACCGGGACCAACGACAGGCCAGGTCAATGATACTTCATGCACTAATGGATTTAATGACGCATAATTGCCTTTAGCGTCATTTATCCACTCATCTTCTTGGCTTCGTGACACAATGAAAAGTTCCGCCGCCGCCATAAAATTGTACAAAGACGGCTTGTACACAGAATCTGCGGCTGCTACATGACTACCAGCGGCTGTAGTCTTACCTTCTTGTCTGCTCTTTAGCTTCTTCAACCAGGTGTTCGCAACTTGCAGGACAGCTGCCATAATACGTTTGGCCTGTCCAAATGATCTCCTGTGCTTAAACCTAAAGACATCTTCAGCGGCTTCTCCGGCAACTTTCATTGAACATAACTTAACCATTTTGGTATTCAACTCCTCTGGGGGTAAAACCTGCTTGACTTCTTCGGCAGTTTTCACCGGCCACGCACTTTCATCCTGGCGCAACCATTCTGGGCCCAATCTGTACCTGGAACCTGGTCCCAAATCTGATACCTTGCAGGTGCTTCTGGTGCCCAAATCTGCAACGTTTTGCGTCCCGGGGACCCACCTCCAGTCATCCTTGTTGGTTGCAGATTGAATTTCTCCAATACGATGAGAATTAAATGTGTTCAGCATAGCACTGTTGGAAACTATTTGTGATAAAACACACGATGAATCAGTAAAGTACATCACTCTGATAATATCAAAGGGCAGGGCATCTCTGACGGACTTTGCCAACCTTGTGGACATTTGGCATCCCATCAACTCAAGGCGTGGAATTGACTCACACTTGACCGGCGCAACTCTTGACTTAGTGGCTAGCAGAAACGTTTCAAATCCTTGTCTAGTTGGCCACCTCAAATACGCATTAGATGCATAAGCCTCTGATGACCCATCCGAAAACATCATCAAGGATGGAAGGCCAGTTGGTTCATCCGGGACCACACAACGGTCAAACTCCAATTTAGCGACCTCAGCTCTGTCCTCCAGCGACTGAACAAGTTCATCCCGTAGACTTTTTGGAATGAAATCTTGCCAGCCCAAATTCAGCAAACATGTTTTCCGCAGGACAAGTTTAATTCTCAACAGAATAGGGCTGCAAAGCCCGATCGGGTCGAAGGTTTGGGCGGCGAACCTGTGAACCATCTTTTTTGTCAGATTCTCGTCCAAGGCGTCCTGGAGGTTGTACAAATCAGCATCCTCTTTCACCTTCCTTCCCTTGACTTTACCATCTTGATTGACTCTTGTGGCGATGGACAACACATCGGTGGCTGGCTTCCATATCAGCCCGAGAACCTTGGTAGGCTGGCAATCATCTCCAGAATAAATGACTTGTTTGAAGGAAAAACTACCTTTGCCGATAATCCTGTCGGCCTCTTTCATCATCTCCTTGGCTTCTGGCTTCGATCCTGCTCCCGAAATAACGTCATCTATGAAGCTGTGCTTCTCAAGCTTGACTGCAACTGGAATCTGAGGTAACTTGAACTCCTCATCAGGGTAGGTAGGTATTTGTGGCTCCTTCCATAATTCAGGTTTGGCAACAATTTCACTACCGTTTATTTGTCCCTCTCCATACATCTCCTTGACCTCTGCTTCACTCTTTCCGCCGAACAGGCGGGACGTCAACTTCAGGGCTGTAACTGCCAAATTTCCCGCAGCTAACTCGCCGAAATTTACAACTTTGGTCAGGTAAATTTCAAGTGGACCATCTGGCGTCGGGGAAAATAAAACTCTCTTCATCTGGCTGTCGAACTCTGTGGCCAGGATGGAGTTATAAAACTTGGAGATATCCGCGGTTATACCAACCTTGTAACCGCGGAAAAGCATCAAATGATAAAATATCTTCTGCATTGGCGGCGGGCCTCCCAGCATTATGTTATTAAAACTGGTACCCTTGAACGTCAGAGAACTATTTGCACACAATCGCATGGGTGTGGAACTTGAATCCTCCTTGAAAGCAACCACTATTGATGAACAAGACTTAGGTCCTTCATACTGCAATTCTTCAGGCGTGGCTTTTTGAAAAACGCCTCTTCTTATGGCGTCGTTGAATACCTCCACATACATTCCATAGGTACCTTCCTTGACCATCCTGGCACGATCCTTTTCAGCAATTTTGCGGGCTAAACTCTCATTGTAGGGTAAAGTGTGAGGATCTTCAATATAAGCATATTGACCTGTCCACTTGTTGGACTGCAAGTCTAGTGTTAAACCTGCCTCAATTATCCTCTGCCTCTCACGCTGGTCCCAGGTAGTGCCGTCGGCCATAGCCTTACACTCTTGACAAGCTGTACATCCTGGACAAAGCGCCTGCGGCTGTACGCCAAACGATTCAGACGTCAGAAAGTCTGGCAAAGTGCCTCCACTGACACTGACAGCCTTATAAGCCGACTTTTGATCTCCAGCTCCACCATCAGCACTCGTACAGATAAAACCACTACCAAAAATGGTTCGCCACAACATAGACTGGCCCACTTTTTGGTAGGTAGAAGGAAACACGTCAGGATGTGTATTTCCAATGATGATATCTAAGCCTCCACTAATATATGTAAACCTTTCTGGCGGCATTTTAAATATCTCGGCGGCAGTTTCGGGGTGGACCGAGCGCATCTCGTTGGCCCCGCCGAGGGTAGGCATGACAGCTGCCTCAAACTCCCTCATATTGCCGTCCCTATCCTTCAGATAAAACACAACATTGCGGCAGGAAGACTCACTGCCATCAGCTACAGAAATAGTTGTATATCTGCCAGTAGATTTCAGCTTCAACTTGTTGGATAACTTCTCAGACACAAGTGGCAAATTTGCCCCGGAGTCAAACATTACCGTGGCGTGGCAGGTGCCGCCGCCAGGTGCTACAACAGGAACTAACTGAAGTAAGAAGGTACAGGGGCTGGGTGCAGAACTTGACTTGTAGACTGTATTCACACCAGCACTAGCCTCATGGAGTAACCTGGAATGGTATCTGTCGCAATTATTGGTACCACAAACACCAAGCTTATCAGATTTATTACACTTGTCAGCAGTATGGCCGTCACACAAGCAGAGTTCACATAACTTCTTCTGCTGGACAACTTTCTTGCGGTCAACCACATCCATCTTCTTAAACGTGAGGCAACGGAAAATCGGGTGCTTCTCCTTGCAGCTCTCCACAGGACATGCACTGTTCCACTTGGAAGCCTTGTCCTTCCCAGCCTTTCCATTCTTATTGTCGCTGCGGCCAGATACTTGCGCGGCGGCAGCTCTGTCACGATTTCTCTTGCCGGCGCCACTGTCATAGGACATATCACCGGCCAACATGGCACCCCTGGTCCTCTCCAGCAGTTCAACAATCTTCGGGATGTTTGGTTGGTTCATGCTACCTAGCTCCATCATAATTTTGTCTCTCAAATTTTCAGGGCACTTGTCTTTAAAAATATGAATGAGAGTTAGGTGGTTGTAATCCTTAGCTGCAGAACCAACGATGGCTTCTACCTCCTGCATCATGCTCTTGAAGGTAGCAATTGCGCTAACCACGTCCACAGGTTTATCCACAGGTTTCATCTTGTTCAACTTAGTTAAAATCCTCATGAACCGGCGAGTGTTTGATAAAAACATCTGGTCAAGAAACGCCCATTGTTCATTGTGATCTCTAATCGCTGACACTTGCTTGCGTAGTTCCGGGTTGGTTATCACCTTCTCCATACACAACATCAGACTTAACCTCTGGTCAGCAAATCCATAACCAGAGCATAGATCCTTAAAGACCTGTTTAAAGTTTGGGTAATCCGTGTCAGTACCGTCGAACGACGGCAACAAACTGTTGTCCCAGCGCCCATACTGCGGGTTGGAACTCCGAATATCCACAGCAGACATACTTCTGGAGAGCATGGCAGGTGTCCCACTCTCATCCAGATTAGATGAACGACGTTCCATCTCTCTAAGCCTTCGGTACATATCACGTACTTCTTGGCGCAACTCCACGGAAATTTTAAGCACTCCCATGTCCATCTTCACCTTCTCAATGACGTCAAGGTTCCTGGCGACAGTGCTTGACCTCGCGTCATCTGAATCATTGTCAAGCCAGTACAGAATTTTTGTACACTGCTCCAACGACGCATAAACTTTATCTGCAACAGTTTTCTGCTCACTAGCTTCATCCAAATCACGCTTGAACTCGCGCAGCTCACTAGTCTCCACGGCAGGTTTTAGACTTTTTATTAGGTCAGATTGGTCCTTGACCTCACTAAAAATGTCACGAATTGATTTTACAGTCACATTTTCACATGAACTAAAACTTTGGCAGGCTTTTAGATTGTCATAAAACAATTTTAACTGTTCATCAAAAACTTCTAGCCTTTCACTGCCAATAGCGATAGCTCGCTCAATTTTCTGCTTTTTGGTTAGTGGCATATTGATTCACTAGGTACTTATTTCACAGAAAAATTGTCACAGTTTATTGCATCAATAATTCACTGGATGCTATTGATCTCTTGATGAATGCTAACGCCTATTCATCAGATACTTTGAAATTGTCTCAACCATGACACTTTGGTTGAGCTTGACTTCCGAATTAGCGGGAAGTTCACGAGATCAGTTGGCGAACATACAAACCCCCAATACCAGGAACCATCAAGTTTCAACAGCAGGTTTGAATATAGATTTATTGATGAAATTATTTCAAAGACCTGAAATTACAAGATCAATTAATAAACAGAATAAAATATTATTCGTTATCTTAAAACTTTGAGCACTAAAAAAAATCTTTTTCTTTTCTTATGGTTAAAGAATCTTTGGAATCTTTGGCTTTAAAGGAAAATTATTTGGTTTAATAAATCATTGTTAAATGCAACAATAAGGCACATAAAAATTACTAAAACATATATTAATCATAATTAAGTTTCATGCTTAGCTGGCTAAAGCCTTTTTAAAACTACATATAATCGTCCTATACACCATACTTCTTAATCAAATTAACAAATTCTACCTGAAGCTCTTATGGTTTCAAATCCCTGATATACTAGGGTCGTTCACACTCAATGAGACCAATGATAGGCCCAATTTTGTTCTCCGAAATCTTCACACTCTCATATCTCATTCAAAAGTAAGAACGTGCGCATCCAAAATAAACAAACACTCTATGCCGCGCCACATTATGAAAGGAAAGCCCTAAAAGACGACATTTGCGCTTTGTTTTTGGTTTAATGATAAGGAATTTAATTTCGAACTTGATAAACACAAAGCTTCCTCGAAAAGAGGTTAAGACAATGACAGAAAAATGTTCATCCATTTTCGCCCTGTTACAGACGAAGTGCAACAAGAATCCAATGCAGCACAGTTGATGGATTCAGCTGTGAATTTGCTCAGTTCTTCTTTGTTAGAAGTGAACAGGACTTTCTCAACCTGATCTTCATCTTGTTTATCTTTTACCTCATCTGTTTCTGGTTGTCCTCTGTCGAAGTGGGCTAGTAGCGCCTCTTCTTCATCAGAGTTTTGGGTCTGTATCATAAAGATTTTTCCTCTCTTTTTGGATGAATTCGTGCCGCTATTGTTGTTGTTACTGTTCTTGTTATAGGGACATTCTCTATTAAAATGCCTAAACGAGCCACATGTCTTACACTTGAAAGGTTTTCCCGAAATAGGGTCGATCGGATTCATTGGGTTGGCATCCCTGTTCTTGGGAACAGAACGAGCGCCATTCGAGGAAAAATTGGACGACGACTTTCGGTTATTGTTATAATTCGCAGTATAATTCTTCTTATATGAATTATTTTTCTGCCAATTAGCGAATGCTTCTTGATGTTCGGCAGCAAAGGCTTCGGCGCTAGTTGAATTTTCGCCTTTAGAAACGATGTTGCCTAACGAATCAGATAGCATATCCTTTAATTTTCGCTTAACGGCCTTGTAGGTCTTTCCTGTTTCCTTTTCCAAATCGAGAACCCCTTTTACTAATTCAGCTTGTGTATTATTAAGCTTCGCCCCTAACATTACAATAAAGGCGCTGCATGTGTCGGTAAAGGTTTTCCCTAACTGTTTACATTTGTTGTAATGCCTTTCATGCTCCTTCAAATACTCTAAAATAGACTGATCTTGTGTCCTTCTGTATGACCATATCTTCTCAAAAGCTTCCAATTCAGTAATCCTAGCCTCTTTGCCTATGTGTGTATCCAGAAAGTTTAAGACCTTGGTCACCCCTTCCGCATCATTTAAAAGTTCGGATACGGGGTGAACATTGAAGAAATCTCGCTGGATAAAATCGCCGAACTCTACAGATTTGTTCGGTAAGGCATATGCTAGCATAGATCCTAAGCGTTCTTTCTTATAGTCCTTGAGACCGGCCCATAATTGAACGTTGTTTTTAAAATCTTCATAGGATTCAAAATTGTTCAAATTTGGGGCATCTGCCCCTATTTTACAGTTCGAATTTTCCGTCATGGTTCACTATTTAAGGTTGACACCCTAGGGCTAGATTAATTTGCCTTTAACAATTCTTACTGTTAGCACCACTGTTTTATTGTGGTTACGCTACTTATGGATATATCACCCTTCTCGGGCTATAATAAAATAACACTATTTGATTTTATTACACCTAGTATGATTTTCTTTTATTAAATGGAAAAACATAAGGCTATAGTTAGATATTTTTACTATACAAAAATCTTTATATCTTAATCTAAAGATTTTACATTTTTCTTCTCCAGCAACGTTGACAGTTCTTCATGTTTGAACATTTTTCACCTTTAAGGCTCAATAAGAATTTCTGTTTATTAGAACACTATTACAATTATCAATAGTTCAGATTGCAAATAATTAGCTCAGAATAGATGTATGGTTAAGGTATTAATTATATGTCAAGTCACAGTGTGCCGTAGATCTTTTAGGCCATGTTTCCCTCTTTTAATCGGAAAACAAAGCTTGTAGCTCTACTACTGATAGTGACATATAATTACCTCAATATTAAATCAACAATACACCAAGTCTATACTAGCCAATCATTATAAATCTGGAATAAAACAGATTAAACTTAAAGCAAATTATCTTAAAACCTTAAATAGCTATTCACTACTAAAGTATCTGCAATGTAATAAAGACGTCCAAGCTTCGATAAATGATAAATAAATACACAGCATCAAAACATTTAAGATATTTATTAAATAACAAATCTTCATAGGTGAATAAATATCTTGACAGCAAACAAACTGAAATAAATAAACAGATCATAAATAAATAACACAAATATAAAACTGACAGTAGCTACTACATACCTTGAGTTATGCGTCCTCACCTTTGTCTGTCGTCTATTTGACAATGACATCTTTAATATGTCTAGCTTGAAAATCCTATTGAGGATGGAATACACCATGAGATCTTTTTTTCTGAACCAAATCTTGCTTAATGATGTGCATGATCGTACGGCCAAACTTCGCTTCAGACAACCAACTCTTTGATTGCACAATCCTTGTTTAGAAGACCTAACAATGCGCCTGTTTTCGGCCACTGCCTTTACTATAACTTTTAATGTCGCTCACCTGTGAAAGCAACAGTAGGGACAAATTTTAACGTCTTTAGTTCTGACGCAGTGTTGGGCTAAGTTTATAATCTTTCTATCATCTTCCAAACAACCAATTATTGAATGAACACTACCAACAGAGCCGCTGGTTTCCTCATGAAGAAGGAGTTGGATTATTTCGCCAAAGCCCTCTGCAAACCTGAGAGGCCATTCCTGGCAATCCTCGGAGGAGCTAAGGTATTCTTTTGCCAGCTTTATTAATAAATCTCATAGAGGAAGGGAACATTGCACTAGTACCAAAATTATTATAATAATGGTTTTTTTTATTCGTTGGCCTAACAAACTTGGGGACTTTTATTGAATTTGATTATTTGGTTCATTTAGTTGAGTATCCAAACCACTAATTATAATCTACATAAGGGATAATTTTGTGTATCAACATTGGAGTTGTACATCCATTTATCAGGGCTAAATACATACACTAAAGGGCAGATTGAATGAATTATCTGTAGGAATAATACAAGGCCAATAATAAGATCTAGACTGATACAAATACTGGCGTGTACTGACATGATTGTCGTAATAGTGGCCATTAAATACAGTATTTTTGGCCATAAAACGACTGTCTTAATAATGGTTGATTATAATATTGGGCTTAACTTGGGTCTACTTTACAGGTACTTATCCCAAGGTCTTCCATCCATTGTATTATGTCACTGTATATCCAACGCTGTACAAAATTTTAGATATTTGAAAATATTAAAATAATTTGTCCTCTAATGACCTTTCTTGCAGGTAGCAGACAAGATCCAGTTGATCGAGAACATGTTGGACAAGGTTGATGAGATGATCATCTGCGGAGGCATGGCCTTCACGTTCAGAAAGATTATTGATAACATGCAGGTCAGCTTTATTTTTTTTGAGAAGCTTCTCTAAATTTTGAAATGTCCTTAAAAATTTATCTTTTATTTTTCAGCTGTTATTTAAAATAGATGACTGCTTTTTTTTGTGCAAATAAGCATTCAGTCTACAATAGATTTCACATGTTCCGTTGTTCTGTCACTTTTTTTCCGTTGGTAAGGATTTGTAGGACATGGCTTTTATATACAACTATAAAATGTTTTCATTATGTATTATAATAAAACGTCATTCGTTTTTTTCTGCCAAAAGTTTTTTAAATCTTGTAATTGCATATAAAAATAATTATCCTTGTGTTCATTAACTCTCATTTAGATCGGTACATCTCTGTATGACGAGGAGGGAGCCAAGATTGTGCCCAAGCTTGTTGAGAAAGCCAAGACCAACAATGTTACTCTCCACTTCCCTGTTGACTTTGTGACTGCTGACAAGTTTGCTGAGGATGCCGCCACTGGTGAAGCTACTGTCGAGTCTGGCATACCTGTAAGTAGTATTTGTTAATCAAAGGATTTATTTTTGATTAATTTTTCTCTTTATAAGTAAGGTTAAGTTTCAAAACAAAGTTACTTTATAATTCACTTTGTCTGTCCGTCTTTAACGTTACTAAAATGATGTAAAATTAGTAGCATCCAGTGAATACTTACTTAATCGTGTTTTTTATTTATGATTTATCCTATATTCTCTCTTTTTCTTTGAACATCTGCTACAATCTGTCCATCCATGAATTTTGGTGCTATGCTAATTTTGGAGGTTGAATCGAACAAAAACTTGGAGAAGTAACGGCTAATGGCTGGCGTTTCAGCCGTTAATCCATTTTTTTGGCTATTTTCCAGGCAAATCCGCCACAAGCCAGCTGGAACCATCAACTGAATTAATTCGGGAAACATCGGCGTGGGCAAGGCACCAGAGTATTGGCGAACTTTTTTTTGACTCCCCAAATATTATTTTAGATTTTTGAAAACGTACTCTGGATTTTTTGGTATGATTATGATGAACTCTTTTTTAGGATAACTGGATGGGTCTTGATTGTGGCCCCAAGTCCAATGATCTGTTTGCTGCCGCAGTTGCCAAGGCTAAAGTTGTTGTTTGGAATGGGTAAGTCGTCTTCCTTATTATATTTTCCAGTTATAAATAGAATTGAATGAAAATACACAAATTCTGCATATTGATTATACCAATTCTTTGACATTCTCACTTGCTAAATCCTATGTATGGGTAATATCCCAATAGGATTTTCAAGTAGCTTTAATATTCTTAAATAAAGATGGATTTTTTGCAATGAAATCAGGTAGGGAGGAGACATTTGACGATTTAATACATTAGTCCCCCAAATGTTTACAATATTTTTTTCTTATTCGCTGGCTTTACTTCTTTGGAGAATTATATTGAATTTTTATTGGTTGGTTCATTAAGTTGAGTTTTCAACATTTCAACTAATAATTGTTATCTAGAGAAGTGGTAATTTTGTGTATCATCATTAGGGATATACATCAAATTATCGTTCAATGTCTTATCCCTTTATATCCCTGCACTGAAATTACATTATCATCAGGTCAGGGACATAAAAATCACCGTTTGACAATATTCTCTGCTTGACAAGCATGACAAATTATATATAACGTAATGCAAGTTAAAATAAGGTTTCTTTTTTCCTTTTGCATAGAAATAAAAATAAAAAGCTAAACTTAAAATATTCTAGACCTGCTGGCGTTTTTGAGTTTGACAAGTTCGCGAACGGCACCAAGGCCCTGATGAATGCAGTTGTCAAGCTCACAGAAGATGGCGGTTGCACCATCATTGGTACGTTTATTTTGATATTGGCGATACTCCATAATTCAGGAGTGTCTTGTCTATTAGAATGGTTCTTTTACACGTCTATGTATTATTTATTTGTATTCAACAGCATCCCCTTCCAAATCGTTATTTATTGTAGCTCTTTTATACTTAGGATTTACACTAACCCCCCCCCCCCCCTCCCCTCCCTCCACTGTTTAGTAGCCCAACAACTCTATAACTAAACTCTGCCCGTCCGTATAAATAACAAAGTAAGTTGACAAAAATTACATTTTCTAAGATGCTGTAAAAGATAAAGGTAAAATTTAAATGATTGGCCACAATGATTTCGAAGGTGCTTTGACTTTAGTGTCAGAACCTAAATTAAGACATAGTGCATTTCATTTCCCTAGGTTAGGTAACTTCATTTCACTTTTCAATAAAATCTAAAATGCAGCGGTTTTTTGAGAAAATTAGATTTGAAAATTTCAAGTTAAATTTTCATTCTCTAGGAGTTATCGCATAATCATGACAAGCAAAGATTATTTATTTAAAATTTTGAACAACTTTGCTTTTATAAAGTCTTTCATAAAACATCTCTTTATATGATTTATTTAAGGCTGAATTTCCGTGACCTTAGCAAAGCAACTGATAAAAATGGCCATTAATTAACTCCCTTCGGGAGTGGTTTTATGAAGAACTTTATAAAAGCAAATTTGTTCAAAATTCTTGTCATGATTATGCGATAACTCCTACCTAGAGGATGAAAATCTAACTTGAAATTTTCAAATCTAATTTTCTCAAAAACCGCTGCATTTTAGATTTTATTGAAAAGTGAAATGAAGTTACCTAACCTAGGGTAATGAAATGCACTATGTCCCAATTTAGGTTCTGACACTAAAGTCAAAGCACCTTCGAAATCATTGTGTGGCCATTTAAATTCATAACATTGGCAGCTATTGTCTCCTTCACGTTTTTATTTTCTATTTCTAAGAGTTTATCAATGATATCTACCTAAACTACCGTTTAGATTCCCCTAATATATATAATTGTCCTTGTTAAATTAAAGTTTAATTTATAGGAGAAAAGTTTCAGCTGATAGCAACAACGAAATAAATTTGGTAAAAAAATCACGAAACCTACACATAGTAAAATTGACAATTTTATCTGCCAACCAAATATCATTTTAGAATTATTTCGCTTATTGTCTATACCTTATTACTTGAAAAGTTTTGAAAAAAATGATAATTGTAGGTGGTGGTGACACTGCGACCTGCGCCGCCAAGTACGGAACCGAGGACAAGGTGAGCCATGTGTCCACAGGCGGTGGAGCCAGCTTGGAGCTTCTAGAAGGTAACTAATACAGTCGCTCTGCTACCAAATAAACAGATAGATACTGCGTTAAAATGAGGAAGGGAGGGTCTGGAAATTAAATTGTTCTGGCCCCCATTTTTTATTAATATGTTATTGCAGGAAACTAAAGGGATAAGATAATTCAAATTGCCTATAAATTGATTTACTGTTATTTGATGACAGTGGCACACAAAATTACCCATTCTGTACATTACAATTATTAGTTCAAACGTTTTGACACTAAACTAAATGAATCAACCAATCAAATTCATTTAAAGTCCCTAAGGTTGTTAAGCCAACGATTAAGAAAACGTTAATTTAAGACTTTGGGGACTAAACAGCTGATTGACCTATCCCTCCCTTTATCAGTTGGGAGGGACTTCATAAACATTCTTTAGGTTTCTTGAAACGCAGGGATCTTAAGGGATAAGACTATGGACGCGACTTTAAACTGATGTTCAGACTCCATTATTAAAACAAATCAGAAGTGGATTGTTTAAAAAAAGGGCCGTTGGTAAGGCAAAATTGTTTTTGTAAAAAATCCTCCAAAATCACATAAGAAATCTCCAATAATTGAATAAAATCATTGAAGGGTTATTAACATAATATTTTATTTCATTTTTGTTGGTTTTTTGTGATTTTTGAGGATTTATCTCAAAAACAATTTTGCCTCACCAGTGATGCAGCGTCCTAATTTTTGTTGTTGTAAAGAATCCACCTCTGTTCTGCTGATTTAAATTACCAGTATAATCGGCCTCCCTTATACTAAACTCAGAAAATCTACGATTGTTATATTAGGATAATTATTAACTGTAATTTTTATTATTAATATTTCAGGTAAAATTCTGCCTGGTGTGGCAGCCATCTCAGATCTGTAATTATTTATCCAACATCCTGCAAATTGTATTCCACAATGCCAACTTATACAACGTTTAATTTTACTAATGTAAAAACTTATCTGACTTTCCTAATGCTAAAATTTTTTAGTGAAATGAGGAATTTTTTTAACATTTGTATGAAATAAAAAACGTTGTATTTTATTAAATTCTCTTGTAACGTTTTAGATTAGTTTCTAAGGTATTTATAAGTGTACCAAAAATTTTGTTTTTCATTTAAAATTTTTAAAAATCTTCTCTAAATAACTATACCTAATGCAAATCAAAATATGAAATTTTAGAAATGAAAACAAATATTTTTAAATAAAAATGATTGTAAACCTGACCTGGTGTAGAATTAGGTGCTTCCGATAATTTTTAATTGTTATCAATGTATTTTGCTTTTTATTAGAGAAAATAAAATGCTAGATTTTTAAATCTTTTTTTTATATTTAGAATGAATAGCCAAATATATCCATAAGTTGCGCAAAAATACAAGTTTTAATGCTGTTAGAACAACAAATATTAGACAATTAAAAAATGTAATTGCTATAAGGGTAAAAGACGGCGTTGAGTACATTAAGAAAGCTAAAAAAGGGGCAATGTTGGTTGTGCTAAAATTATGAGTAAGTTTCCAATCAAAAGCGATTATTAAGTCTTAACTGTTATTAAGTATGCGTTTAATTCTACTATGCGTTTTTTCATTATTAAGAACGACAAAGCCCAATCTGTACCACTTTTTATGAGGGATCTCTTTTTTAGGGGTTTTCTTTCCCACTTCTCCTCTCGTCTTCCTCATTTTATGACGTCACAGGAATCAAAAGAGGTACAGATTGGGCTTCGTTCTAAGAACAGTTAGACCTAATAATTACTTTTGACTGGAGGCTTACTCACACCTTTACGGAATTTTAGCACAACCTAACTCCCACTTTATAAGTGTAAAGTGAAGCTCCAATCATTGAGACAATATTAGTAAAATTACATTACGTATAAAATAGATGACAAAATACTTTTAAACAATCAGTATTCAGATGTTTTAAAGAGATAGGACTATTCTTACAAGCCTAAATTAACGATTAGAGTCAGCTTCAGTGAAATCGTCATATAATAACTATAAAATTAGCTGTATGTCTAAACCTGTTTCAACACTAACAATCCATACTTTCGCAATTTATCTTTTTGCACAAATTAGCAGGTTTTAAGTCGCGGCTGCCGAGCCCTGATTAGATTATTTGTTACAACCAAACTGTAGAATGCATAGATTTTGTAAACCATAGGCGTAGAGTAGCTACGATACTAACAATATGGTCACTTAAAATTAGACAATGATAGGTCAACGGGAAATAAATAATCGTCCAACTTTCTCTTATAAATTATTCTGTAAGAACTCTGGATCATTAAGCAGGAACTTGGGCGTTTTATTTCATCAGCGGAATGGAAAGTACAGAAATATAGCCTAAAACCATACAATGACTTAGTTCAACTTCCCTTAATTGCGAACTAATTGGTTAAGGATTAATCGAAATCTTAACGGACAAACAAAAAACCCTTTCTTTTAATAAAATGACATGTTTTAGTTATTGATCTAACAAAAGTTAAAATATCCCTTTATGTTATACTGAAGAAAATAACTAGGAATTTCCCTTCTACATCAATGTTCCGTGTTAGTCAACAATAAACGTTATTACGGAAAGGGTCTACAAAGTAGCTACGATACTAACAATGTGGTCACTTAAAATTAGACAATGATAGGTCAACGGGAAATAAATAATCGTCCAACTTTCTCTTATAAATTATTCTGTAAGAACTCTGGATCATTAAGCAGGAACTTGGGCGTTTTATTCCATCAGCGGAATGGAGAGTTTAGAAATATAGCCTAAAACCATACAATGACTTAGTTCAACTTCCCTTAATTGCGAACTAATTGGTTAAGGATTAATCGAAATCTTAACGGACAAACAAAAAACCCTTTCTTTTAATAAAATGACATGTTTTAGTTATTGATCTAACAAAAGTTAAAATATCCCTTTATGTTATACTGAAGAAAATAACTAGGAATTTCCCTTCTACATCAATGTTCCGTGTTAGTCAACAATAAACGTTATTACGGAAAGGGAATAAGCAATTTTAAAAGCAAAGTTTGTCTTCTAAAAGAACTGTTAGACGTAACACTTAAGACGTCGATAAAATTGTAACATTTATATGAAACTTCAAATAATTGTTTTTTTGTGTGTGTGATTTTCGTCCATTTTTTAAAAGCAAAGCTACTCTACAATTTTATTATTAGAAAGTAAACTTTGTTATTTGCCTTTAATGGTTTAATATCTTCCTGTTTATTAATGACTAGCGGCTGCGCCCCTTAGAGGCCTCTAGGGGCACTTTAGAAGGGGGGGGGGGGTTGAATTCGGTAACCAAATTTTTTTTCGGGAGGTGGGGGATTTTACTTTGTGGATTTCACCTGGGAGGGTGGTCGTACCCTCCCTCAAAATAGTTATAAACCTTCCCAGGACTTATGAGAAGTTAACCTTTGAGGAGAACCATATACATTATACATACTAACAAAGATCCTGTTATTTATTATAAGGATTTTTATTTGTGATTTAATCGGTCAACATTTTTCTCTAACTTTTTCACCAATTAGATTATTGAATGCTGTGGCAGTATTTGTACGGCCCTAAAGACCACTAAAACAATAATGGATTTATTATTACTTGGATTTTACATCAAACCCGCTCCTACTGGATAAACGAACTGACCAACAAATGACAGGAAAAATAGCAACCTAAATTGACGACAATTTTTTCCCTGTCATGATAGCCACGTATATTCTACTTCCATTGAGTTTTTCTACAACGACTGTAATTTTAAAATTTACCTTATAATTGCAATGATTTCCACAAAAGACTTCTCTTAATTAAGTACTTTTTTCGGTTGTGTTCTTGTGTTTGTGTTGTGTATGCCTATGTAGTTTTTAAGTGCATTTCTGACGGACGGATTGAAGTTTATAGAGTTTATTTATCCATAGATTTAAAATGCAGAGTGGTCGTAGTTCAGTGAGTGGAGCTAGCCAGCCTGGGTCAGGCTCTGCTGTACAGGCTCCAGAGTTACAGGTATATTACTAGTATAGTTTAGTAGGTGGAGCTATAGCTAGCATGGGTTAGGTATATTACTACTACATATAGTTAAGTAGGTGGAGCTATATCTACCTTCGTTCTAGCTTTGCTGTACAGGCTTCAGAGTTACAGGTATATTATTAGTATAGTTGAGTAGGTGGAGCTTTAGCTAGCCTGGTTCTAGCTCTGCTGTACAGGCTCCAGAGTTACAGATATGTTACTAGTATAGTTGAGTAGGTGGAGCTTTAGCTATCTTGGTTCTAGCTCTGCTGTACAGGCTCCAGAGTTACAGGTATATTATTAGTATAGTTGAGTAGATGGAGCTATAGCTAGCCTGGTTCTAGGTCTGCTGTACAGGCTCCAGAGTTACAGGTATATTATTAGTATAGTTGAGTAAGTGCAGCTATAGCTAGCCTGGTTCTCGCTCTGCTGTACAGGCTCCAGAGTTACAAGTATATTTCTGTATAGTTGAGTAGGTGAAGCTATAGCTAGCCTGGTTCTAGCTCTGCTGTACAGGCTCCAGAGTTACAGGTATATTATTAGTATAGTTGAGTAGGTGGAGCTATAGCTAGCCTGGTTCTAGCTCTGCTGTACAGGCTCCAGAGTTACAAGTATATTTCTGTATAGTTGAGTAGGTGAAGCTATAGCTAGCCTGGTTCTAGCTCTGCTGTACAGGCTCCAGAGTTACAGGTATATTACTGTATATTTGAGTAGGTGGAGCTATAGCTAGCCTGGTTCTAGCTCTGCTGTACAGGCTCCAGAGTTACAGGTATATTATTAGTATAGTTGAGTAGGTGGAGCTATAGCTAGCCTGGTTTTAGCTCTGCTGCACAGGCTCCAGAGTTACAGGTATATTATTAGTATAGTTGAGTAAGTGGAGCTATAGCTAGCCTGGTTCTAGTCTGCTGTACAGGCTCCAGAGTTACAGGTATATTATTAGTATAGTTGAGTAGCTATAGCTAGCCTGGTTCTAGTCTGCTGTACAGGCTCCAGAGTTACAGGTATATTATTAGTATAGTTGAGTAGGTGGAGCTATAGCTAGCCTGGTTCAGGCTCTGCTTTTTTAAGATAGAGCATTTTTAGATCCTAATGTATATTAATTTTTGAAATTTATAAAGGTTAACCTTGATGATATGACCATAGAACAAATAAACAGTCTAATAGAAGAGAGTCGACAATCAGGTAGTTATTATTAATTTACTATACAATCATTTATCTATCTATCTAATAACTAACTACCTGAATACAAAATTAGAAACTTTCAAGTAAGATGTTTTCCATTTTTCTGATAATTTATCTATCTAATATTTAGAAATACACAATATATCAACAAGACTATACAAATCATTAAAAGTAAAGCTTTACTATTATAAGAGTCGGCCCATTCGTCCGGAATGGATAGATTTTGTCGTTAATTTAGGCATAATAGACTTGTCCTTTTTTAACAACAAATTTTTATGTGATATGATTATCCTATTGATTTGATTTTTTGAATACTGATTCCTAGAATAACAAAACATAATGTTATAAAAAGTATGTTCTTAAACTTTATCCTGAATCCAGTTTCACAACAAATTTACCTACAATTTGTTTCGACTTATACATTTATATTCTGATTATTCAGTTTGACGCTCTACAAGTGTTAATGTTCCATTGTCTTACCGTTTCAGAGCTTCTCTTTTATGGATGTTGTCATCCTTGTTTATCAATAAATCTACATATATATCATGTAATTATCTAATTATACATCTATTTAGTAAACCGTCTGACCCATGAGACTACGATGCTGGAAGTGTTCTACAACAAGTTGACCGCCAACGGAGCAGATGATAAAATACAGGACATTGCGGAAAAATCCGAGTCACAGGTTTAGTCATCATTCGACTTTTAAGTACATATCCATTTTTTTGTGATCCAATTGTTTTATTTATTAATCTTTCCATTTTCTATCCATCTTTTTATTAGTAGTGAATTTATTAATTTCAACTAATATGACAAACAATAATTGTTCAACATATTTATTGACTTTCAGAGTTTAATGTTGTATTTAACTAACTCCATCTTAAATTTTAACCCCAATCCCATTGAAATTGGGAAGGCTTCACAAGTTCACACCCCCCTGATAAATTACTGTACACACCACTAACTTCAACTTTGTATGTATATGTATTAAGGCTAGCTCAGGTGGGACACCAGATACTTCTCAGCCTCCAACAGCAAGTGGATCTGTTATTGATATTCCCTCAGCCACAATGTCAAGTAAGCAAGGTTCTCATTGGATAATATTTTGACCAATAAGGTTTCAGAATAGCAGTTATATGTTAAGTAAGCAAGGTTCACATTGGATAATATTTTGACCAATAACGGTTCAGAATATATATTGTTATAGTCATATGTTAAGTAAGCAAGGTTTTCGTTGGATAGTATTTTGACCAATAAGGTTTCAGAATATATATTGTTTTAGGTATATGAAAAGTAAGAAAGGTTCTGATTTGATATTGTTTTGACCAACAAATTTTCAAAATACAATTTAACAAGTTTTTCATTGGTTATCAAAGACAACCAACTACTTAATTGCATGAATTTATTCTGGATGTCTTTACTGTTTATGAAGCTAAGTTGCGCCTGTCTTATGACCATTTCCCCTACTATTACAATCATATGTCTACATGCAGGACGACGTAGTACAGTTGGGGGGAAAAGAAGACGGTCCTCTGGCTCCAGAACTGAACCTAGGGGAAGGTAATTGTTTATTTAGAGGCTGAAAAAATGGAGGTTTGTTGCAATTTTGATGAAATATTAAAGAATTTATCTTGAAATAACAAATTTTACTTTTATTTGAATTTTTCATTAATTGATAAATTTACATAGAAAAGATTTTTAAGTTGTACAGAACACATAAAACAGCTTATAGTATCTCCAAAAAAGGGCAAATTTTACAACGCTTGGCCGAACTATCCGATTGTCGTCATATTAGAAGGGAATATGAAGTCTATCTGCATAATTCGGCCAAAAGTTGGAACATTTTTCCCCCTTTCGTGGAGACACTATAAGCTGCTTCGAAGAAAATTAGCATTTTGATTAAAACTTTTTTACATTAGGCAGATTCGTTTAACAATGGATCAAAAGTGTGGCATTGCAAGAAAGGTAACTTTGTTAATTTAAGGATAAAGGAATTTAAAAATAATAAAATGTTGTAATTTTATCTATAAATATAATGATAAAGAAGTCAATTTAAGGGTTTAACTCCAAGGCTTGCTTATTCTTGCCATGCAATTTATGATTAATTGTATCATTCAAATTGATTTTGAAATGTATTGAATTCATGTTAGTTGGACCTACATATTCATTAGATTAACTTTTTGGTCATGCTAGATCTGAATTTACTCTATAGTTCAAATATTTGTCTGTCTTTCCGTTTAAAACATTTTGGAGAATCCATGATTTTCCATTTAAGTAGAGTAAGTGAGGGTAGCTAGCTTCTGAAATTAATTTAGATTATTTCTCTGATTTAAGATCATCTACTCTGTAAATTTTTTTGATTATCTGTTTGTTTTCTTTATATCGTTAATTATTTTATACTTCGCTACTTACCTATGATGTTGTTGTCCTTGTTTAAATAGTATTTAATTAGGCTAATGGATGTATTATTAATTTCAAATTAAAACAAGGATGACAACATCCATAAGTAACGAAGCAAAAATTTGTGAAATAGACAAACGGATAAAGTGAGTTATAGAGCAGACTATCTGTTATCATAACAAAGAAGAGAAAGAAAGATAATATGCAAAAACTTAAAATCCCGAAACCTTAAAAAAAGATTACTTTATTTGTAAGTTGTAAAAAGACAAGCAGCTAAAAAGCTGCTTAAAAGCAGTCAGACTAACATTGATTTTTATACCTAATTATGGTGCATAACGAAGGGGAATGCTGGCAAGAAATTCTGATGTGTATCTTTTGTTAGATCCGAAGAAATATGTTGTGAAAAATAAAAGCGACTAAAAAGCTGCTTAAAAGCAGTCCGACAGCTACGGATGTTTTATACTTAATTATGCTCCATTTTGATGGGAATATTGACAAAAAGTCTCAGCCTTCTTTCATTACAGGAGCCGAGAAAATCAGTTGTGAAAAATAAAAGCTGCTTATAAGTAGTCCGACCGCTACTGATGTTTTATACTTAATTATGCTCCATTTCGATGGAAATGTTGACAAAAAGTTTCCGCCTTCTATCTTTTGCTTCCCCCGAAACGTTTCATACATATTTACAGACGGACATTACAAATTATAGAGTAGCTTTGCTACTAAAAATTATATAGTAGATTCGCTAAAAGTTTAATTGTTCAGGAAGTATCTCAAAATCAACATTCATTTATGAGAGAGAAACAGAGAAATAGGATTATGCTGGAAAAGGTAAACAGAGTGCCATTTTTTTCGCAATATTCCGTAAAATAGAAAGAAAGCTTCCAGTCAAATGCGCTTATTAGGTTAAACTGTGCCTAATTATAAGTTAAATTACATATTCAAAATTAAGTAGTTTGACCTAATAAGCGCATTTGACTGGAAAATTACACCCAATTTTACGGATAATTACAAAAACAATTACGATCTTTGTCATAATCATCCTTTAACCAGTACAGAACTCATACATTTTTTTGTAAATTTTATTAAGAGACTGAAAGCTCCCCCACAGTGTTCAAAAAAAGTTTTGTAAAAATGTAAAGTAAAAAGAGTAAATATGGAGTGTTTTGATGTTTTATAAAGGTTTACTTCCCTTCTTCATGGGATTATCAGGGAAAAGGGAATGTGATTCTGACAAACAATTCTAAAGGAACATTTCCCCAAAAACCCCTTTTCTTTTTTCTCCCCTTCTTACCCACTCCCCTTCAGTTACGCAAAAATATAAGCGTTATATAGTGGAAATGGCTCACCTAAATGATCTTGTAATTTGTAAAGATTCCTATGTACAAGTTGGCTAAGGATAATGTATTCTTGATGTTTGGCAGTCAGATCTCGATCTGGTTAGGGACATCAGTTGTCTGATTCAGATTCCTGAAATGATATGCCATTTATGGAAGTTGTAATCTAACGAATGATATAATGAAAATCGGGTGATAAATCCTCCTTTGATTTTGTCATGGGGTATTCAAAACCCCTTACATTCGATTTGCTTAACTATACGATTTTATTCTAGGGAAAAGCAAGTTTGTTAGAACGAGATATGAGATTAGCTGTAAGTATTTTTATTTAAATATCATTGCTTAAAGCGTCACAGATAACCCTTACAGCCAAAGATGAATTAAAAATTTCTTTCGCAATTAAAGATAATATATACAATCAAATTCAAATTAATTGGCCTTCAAGATATAATTTAAATAATGATCAATCTTTTCTCATTTTTTTTATATTGCATATTTTGTTCATTTCAAATGAAAAAATGTATTATAGGATGTAAAGAAGCATTTAGAAGATTTCAATGAGTAAGTTAGATTTATTTTTTCCAATACTGCATCAATTATATGCGTTCGTCATACTTTTATCTAGTTTATCTAGCTATACGTGAAAGTTAATATTTGATAAGTTAAAATTATAGCTTTGAGGGTCGCGAATCCAATTTGTTATGGATTAGAACAATACTTTTTAGTGAACAAAAAAATAATTTTTAAAGAAGCTACGTGAGTCTTGAAAATCTGCAGAGGTTTTTAAAAAGTATCAAAAACTTTTTTTTACTTCAAAAAATCTAAATTTGCTATTTTGAAAACTATACGTAAAAGTAGTAGTATACCTGGCCATAGTTTAGTAGGTTGTAAATATTATTTTTATTTGCATCACTGTGATTTTAATTTCATAAAATATACCCCGTTAATTAAAATAATTTAGGTGTATAACAAAGGGAGCAATACACCCCATGACCGGGTACTACATGGCAGAAAAATTGGTTGCTTGGATGGTAAATTTTTATCAAATTGACAAATAGATAACCTTTTTGGGTATAGTCCCTTTCGTGGCAACGCCTCTTAAGGGGCGTTTTGTCGTTTTTTCACAGTAGCTTTCCCCCTATTTCTAGGCTCTTAACCTGTAGGGCCAATGACCTAACCATACTGGGCAATCCCCTAACCCAACTTAACCTAACCTAACCCAAAATAACCTATAACAAATAATGTGAAAATAAGACAAAACGCCCCTTAAGAGGCGATGCCATGAAAAGGACTATACCTATACTTTTCTTATTGATTAATTCTATCTTGAAATGAACCGAAAAAAAGAAATGTTTAAAATTACTAAATATAGGATTTAATAAATGTATTTGTGATATCAGCAAAGCATAAAAATTAGGAGATGAGAAACCATCTTAAAGTTAGTGGAAGATTTATTGTTCCTTCATTCTCTGTGATTTTTAAGGCATTGGACAGTGACGATAAATTGATATACATGACCAATGATGACAAACAAATTAATCTATCTTATATTACAATTATTGGTTAAAAAGTTTGGACACTGCTCACTCAAACCAACCAATTGAATTAACATTACATATAAGCACTCAAAGTTTTTAATCCCATCAAGAACAAATTTGAAACCTATGGGTACAGCATAATTTTCTTCTATTGTCTTCTCCCTCCCTATGCATACAATTAAAAAAAAATATTTTTTAGGATAAACAATTGAAAGAAAGAACAAATGAAATTGAAGTGTTGAGAATAAATACGACTACACTCAGGAATAATTATACATTTCAATATAAATACAATTTTATGTAAAAAATGACTTAGTTACAAATTATGTAAAAACTAAGCTAACAAAATAAGTACAAAAAAGTACTAGGCTTTTTAGGCGGTTTATTTTGAAACCAAAAAATGGAAGGAGTTTTGTTTGTTTAGTTCAGATTAGTTTATATTGGGTACTAAGTAACCTTGCAGGTTAGGACCCCCGCGGTGATTAGGCATAGGAAATCTCATTATTTTCAATTTTATATTCAAAAAAAGAGGGAAGGAGGGTTCAGTGCTCGAAAGACACTTCAAAAGAAAGCATCACTATCTATTTTGGATTACTATGATCATTATAATTGGCAATTTCTGTTCGGTTTTTTTTCAGGTAAGCTTCATGTGTACCTTGAAGTGGAATAGGGCTTAATAAAGCTTCCTCCTTCCCATAAAGAAGCAAAGCTTGCCCCTTTTCACCTCTTAAGGCTTCAACTCCCCATCTGCCAAAACTCTATTCACGCCACAGAATGTAGTAATATAAAAATATAAAAAATAATAGAAACACAATGAAGAAGACATCTCTGGCTGTTCAACAAATGTCAGAAACAGGTAGAAACCAACCAATCTAACCAATTTAGTGGAACCTTGTGGGTTTTTAACAATACTGACATTGAAAAGAAAGGAAATTGAAAAAAAGTTTGACACCCAGAAGTCTAAATGCAGTAAATTTGATTACAAGTATCAAATGAATATGACCATTCCATCACGACCAAAGGTTTTTAGGTGATGAGGATGTGGAAGGTGGACCTGAAGAGTTGAACTTGCAACAGCAGGAGCTCATCAATAGGTATAGTGCATCCTTACCCATGGATCTAAAGAAATAAGACAATAGTAAATTTATGACCTTTAAGACCTTATTTTTAGTAGCGAAGATACTCTATAATTTGAAATGTATGTCAGTCTGCTTGTATGTCAATAAGTAATGGTATGGGAGGAAACGTGATTTTTTTCAGCTGCTATTTTAGATAGACAGCTTTGTGAAGATTCCTTTACTGATGAGCATCCAGCATAGATCTTACTTGGTCTGTCTGTCTGTCGGCAATTCTACAAAAGACCAATGCACAGTTTTTTACTAAACAGTTATACATATTTGAACTCATTTTATCCATTGGCCCATCCACAATTTTTTGTGCTTCGCTATAATATATATTGTCATCCTTGCTTTTATTTCAGATTGGATAAAACTCAGCAAGAATTAATCAAAACTAAGAACCAACTGTCAGATGCCCAGAGGTGTCGGTACAACAATCAAAAGATCCTACAGGTGAGGGAATTGTAGCCTACTTGCGCCCAATCGATGTCAGGGTTCAAGTACCATCCCATTCAGAGACTAAATTCAGTCATTCATAATTATGATTTCTACTGCTGTTTTGTTGGATTCGAGACAATTTTAGTATTCCAACAAGTTATAGCATGCAACTTACTCCTCGTTAGAATCTAGGAAAGGGTAGGAGAGGTCAGGAAAATAGCCTAAAACCAACTCAACATATCTATAACTCTTCCCTGGAAAATAGAACCAATTCGGACCAATATTTTCTGAGTAGTAAGGCTTCAGACAAAAAACCTTACTACTTTAAATTATTACCATTTGAAACTTCTTAAAGAGGAAAACTAGAAAAGATCAGTAGTTATTGAGATTTTAAGCTTTGGACAACAAACCTAAAGACTTTATATTATACTAGCGGCTTAGCCAATAGCCTCCAGGGGATTCCTCCCAAGAGGTGGTGTATTGGGAAGCCCCCCTCCTATACAGAATCGTTCGTTTGTCAATTGTAAAAAAAAATATTTTTGAGGGGTAAGGGTTATTTTTTAGGATAAACATTTCTTTCTCTTAACTTATTATTTTATAAACTTTTGCTATTTAAACTAATCTTTGATATTAAAATATTCATATTTATGTTTAGATTGAGATTGAGAAACAGAAAAAGTTGAAAGCCAGCATTGAGGTAAAACTGAAGATCTAAAAAAGGACGTTTTAGTCCATAGATGCAGATAATACAAAAAATAGAAACAACTTTAATTATGAAAATATTAGGAAAAATCGTATAAATCTAGGCTAGCCTTCGTTTTCTCAGCCTCACATAGATATAAAATAATGTTGCTAGCCTAAAAAAATACTAAGGATTTGGTCTACAAACAGATATAAACAAACTCATTTGGTTAGGGTTGAAGAAATTGTAGTTAAAAATTAAAACAAGCCACATAAAAAATAATATGGTATAGATGGAGGGAAAAAAATTTGTACAAAAAAGTTGTTGGGGAAGGAAAGTATACATAAAACTAGAAAATAAGAGCATTACGGACCAATCTATATAGATAAGACTCAAAACAAACTTGCAATAAATTACGTTGATATTATTTTGTAACCAAAAAACATTAATATATGTAAACCTTTTTTTTATTAAAATTAGACTAAAGAAGCAATGTTACAGACAATGGAAGATGAGGTCGGAAAGGTAAATTGTATTTTTTACGATTTTTTGCCCCTTGCCTATAGAGCTTCCCAAAGTTGTACATTGCTTTAGTTGTATCCCTATACTACACGCTTTTAATTTAAGATTTAAAAATTCTTAGGTACAAAACAAAGCTTAAGCAAAACGTTGGCTGTTTATTACACCAGTTTCTATGGTCTTAATTAAAATAACTTTTTTTTTCGTTGGCTTAACAACCTTGGGGACTTTTATTGAATTTTGATTAGTTGGTTCATTTAGTTGAGTGTCTAAATGTTTTAAGTTTTAACCAATAATTATAAAATACAGAAGGGGTAATTTTGTGTATCCTCGTTGGGGATGTATATCAATTTAAAGGATATTGTCTTATTCCTTTATTTGGATCTATCACTGCTGCTGTTTTAGATATAGGTCTAAAACAATACGTCATACCAACCTAAATTCAAATTAGATTTTTGTTCGTTAGAAAACTCTTGTTCCCCGTACCCAGTTTATCCTCTTATATGAATTATTAAAAGCGAAGCTTTTCTATAATTAGGGTCGGTCCGTTCGTACGTTCGTAACGTTTATCTTTTCCCGTTGGTTTAGGTATGTTGGAATTGTCCTATCGATTTTAAAAAAGGTACGATTTAGAAAGCGTATCAACTTTATAATCGTTACCAGAATGCCCGTACATAAGTATTTAGTATTAATATACATACATCTAATTTTGGATAACTGATTCCTAGGACAACAAAGTACAAAGTTATAATCAAAGCATATCTAATCTACATATAATTGAGTCCAAAATATGTATAAACAGTATCCTGTCTTAAACAAGTTTGCAACAAGTTTACCTACAATTTTGTTTAGACTTATACACTAATATTGTGCTTATTCAGTTCTGACACTCTACAAGTGTTAATGTTCGTTTGTCCTTCTATTCTAATTTCTATGTCTTGATAGGTAAAAACAAATGTTGAGGAAAAAGAAAAGACAATTGAGAAACTTGAAGAAAAGGTAAATTTTGTCTGGAATTAATTAAATAAAACATGCCATTGCCCTAATTTAAGGCCCATATTATCTAGGCTTCATAGTTATGATGATCTGTCTTTTTATATAGGAGCTGCGCCCCTAGTATCTAGAGCCTTTGTATTCAAAGGGGGAAATAAAGGGCAGAATATTCTAAAACCATTCCAAGGCTTGAATCTAAAAATGAGATAGCTTAAAACTATCCTGGGACCTATGAGAAGCTTTCCTGAAAGGGAGATTTCAATCTGTTCAGTAGTTATTGAAATTTAAGCTTCATTCAATAAAACTTTAATATTTTATATAGAAGGATATCAAATTATTTAAAGATCTATTTACCAACTTATTAAAAATCTAATCTTTCAATGGATTTATTATTACTTGGATCTTACACCAGATTATCATGTACTCTAAAAGTGAAACTTGCGACCGCCTAAAATAACGACCCTCTTCACCCCTTTTATCCCATCCCTTTCTCCTCTACTGTATAAAAGAACTGACGAACTGAATGGCCTCATAGTCTATGCTGATAATACTCAATAATCAGTAAAGTTTGAATCTATTTTAGATGGAGAAATATCATGTACCCTCAGTTGAAGAATATATGAAATTAAAACAGCTTGTTGGTAATAATCTGGGTAGAGTCCCTTTCGTGGCAACGCACCTTAAGGGGCGATTCTTCGTATTTTTCACAGTAGCTTCTATTTATAGCCCCTGCGGGGGACTCTATTCCTGCGGGGCCAATTGCCTAACTATGTGGGAAAATCACCTAACCCAATATAACCTAACCAAACCTAAAATAACCTGTAAAAAGCCATTTTAAAAATACTACGAATCGCCCCTTAATGGGCGTTGCCACGAAAGGGACTATTTCCAATAATCCTTAAGTCCGTCCGTAGCGGATACCTCTTGTTAGGCATGCTAAAATTGTCTCTTCTATTGCAAACTTGGTATGGTAATTCCTGTACATTTCAGAAAGCGTAACAACTCATTAATCATTACCAGAAAATCCGTATATATATTTTAAGCATTAGATATAGCTTTTTTTACAAGGAATAATGATAAATCAAATCATCCCATTCAATTGATTTCAAGGAACATTATTTGTACTGTTATGAGCGAAGCATCTCTAAATTTAAGTTTCAAAATGTAGGCATATTTATATTAAGCATCCTGTTTTCAAAGAGTTTTTAAAACTTTTTTAAAACTTCCAAATATTGTTGATGTTTGTTTGTTTGTCTTGTCTGGCTGATTTGTTAATCTTAGCTTTTAATGATGTTGTAATCCTTGTAAGTTAATTATAATATTTGCTTTTCAACTACATAAACTGTGGAATTAACAGATCTATAGTATAGATGTATATACAGACAACTACCTCCCTTTCTTTTTTAAAGACCTCTTTCGTCTGCTTCTAAATCATTTTCTGCTACTTTGCTGTGTTAATATAAGAAACACCATTGGTTGATTTTAATGATTAAATAGAAGGGTTGCACAAGGTAGTTGCAATGGGGAGATACAGTTATTTCACCCTTTCTCCCTCTAATGTGGGATTTGATTTATCATCTCCCAATATTTCAAATAAACTTAAAATTATGCCTCTGTATATAAATAAATATTTTCTGTGAGGCTTTATGAACCCTCCATTCCCCGCTTCTATTTGAATATTTGTTCTTGTTTGTTAAGAAAGTGAGAGATGGAACCAAAAGGTGCTGAACCGTAAAATCAACATCAAGAGACTGGAAAATAAAACATCAGGAAAAGATTTAACTTTAAACTGGTGCTTTCACTCAAAACCACTTTTAGACCTTTCTTTTCAAAGGACTATCCCTGTGGGGCCCATCTAACCTATATGTAACCTAACCTAAACATAAACATAAAAAAAATACTTTTTTTCTTAAAAAAAGAAACCTTAAAGAACTGTACATAAACTTTGAATTCTTTTTAATTTTTTTTATAGCGACGTTTTTCTACATTTATAGTCCGTCCGCATATCTGTTTGTTTGTAACTGATAGCTCTAATTGCTTTTTTAGGCTCGTAGAATTAATTTTATGGATTTCAAACTTTATTTGATGATTCTTGAAATACATAGTAAATTATAAACTGACAGATTGGCCTGTGTTAATTTTGAAATAGCCTCTTAATTGAAAATTTTAAAAAGTTAGTCAATCATTTAAAACAGGATTCCGGCCTATGCACATGAGTACTCCGCCTCAGTTTGCCAGAAAGTATCCGCCGGGAGGCGGGAAATTCGGCATCGGAAACGGCGGTGGCATAGCCTATGGTCAAGATGCTGAGGGACTCTCCATAGGAGCGCTTAATATTGGCGGGATTTAATATTTGGGCGCCATTTTTATTATTGTTTTTTACGCCATTTTTATTGCTGTTTTTTTGCGCCATTTTTATTGTTGTTTTTTACGCCATTTTTATTGCTGTTTTTTTGTGCCATTTTTATTGTTATTTTTAAGATTTTTTTGTGAGTTTAAATTGTTTTGTAATCTTATAAAAATAAAGATTTTATTTTTTTATACCTTTTTAGTAGCTCGCTTAACCTATAATTAATTATGGTAAGTTTGTCTATCCGTCCAACCCAGCTTTTACCAACAACGAAAATAATTCGAAAATATTCACAAAACATACACGGATTTTTAGCTGTCGTCGGGGGGGGGGGACGGGGCGCAACAAATATTAGAATTGACAACCTTTTAATCTGCCCCCAAATATCATTTCAGATTTATTTAGCTTGATGGCTATATCTTATTCCTGCTTCCAACCGAGCGAACACTATTTTTTTTTTGACTCGGAGTATATTAAGACTGACTTTATTTCCTTTCAAGGTTAGTTCTTTAAAAAATCTTTAAAAATAAGCTTTGTACGGAGGGACAGAACCTAATTGTGAAAAAACTTCGTTTTGGAAAAAAATTGTTATTGCTGAATTTCTTTAGCTGATATTTTTCTTATTTTTTTAGATTTAGAAAGAAATTGAATAATAATAAAATTATGAAATAAAGGATGAACATTCACATCCGCACAAAACAAACAACCGTAAAGAATCGCTAAAATCCAAATAGGAAAGCAAAACAAGCTCATTAAAATGAATCACCCAAGATACATCTCATTTTATCCTCTCAATTTAAAATACACCTCTTTTGATGTCTGTAATACACATCCCAAAAGATTACCGCCCACTCGATTTTGGTTTTATGAGGATGTCAAAATTTTCGAGTGTACTTCGCGCATACCCCTGGCAAGATCATCTGCATGCCACTGATAACAATTAAAGGTGTTGATATTTATGCGGATGTTATGTCACACTGAGCAGTCACACTTAAACAGTATAGAATTATATAACAAAACATTTTGACTAAAAAGTCAATTTACGGTGTTAACGAGAAACCGTTTATTTTAGATAATCTATTTCAAATAAAAATGTTATTAGTAAAGAGTAGTGTTTTTTCTTATTCGTTGGCTTAAAAACTTTGGGGACTTTTAATGAATATTAATTGCTTGGTTTATCCATTGCAGTCTCCATACGTAATTTTGTGTATTAACATTGGGATGTACATCAATTAGTCGGCCTTATCCCTTTAGATCACTGGTGTTTTACACTTGGCGATGGTGTCCCATCTTTATAGGCTACAGACAGACAACCTCTTAATCCTTGAAACCTTCTTTGCACTGTAGCATCCGAAAGGTCCAGGAACGAGTTATAATTATTTTGGGTATTTTGTTTCTCCACCCTCACAAGAGAAATATTTGACACATATTTTTAAATGCGAATCTTTTCTATAATTAGGTTTGGTCCGTATGTCTGTTTTTTTCGTGTAACGGTTAGCTCTTTTCGTTAATTTAGCCATAATAGAATTTTTCTACCAATTTCAACATTACATTATGTAGGAATCTTATATATACCAATTAGGTACAGTTTAGGAAGTGTAGCCAGATAGTCCTTACGTCCATTTAAAACATGTATAATCAAGTCCAAAAGTGTAAGAATGTCCTTCATTAATATCCTATATTTAAGCAATTTTGGCAAAAAAAAAACTTACAATTATGTTTAGACTTCTACCGTTCTAGAGATTTTAAGTAAATATGTTGTCATCATTGTTAAATTATTACTCGAAACCAGTTTTATCCAGCGGAAAATAATCTGATTCCGGCCCAAGGATGGCAACATCTATAAAAGAGAAGCTCTGAAGTGGTAGGACAAACGGACATTAACTCTTGTATAGTGTCAGAACTGAATAATCAGAATATAAATGAATAAGAGTCAAAGCAAAATTGTGAGTAAATTTGTTGAAAAACTTCTTGATACAGGATAATGTTTATGGACATACTTACATTTTTAGGACTTGATTATAGAGTTGCTTGGCTTATGATATTGTACTTTGTTGTCCCAGGAATCAGTATTCCAAAAATCAGAACAATCGGATAACTAGATCACATAAAAATTTTTTGCCATAAAAGTAAAAAATCAACATGTTTAAAATGGACGTACGGACATTCTGGTAGAGTTGCTACGCTTCCTAAATCGTACCTAACTACTACAAAAATCACCATGCAAAGTTTTAAATTCTAACAATTCTAACATGCCAAAATTAACGAAAAAAGCTATCTGTATCGGACGGACGGACTGACCCTAATTATAGAAAAGCTTCGCTTTTAAAAGGCACATTTAAAAACACGTTAGCAATAAAACTTAAATGATTAAAGTATAACAAATTAGCTATTTGTGTGGCATAATCAGCATAATTTTTGCTGCATTTGTATAAACACACAACAAAAATGTTTTGAGTATTTTTATCCATTTCAAATTGACATGTCAAGTAGACAAGTCTAAGCTTAAATCTAAAAGAAAATATTTTCTATTGAACTAGAAAGCTTATATAAATAGTTAAAATGATGTAATTTTAAGTATTTTTCAATTGAAGAAGATTTTGTGACATAAGGACTTTTAAAATAAGCCCTGAAAGAAATTTAAATTCACTTTAATTTTAGTTATTTTGTGATATATATATATATATGAGGCATGCTTGAATCGTCCTATTGCTTTTAAACCATTCGGGATGATTGCTTATTACATATAGGATTACCCGTGTGGTAACTCTATTATTACTACCAGAAAGTACGTCCATTTAATTAAATAATCCTATTATATAAAGTATTATATATATGAATAAGCTTTTTTGTCTGAAGGATCTCGCTAACCGCTGAACCGATATGGTTCTCCTTCATATTGAAGCTTCTTATTGGTCCTGGGATGTTTTTGGCTATTTTATTTTTATAAATAAATTTAGGTATTGGTTTATTCTATTTTCTGTCCTTCCATATTCCTCCAAATATAGAGCCTCTAGAAATGTTTCATTTACTTGATTTTCGTTGAATCCTAGGACGAAAAAGTCTCTTTTTTATGATCATATCATATTTCAACCGTCCATATTAATCATCTTAAATTTTTACAATTTTAGGACAGCTTAATTATTGTTTCTTCAAGCTAATTTACTCTGTACGATGCAAGTAAATTTTTTTACCTCGTTAGGACGGGATTCTCCTTTTAACTGATTTAACTGTATTTCCATAGAATCCAGAGCATAAGCTGCTTGTAATCGAATATAAGCACCCAAATATAATAGGTTAAGTAACATCCAACAGACAACCAACCCTTTGATTGAACAATATTTGTCTGGATATCCCAACTGTGCATGGTAGTGAGTTGTTTATTAACCAAGGCATTCCTACTACTCTAACAATTAGTGTCACGTGCCAGGCATAGCAGCAGTAGGTACAATTTTTAATATCTCTAATACGACGCGGTGTGGATCAGATTCGAACCCGACACCTCTCCAACAGCAAGCAAATACGCTATCCGCTATCGACGAAGCCCAAACTGTCCTAGTTTTGATTCCTGTGACGTCATAAAAATGATCCATCTCTTTTTTAGGGGTTATCTTTCCCACTTCTCCTCTTATCTCCCTCATTTGTATGACGTCGCAGGAATCAAAAGCAGGACAGATTGTTCTCCGTCACGCTATCATTTACGCAAATGCAGCGGATTTGCATGTTAATTTTGTCTGCATTACTTTCATGGATATTATCATCCTTGTTGTTTTTCCAGGTAATATTAGAATGGAGGGTGACAAAGAAACTGAGATAAAGTCTGGCCGACATATTGTTCTGGGGACAATATTTATTTTCATCTGTAATCTAATTTATCTAGGTAAGTTAGTTTTATATTATATGCATAGCTACTCTATTAGTAACCGGTAGGTCATTTTAATTGTAACATTCACTCCCTTTTCTTTTTTCCAATCTTCTTTGGCCAATCTTACTTTTGTTTTTTCAAAAACGCTATCACGAATGATTCTGTTTCTGGAAATAAAAAATCTAACCTGAAACTAATGTTTCTGTTTTATTTGAAGCTGAAAGCTATTTACTGCATCCTGATTGTATCTCTTTGAATCTTATTGACCAACAATATTTTAGTTAGAAAAGCAAAAAAATGTTGATGGGGGGATTTTTTTCTAGGGGAGATTTATCTTAGGAGAGTGGCTGTACCCTCCCCCAAATAGGCAAAACCTTCCAGTACCTATTAGGAGGTACATTGTAAAGGAGAACCATATCGGTTTAGCGTTTAGCCTAATCCTATTACTTTTATACATAAGATTGGTTTAACTTTCAGGAAATAATTATCTGATCAAATGGGCGGAGTTATCAGCAAGTGAAGTCGGCCTGGTTAGGGCAATATTTCAGGTAACAATAATCAGACAACCAACTCTTTAATTAAAATGCCCTGTCATAAATAGATACCCTGAAAAAATTATGACAAAACAAGAATGACAAAATCCAAAAAAGCAAATCTTTGAAACGGTAGGACAAACGAACGACACACAGAAAACTGTCCCGAATTTGTATAAATTTTGAGGAACAAGACTCCAGTGACGTCATATTTTTCTTTCCCGAAAAAGGGAAGTGGGGAAGAAAATCTCTTCAAAAGAGATGGGGAAAACCCCCTTTTCTCCCATCTCTTTTTTCTTCCCCCCTCCCCTTTTTTTTCTTTCCCCCTTCCCTCTTTCGAGAAAGGAAAATATGACGTAACTGGAGTCTTGTTCCTCAAAATTAATACAAATTCGGGACAGTTTTCTGTGTGTCCAAACGAACAGTAACAATTGTAGAGTTTCAGAGCAGAATAAATGTATAAGAGTCGAATCAAAATTTTAAGTAGATTTATTGAAAAACTGTAAGCTGTTGAAGGACATGCTTACATTTTCAGAGCTTGATTATTGAGATGCTTCGCTTATAACATTGTATTTTGTTGTCCTAGGAATCAGTAAATCAAAAATCAGATCAATCGAATAATTTTATCACATAAAAATTACCTATTAAAAAAATAACATGTTTAAAATGAACGTACGAACATTCTGGTAACGATTAAAGTGTTGCTACGCTTTCTAAATCGTAATTAACTACTTTAGAAATCACCATGCAAAGTTTGAAATCGATAGGACAATTATAGCATGCTTAAATTAACGAAAAGAGCTAAGTGTTACAGACGGACGGTCCGACCCTAATTATAGAAAAGCTTCGCTTTTAACAAGCATGTACGGTTAACATGTCATTAGAGTAGCGATATGTATGGCCACCAATAATATAAACAATATGGTCTTCGTTAATATTGAAAATTGAAAAAAATAGTAAGTCGATATTAGTGAGAATCACAAACGAAGATAAGTGTCCCTAATGGTATTTTGTTATGTCAGGCTTATGTAAGCTTTTAGTTAAGTATACCTTTGGAGTTTCTTAGTTATTGTTAAGTATTCCTAAATGTAGTAATGTCAAGTAAGACTTAGGAAAGGTTTAAGGTACCTTATAAAGTTTACTAGGGATTCCTATTTTGTTCTTAGTTACATTAAGCTATGTCAAGAAAAAGCAGGTTTGATGATTTACGAGTACCTTTTGGGTTATGTCTTAAAACAGCCAATTGTTTTTCTAACTAAAATTTTGGAAAAATATTCCTATCTTTTTTAAGTTTTTGAGCACGGTTCCTTGTAAATTCCGCCACATACATCCTATCTGTGTTATAAATAATAGCAAGTAACCATCTAAGGCCTCTTTAAAGATATTTTTGATTTTTCTAATTATAAAGAATGGTTACTTAAAAATATTTTTATAGGGTGATTTTTTTAATAGAAAATATGGTAAATTAACCTCCCCCAATATATATAAAAAACACAAATCATATTCAAATATTGGAAATGGGCAGGTGTCCTAAACATTTGCAAATTATTTTTTTCGTTAAAACGAATGAACAACAAAATATATGTGATCATTTCATTCTACATTTAAAGAGGCATAATTCAAAATTTATTACAATGAGTACACTTTTAGTTATCTATAATATTTCTTTTTTTCTATTTATGTAGACATAAAAAACTTTGCTCTAATTAAGACTTGTCTTTCATATTTTTTTAAATTTTATTTCTTAATTATTTAATTAGGGTTACATAAAATTACTTAGGTATACTTAAAATATAAAAGGTATCTTATCTAGTTAAGTCAGGTAGAAAGCAAGTACACATTCTCATTCAATCCAGGAAGGGAGGGGTCATTGGGCTTTCTAAAATATTACATTAGTCCCCAAAGTTTTATTATAACGTTTTCTTATTCAATAGCTTAATAACTGTTGGGACTTTTTTTCAAAATTTTAAGTGGTATGTTTACTAATCTTAATATCCAACCGTTTCAATAACTAATTGTACAGGACAATGACGTCCAAGCTTTTTTATGTTGGGGGGGGGGGGAGGGGTGTAAAAATTAAAATGCAAAAATTTTGCCTAGGCATCCCCAAATTCAATTTGGACGGAATATCAATCTATCTACTATTGTCTTATCCCTTTAGATCCCTGATTTCCTCTACTTACAAATGAAAGATATGTTCATAGATGTTCCTTAATATACGCCAAAATTTAAAAATAAAGTAAAGTGTAAAAAATTCAAGGGCCATTAAAAAGAGATATAATAAAGGGTGTCTAAAATATCTAGCTAGCTTCTGGAATAAATCGGTTTCTTTTCATGGAAGCTTCTTATATTTGTTATATTTGTAAAAAAAGGAAACTGTTATTCTTGCTTTAAAAAAACTTTTTAAAATAAAACAAACTGTTTTCATGCGCAGTTCTTAGTCCAGACACACACAGACATACATTCTATCTTTCGGCTCTAAAGATACATAAACCCCTCTAAAGATAGTAGATTTATAAGAATTGCTTCAAAATATTTTGTAAAGGATAATTTTTTTTATTCGCAATTTGCTTAGCATGGTCCGAATCATGAATTATAATCAAATGGGCAGATGCTAAACATTTAAAAAACCTTTTTGGTTAAAATGTATAAACAACAAAAAAGATTATTAAGATTAAATTTTACAAAGAGACATATAAAAAAACTTATTACAATGAGTATAATACTATTAATTCATGATCTTTCTTAAATCATTTTTTTTTACTTTAGTAAACTTGAAAAATCTTTGGTCCATAAAACATTAATTTTATGATTTTTATTTTAATTTTAATTTACTTTATAAGGCTTACCTAAATTTTACATTGAGAAAGGCTACATACACTTTAGTTAAGCTTAGCCATACATATAAAACTAGGAAACGTTTTTATAAATAAGCCAAAACAAAATTTCTTAACTGCAATACACAATTTTCAAAATTTCAAAAATTCAAGGAAAGCAGGTTCTCAAAGCTGCCTAAAGTTTCCATGCATAAAAAAACTTCAGCATAAACTTTCTAAATTAACTTCATTATTTAACCAAAAAAATTCAAAATGAAGAAACGCTAGGAGAGGCTTACATAAAAAGATAGGGTATACTAAAAGGGTTCTTAATTGGAGAGAAAGCAGGTAGACAATAAAGAAAGGAAGGGGGGTAGACAAGGGTTACTTAGAAATTAATGTAAGTATAACTTTAAGGAAGGCTTACATAAAGAAATAGGTATACTTAAAGTGTTCTTAAATGGAGAGAAAGCAGGTAAAAATTCAAAAAGAAGAAATGTTAGGAGAAGGGAAGGGGGGTTGACAAGAAGTACTTACAAATTAATGTACGGTTTTCATGACAAGTACAACTTTACATAAAAAAAAAGCAATCTTAAAGCAAAACAAATAGAATTTAATTGGTTATTTTTAAAAACAGCAAATTAATTGTTCTTTTAGCTTAAAAAATTTTTTTAAAAAAATTTTAGGACAAAATACAACTTTTTGGGAGGAATATTTTCCACCCCCCCCCCCCCCACAGAAAATGGGAGGTGGGTCACAAACTCCCAAAATGCTAACTTTTTTGTTTATGGTCGGAATTAAAAAATCTTTTCAAAAAACCTTAGAGTAGAGTTCAAAAGGTTTTTTTCAACTCCTAGTTATATGCCGTAGCCATATTTAAAAACACCTAAATTTATTGGGGGGAAGGTGGGGAGGGGGGGTTTACATCCCCTCCCCCCCATTTGGACGTCCCAGCTCACAGACAAACATCCTAATTTTGTTATTTAAAATAGCAGCTACCCCTCAAACTTAAAAGTTATTAGATTCACAAAGAAAGGTTAAAAAAACAGGCATCCAAAGGGATAAGACAAAAGCCAATAAATTGATGTGCAACCCCAATGATGATACACAAAAATACCCCTACTGTAAATTAAAATTTATGGTTGAAACGTTTTAACAATCAACTTAATGAAACAACCAATCAAATTTTACTAGTCCCAAAAGTTATTAAGCCAACGAATAAGAAAACATTATTTTAAAATGTTGGGTACAAATGAAATAAATCAGAGCTGGATCTTTAAATCATTTCAATGGTGCGCTAAACCACCCCGTGCACCATTGAAATGATTTAAAGATCAAGCTCAGGTATAAAGTTAGCAGGGATAAGACAAAAGCCAGTAGACTAATGTACAGCCCCAATGATGATACACAAAAATACACCTACTGTAAATTAAAATTGAGTGTTGAAACGTTTGAACACTCAACTTAATGAAACAACCAATCAAATTTTCAAAATGTTGTTATTCCAACAAATAAGAAATTGTTATTTTGAAATGTTGGGGACAAATGTAATAAAGCTGAAAACCATGTTTGTGATTTTAAAAAAAATAATTTCGTTATTGGTATAAGCTAGTAATAAATAGCCCATTGTCCCCTCTTTCTCTATTAAAATAAAACATGTGATGTTTTATTAGCAATTTTCTTAGCATAGTAAAAAAAGTTTTCAGTGTTCTTTTCCCTAAATCAACACTTAATAATAGATAGGCGAAGCATTGCCAAAAAATACTTTAATCAAAAATAAGTCATTTAAAGCTGTCATTCAAGTTTTGAAGAAATAAAGGAACACCAATAAAGAAATTATCAAGTAAGAATTATTAAAAGGTATAATATAGATACATACTCCCAAATTCAGCCAATAGGAATACAGGGGAGGATCAATCTGCCATATATTGGTTAGAAAGTAAACAGAATTTGGTTAGAAAGAGCAATTATCCTTTCATATCATTCGCAAAATGAATCAGCTATAAATAGTCTTTCTTAGGATAAGCCTTTGCTTAGGTTAATCATATGGTTAAAAAATTTCTTCCCTCACATGATGTAAAGCATACAACATAACATATATAAGAAATCATCTTTAAATAGTTAACTTTTTTTGGGATAAAGATAACTCTTTGGAAATTACTTATTAAGTTGGGCCCGATTTACCATCTAGATCTACTATATCTATTGGTTCATTATACTATACTTTTGTACTTTCTCTGTAGAATATTTTTTTAAAGGTTATTATCTAAAACAGCTAATTGTTCTTTTAGCTTAAAAATTAAAAAAAAGTATTATAGCCTTCATTAGTTTTTAAGAAGTCCCACACACACAGACACACATCCTGTTTTTGTTATACATGATAGCTACAACCCCTCTAATATTTAAAGATGTTAGATTTTTAAGTTAGGTTAAAAAACGTTTTTTAAAATCGAAGCTTTTCTATAATTAGGGTCGGTCCGTCCGTACGTTCGTCACAGAGAGTTAGCTCTTTTCGTTAGTTTAAACAGGTTAGAATTGTCCTATCGATTCCAAACTTTGCATGATGATTCCTGTAGTAGTTAGGTACAATTTAGAAACTCTATAATCAATAGCAGAATGTCCGTACGTCCATTTGAAACATGTCGATTTTTAACTTTTTTGACAACAAATTTTTGTATATTAAAATTATCCGATTCTTCAGATTTTTTTGAAAACTGATTTCTTATGCAACAAGGTAAAATGTTATAAGTAAAGCATCTCTATAAACAAGTCCCAAAAATGTTAGTATGTCCTTAAACAGTATCATCCATTTAGGCAGTTTGCAACAAATTTACTTACAATATTCTTTGTACTGATGCATTAATATTCTGCTAATTAAGTTCTGACAATCTACAAGTGTTAAAGTTTGTTTGTCCTTCCATTTCAGAGCTTCGCTTTTATGGATGTTGTCATCCTTGTTATATAGTGATTTCTTACCTTGGTATAGGCACCATGTGAAATATAGGTAAAACACATGACACATAATCGAATATTAGAAATAAGCAAGTGTTGAATCTATGTACTTTTTTGTTAAAATGAATGAACATCTATATAGATGTTAAAATTAAAATCTACAAAGAGTCACATATTATCAAATTTGATATGTTTGTTACAAAGAGTAGCTTTTATTTCTATAAGATCTTGCCTTATAATTTTTTTCTATTGTAGTAAAATTAAAAATAATCCACACAAAGTCGACATCAAATTGTCTGCATATGAAAGAATTTTAATTCTTATTATTTTAAAATTAATTAAGGTAACCTTTATTTTTCATAAGTAAGGCTTGGAGAAGTGGATCAAAAGGGTTGATATATGAGTTAGGGGCATTGAAAAGGGGGAGGGGATTAGACTAGCTTTACATAAAGAGTTAGGTATAGCTAAAGGGTACTTAATTGGAAAGAAAGCAGGTAGAGGAGAGAAGAGAGGGGAAGGGGGGGGGTTGATAAAGGTTACTTAGGAAACTTATGTAAGGTTTTTAGTAAAACTTTAAGGTAGGCTTACATTAAAAGTTAGGGACACCTAAATAAATTAAGGTATTCTTAAAGGTATGAGAAAGCAGGTAATTTTTCTTTCTTCTCTAACTTGTTTTAAAACACCTTTGACAACCAATGAATAGATATTTAAGATCTAGATGGTCTATCTGGCATCAAATTCTGTTATACATATAAAGCGGTTCCTATAAGACAAACCCCTTTGTTAATTTTTCAACTTTTTTATTTCATGGGTGGGTGATCTCCAACACCACCTTAAATTTTTTAAAAAATACTTTTCTTTTATTTTATATTTTTTGGGGGTTGAGTACCCTCCCACACCCCCTTAAATTAAAAAAAAATTAACTTCCATTTTCGAACCCAGTAATAGTGTTGATAAAGGTTACTTAGGAAACTTATGTAAGGTTTTTAGTAAAACTTTAAGGTAGGCTTACATTAAAAGTTAGGGACACCTAAATAAATTAAGGTATTCTTAAAGGTATGAGAAAGCAGGTAATTTTTCTTTCTTCTCTAACTTGTTTTAAAACACCTTTGACAACCAATGAATAGATATTTAAGATCTAGATGGTCTATCTGGCATCAAATTCTGTTATACATATAAAGCGGTTCCTATAAGACAAACCCCTTTGTTAATTTTTCAACTTTTTTATTTCATGGGTGGGTGATCTCCAACACCACCTTAAATTTTTTAAAAAATACTTTTCTTTTATTTTATATTTTTTGGGGGTTGAGTACCCTCCCACACCCCCTTAAATTAAAAAAAAATTAACTTCCATTTTCGAACCCAGTAATAGTGTTGATAAAGGTTACTTAGGAAACTTATGTAAGGTTTTTAGTAAAACTTTAAGGTAGGCTTACATTAAAAGTTAGGGACACCTAAATAAATTAAGGTATTCTTAAAGGTATGAGAAAGCAGGTAATTTTTCTTTCTTCTCTAACTTGTTTTAAAACACCTTTGACAACCAATGAATAGATATTTAAGATCTAGATGGTCTATCTGGCATCAAATTCTGTTATACATATAAAGCGGTTCCTATAAGACAAACCCCTTTGTTAATTTTTCAACTTTTTTATTTCATGGGTGGGTGATCTCCAACACCACCTTAAATTTTTTAAAAAATACTTTTCTTTTATTTTTGAATTTTTTTGGGGGTGAGGTGACCTCTCACACCCCCGTAAAAAAAATTTTATCTAAAATTTTTTTATCTTCCATTTTAAAATTTTTCTTCCATGAAATGGGGTGACTTCCCACACCCCCCCGGTACAAATATTTTTTTCTTCCACTTTTCATTTTTCTGGGGATGGGGTGACCCTCTTAAAAAATGTTTTGTCTTCAATTTCAAATTAATTTTTTTTTTGGAAAAGGGGTGACCTTCCACACTCACTAAAAAGATTTTTCTTGTCAAAGGGGGAAAAAATGGCGTGCGAAGCGTGCCGCAAATTTTTTTTAACCTTAAAATTTTTACCCTGGGGGTAAAATTTGCTTGGGGGGGTAATTACCCCAACTGAAATCTGTTTGCAGGGGTAAATTTTGTTTACCCCCCCCCCCCCCCCAAATTTACTCCTGGGGTAAAATTTTTTGGGGGGTAATTTAAATTTTATTAAATATTTAGTACTAAAAATGCACTGGAAGCACGCCAAAAATTTTTTTGTTAGAGATTTTTTATTTTGGGGGGGGGGGGTTATTTATCCCTCCTCAAATTGTTTCTCCTCCTAAATGTCCATTAGAACCTCGGAAACGGCAAAAATCGCCAAAAATCACGCCTTCGGCGGCAAATACCGGCTAAACGGTCAGCCGGAGGCGAATGAAACATAAATTAAGAAATGTCCGCCTCAAAAAGTTGTTCAACATCAAAAAGATGCTTGAAGTCTCTAAAACGACTCCTTCCCCTCCTTTAAGGGGAAAAACTGAAAAAAGTATGCCCACTTCGGGGGTGTGGGGGGCACTGAACCCGTCACCCCAGGGTCACCAAATATAAAGTCTAGGCAGCCCACAATGCTGAATTTTCACCAAGTGAAAGTCTTGTGTCATTATCTCTTATGAGAAAAAAGTTATTAATTAATTAAAATTTCAAATTGTGATTTTTTGATGGATTTCTTTGATGAAATGACAGGCTGGTCAATTTTTAGGCCATTTTTTGCTGTTTTCGGCCCGCCACGCCCAAACGGTTTGAGATAATCTCACGGGACCTTTTGCCCGACCTAAGCCTGGTTATTTGTGAGGTCTAAGAAAAAAAAATCCTGGATTGGATGAAGCACGACGTCGCTGCGCGCCGTCTAAAATCGCTGGTCGGCTCATTTTGGCCCCTAATCTTTTGCGTAAGTCTGATTTTTTTTCCTAGACCTCACAAATAACCAGACTTAGGTTGGGCAAAAGGTCCCGTGAGATTATCTCAAACCGTTTGGGTGTGACGGCCCAAAAACTGCAAAAAATGGCCTAAAAATTGACCGGCCTGTCATTTCATCAAAGAAATCCATCAAAAAATCACAATTTGAAATTTTAATTAATTAATAACTTTTTTCTCATAAGAGATAATGACACAAGACTTTCACTTGGTGAAAATTCAGCATTGTGGGCCGTTTCCGAGGTTTTAATGGACATTTAGGAGGGGAAAGAGTTGTTCAATCAAGTTGATGATGAAGTACATTTTTGTAGGCAATCGCATTGGCTAAATTTCATGTGATGTAAAATTTTTTGTACCTCCAACTGGTTTTGCTCCAGCTGAATCGATTTACAGATACCCACTAAAAACCGGGAAAAAACCGGTTTTTCATAAAATTCACGGCCGGTTTTGGCCGGATCCGGCTCAAATTTTGCATGAAGTTATCCTTTGATATTCCCAACAGTTGATACTTGACACAGCAAGATCCCAGAAAAGTGTGGTATTCTAGGGGTGCCCCCCCCATCATCATTTTTAATTTTAGTTAAAAAATTTAAAAAAAAAAATTGTGGGGGGGGTATTTTTCATTTTTGGGGGCGTTGGGGTTATCCCACCCCCCAAGAAAATAGTTATAAACCTTCCTGGGACTTATGAGAAGCTACCTTGTTAAGGAGAACCCAATCGGTTCAGCGGTTAGCGCGATCCTTCGGTAAAGATACACAGACAGACACACAAACTTCCTGTTACTTTAGTATAAGGATGAGGATGTACTACTACAGGTTTGGGGGGATGTTTTATGGGGTTCAGGAAACCCTCCCCCAAATAAAATAAAATTGGAGGGGATGAAAAATATATCTCCCAAAAAGCTGTATTTTGTCCAAAGTTTTTTTTATGTTTTTTTTGGTGATCCCCCCCCCCCCCCTAAGTAAAAAAGGATGTAAAAACAAAGGTTGTTGAATAAAAGTGTGGAGGAAGCGAAAATTCATTATCAAATAGGGGACATGCACAATTTATTTAGCCCTCTAGCTTTAATAGGAGCTGAGATAATGGGGGGGGGGGGCATTGAACTACTGATAAAGGTGGGGCAAGGGGCCCAACTGTTAAGGGTTAAGTCTCACAAATTATGGATCCCGATTGACCATTTAGTTCTATTATATCTATTGGTTAATTATACTGTAGTACTGCTGTACTTCCTTATTATTTTTTTGGTTATTTTTAAAAACAGCAAATCGTTCTTTTAGCTTGAATTAAAAAAAAATATTATGGCCTTAAATAGCTTCAAAGTTTCTATTTAATTCCCATGCACACACAGACATACATCCTATATTTGTTATACATAATTGCGGCTACTTTTCTAAACTTTAAAGATGTAAGATTTATAAAGAAAGATTTTAAATTTTTTTTGTACAGAGTGATTTCTTTGCTTGGTATACAGGCACTACATGAAATATAGATAAATCACATGACTCATAATCAAATATTTGAAATGGAAAAAGTGCTGAATCTTTGATCCTTTTTTGTTAAATTGAATGAACAACTATGGCGACGTGAAAATTAAATTCTACAAAGAGTTATATTTAAAACTTATTACAAAGAGTATGCTTTTAGCTCTATATGAATCTATAAGATTTTTTTCTATTGTATTAAAGTTTAATTTAATCCACAAAATTTTTTGTTAAAAAAATATATCAAATTGTTAAGCTAAGAAACAATTTTATTCATTATTTTTTTTAAATAAATTAACGACACCCTTAGGTAAACCTAGGTGGAGAATTATATGAAAAGGGAGGATTTATAAGGCTGGGGCATCATAAAGGGAGAGGGGTTTATGATAAGGATTCCTAAATCTTTTACTTAAAAGATAGGAAGAGTTTTTATTAATCAGCTAAAAAATCTCTTAATTAGTAAAAACAAGATTAAGATTAAGGAAAAAAATGTAGAAAACTTAAAATAGAATATACAGCCTCATGATAATTTTTAACGCCTCTAAGTCTAATAAAACTTTTCTTATATAACCCCAATTGAAAGAACACTAAGGGACGGGGGGGGGGGGGAATGGTGAGTGTTATGGCGGATATTCATTGGGGGGGAATCGTTTGAAAAGGGTAGATGTGGAGGGGGGCTGGCAAAGGAAGACAACTTAGAGTACCTTATATTGATATGATAGGTTTATGTAAGGCTAAAGTATTCCTATCAAAATCTTTACCTAAGCTTGACATTACTAAATTTAAGGGTAGACTATCTCCCCTAAACTAAAGTAAGGCTAAAGATACCCTTATTTTTAAGGGGTCCCTAATAAACCGTTTGTGATTAGCTTTATTAAGTCATTAGCATACATATCATGGCCTTGTAGTCTTTTAGTTTTGCTGAGAAATTGACGTACTCATCTTCTAGATTTTATAGAGTAGCTTTACTACAAGAATATATTTCACAAAACTTTATGATCAAGTTTCCTGGCAAAGTTACACATTTACGAACAGATTATAATTACAGAAAAGATTCGCTATGTTTATAACTAAAGTACAAAAAAGTCCTGTTAAAAATGTGAAATTGACATGTGTGGCATATTTCTTTCTTTTCTCGTGCAAATTTTATGTAACAAAGCTACTATATAAATCAAGTTTGTCTGTTCGTCAGTCAGTCTGTAACGCTATTGGGAAATGTGTTGTTAATGACTGCTATTTTGCTAAAAAAGTCATTAGTTCCAATATACCTATGTATTATAGAAAGGATTTAAAAATTGGTAATAGTTATTTCTTGAATCGTATTATAAACAGCTTTCCGCGGATAGAAAATGTACAATTATAAGATTAAAACCATTTTTTAACCCGGGGTGCCGAAGACACAGCCTAAAAACTGGTTTTAATCTTATGATTGTACATTTTTTTATTCGTAGAAAACTGGATATAATACGATGCTAGACATAATTTTTCAGTATGGCTGAGAACAGGTTCTAATCCACCGGATATTAATCGGTTTCGAAGCGATACTTGAAATGTCTTTAAATGCTTTAAACCATAAAATTGAATACATCATACATATGATATAAATATTTTAAAATAAAAAAAAAACTTTATACTAAATTATTATATCTACGTTACTTATGGTTGTTGTCATCCTTGTTTTTATTTTTATAACTTGATAGCTATGCACAAACTAAGTCTTGTTTTTTTTGACATATTAATTTGATGTGTTTATATAATTAATTGATTATGACATATTTCTATTAAATAATTCATCAAAACAATAATATTTTTTACAATAAAATTTTCGGCGCATTCCCAAAACAACAGACCCCCCCCCTTCTCGCTTATTTTCAAAATAAATTTAAATAAAGGCAGTTGGGTATATTTGATTTTATTTGTGCCAAACCCCAGCGGAGCCCAATATAACCTAGCCTAACCTGAGATAAAACTAACACTCGAAAATTCATTTCACAAATGAGTGGTAAGGGGGGGGGGAGAATAGAATATTAATTATTATTATTATTAGTGTTAATTTGGAATATCATTCTTGTTACTTCATAGCGCAGCGCAAATAAATGCGCAAGAAGACATGTCTCCCGCATGTCTTTTTTAGCTAGGAGTTCCATGTGCATTATTAGATCTAATGTGAATTCTTAAAAAAACTTTTGCCTCACTAAAATCAGTTTGCCCCACTAAAATTCTAGTGGGGCAAAATTATCCCCTCTAAACTTTTAGTGAGCCTCACTGATTTTATTGAGGCAAATTTTTAAAAAGAATTTGTGGTAGTGGCCGCGGTTTGTCAGCCGCTTCCCAAGTTCGGGTATTACGGCAGTGTGAACAGACGTGGACAAGTATAATTATAGAGAAGCTGGGCTTCTATATGTAGTCGGGAGCAGGGTTGCCATAAAACCATGGCCTAGGGTTGCCGAATACCACAAATTCACTTCTGAACTATTAAAATTATGTGTAGACCTTCTTTTTGCATTTTTCCATCCATATCAATGTACGTTAAGCCATTGGCCGCTACGATAACAACATTTTATTGCATTTCTGCATTCTCTTCAAACTCATCAAAGTATTGTTATTGCTGCGAAACTTATGTACAAAATATCAGCGCTCGGCAGCTGCGCGTCAGCCTCTATGAAATCGTCACATTATAACTTTAAAATTCAGCTGGATGTCTAAACTTGTTCCTAACTTGGTTGATTGTGCTTAAAATGATTTATGTAACAAAACCACTATAAAAGGTATATTTGTTTTTCTTTAGATAATTGTTTTTTCTTCTCTGTTAATTCGAAAAGAAAAAAATCTTCGGAAATCTCTAAGCTTTGAAACAAAAATAAAAGGTAATAGTATTATACTATTTTACTTCATTTTTTCATACAATATTGGCTTAAATGCAAACGATATGTTTTTAGCAGCAAAGCTACTCTATCATTAGAAATGTCTACCAGAATTTTAATCTTAAACTCACTTTGTCTGTTAGTCCGTTGGTCACAGCCGAGCAAAACATATTACTATTTAAGACAGACAAATGCAAATTAAGATGTAGAGTAGTTTCGCAACTGATGAAGCAGCGTATAGTCCGTAATAAAAAATGACGTACATCCAATACAAATGACTAATGACAGGCCAGTATACATTTTACCATTGGTTAATAACAATGTATACTGGCGTATCATTGGTCATTTGTATTGTATGAGGTCATTTTTCATTAGGCACAATAAATTGCTTCGATTTATGTTCATTTTTCTTTTTTAGTTTATCTGTGCATTTATTCCTTTTTGACAGCAAGTGCTACTATAGCGCTCCTGGGATCATTACCATATCTACCTATAGGTAAGCTCCTTGTTGACAGCAAGTGCTACTATAGCCCTCCTGGGATCATTACCATATCTACCTATAGGTAAGCTTCTTGTTGACAGCAAGTGCTACTATAGCCCTCCTGGGATCATTACCATATCTACCTATAGGTAAGCTCCTTGTTGACAGCAAGTGCTACTATAGCCCTCCTGGGATCATTACCATATCTACCTATAGGTAAGCTCCTTGTTGACAGCAAGTGCTACTATAGCCCTCCTGGGATCATTACCATATCTACCTATAGGTAAGCTCCTTGTTGACAGCAAGTACTACTATAGCCCTCCTGGGATCTTTACCATACCTACCTATAGGTAAGCTCCTTGTTGACAGCAAGTGCTACTATAGCCCTCCTGGGATCTTTACTATATCTACCTATAGGTAAGCTTCTTGTTGACAGCAAGTGCTACTATAGCCCTCCTGGGATCTTTACCATACCTACCTATAGGTAAGCTCCTTGTTGACAGCAAGTACTACTATAGCCCTCCTGGGATCTTTACCATATCTACCTATAGGTAAGCTTCTTGTTGACAGCAAGTGCTACTATAGCCCTCCTGGGATCATTACCATATCTACCTATAGGTAAGCTCCTTGTTGACAGCAAGTGCTACTATAGCCCTCCTGGGATCTTTACCATACCTACCTATAGGTAAGCTCCTTGTTGACAGCAAGTGCTACTATAGCCCTCCTGGGATCATTACCATATCTACCTATAGGTAAGCTTCTTGTTGACAGCAAGTGCTACTATAGCCCTCCTGGGATCATTACCATATCTACCTATAGGTAAGCTCCTTGTTGACAGCAAGTGCTACTATAGCCCTCCTGGGATCATTACCATATCTACCTATAGGTAAGCTCCTTGTTGACAGCAAGTGCTACTATAGCCCTCCTGGGATCATTACCATATCTACCTATAGGTAAGCTTCTTGTTGACAGCAAGTGCTACTATAGCCCTCCTGGGATCATTACCATATCTACCTATAGGTAAGCTCCTTGTTGACAGCAAGTGCTACTATAGCCCTCCTGGGATCTTTACCATACCTACCTATAGGTAAGCTCCTTGTTGACAGCAAGTACTACTATAGCCCTCCTGGGATCTTTACCATATCTACCTATAGGTAAGCTTCTTGTTGACAGCAAGTGCTACTATAATCCTCATGGGATCTTTACCATATCTAACTATAGGTAAGCTTCTTGTTGACAGCAAGTGCTACTATAACCCTCATGGGATCTTTACCATACCTACCTATAGGTAAGCTTCTTGTTGACAGCAAGTGCTACTATAGCCCTCCTGGGATCATTACCATATCTACCTGTAGGTAAGCTTTTTTGTTGACAGTGTTCTGCAAGTAATAGCACAGAGGGCTTAAAAATTGGGGAAATCAAATGTCCTGTTTTTTTAGACATGTCATCTTCTATATAGAAATAAAATAAATATTTAAGAAAAGGACACTCCTCTTAGTATTTTTATTTCAACAAGGATAACAACATCCATAGAAGCAAGATAGTGGATTGGGTAATGAGTGAGAGTTCTGTTTCCAACTAGAAAGTTTAAGGGAAACTGCCATAAGCATAAATCAATCAAAGCTAAGCCTTTAATTTGCAGAATTAAATATGCCATTGTTTATAATTTTGAGCGTAGCAACTTTATTTTCTGCACTGGTATGTTTATTTAACGCATATATTTTTTTCCTATTTTGAGACCAAATTATTGAAAGAACGTAACACAAATTTAAAGCATCCTAATTTTATCGCAAATCTTGTCCTATTACGTCTATTTAAAGCAACACGGTTGTCAATAACAATTGCATTGTTTTAAGGTGATGTTGTTGTGATAGCATTTACAAACCCAGTTTTCACAGGTGATTTATTTTCAAAAGCGAAGCTTTTCTTTTAGAAGGGTCTGTAGCTCTTTTCGTTAATTTATTCATGTTAGAATTTTCCTTTGATCATTCCTAAAACATCTAGGTACGATATAAAAACTAAAGTCCATTCGTCTATTTCAAACATGCTAATTTTTAACTTTTTTTTGTATGATATAATTATCATATTTATCGAAATTTTGTATCAATGATGCTAGGATAACATTAACCAGGTACAATACCTTAAGCGAAGCATCTCTATAATCAAGTCGTAAAAATGTAAGTATGTTCTGATAAAGAATTTTGAATACTCATACCTTCGATTTAATACTCCAGCTTTTAAGCTTTGACATTCTACAAGTGTTAATTTTCGATTGTTGTTCCGTTTGATTTCAGAGCTTCGCTTTTATGGATGTTGTCATCCTTGAAAAGTTTTACAAAGCAAGTGATCTTTTTTTACATTTCATAAAACAAATACAAATGTTTACCTGACCTAATATTCAAGGCGAGGGGAGGAATTAACATGTAACAATTAAATTTTTTTCAGTATTTTTTTCTTACTGCATCCTCAAAAATGAAATAACACCACTGAAGCTAATTCTCAGGTTATCATTCATAATTTTGTGCAACAAAGCTATTCTATATAGAGGGTCAGTTTGTCCGTCTGAGAAGTTCAATAAAAGTTGTCACACCGTCTGTCTGGTGATTTGTAAATAAATGTTTTCACAAATGTTTCACTCTTCTCTATATTTTCTCTTCCGTTTCTTCTCTAACAGGCGGGCATCGGTAACTTTAAAATCATGATGTTTTAAATTTTAATATATATTTTTGACAGTATTGACTGTATGCCTTGACTTATTTACTGACATACACGCAGACAATCTAATTACAAGTCAAAGCATGTTGCCATGATGACAAATTTAGTAAATGGATACATAGAAAAAGTGGATATATTATTTTTGACATGGGATAATTGTTGTCCATTTAAGATGCTAATATGGACCTCTTTCATCCAGTAGAAGGGGAGGGGATGGTTTAAAGAGGTGAATTGGAGAAATCGTTAGTTTAGCCAGCTGGTAGTATCAGTTTATTAGGGTACATGAAAATCTGGTGCAACATCCTAGTAATTATATATCTATTATTTAGTGCGAGTATAATAGTTGGAGATGCCTTGGTAGTGCAACCTCCGTTCATTTTTGGACATAAACATTTTAAGGTTATTTTTTTTAAATCTTAAGCTTGTCTACGAGTACGAGTAGTCTGTTAGGATCTTTCTTCAGGGATCTAAAGGCATTCGACAATGAACGATGAATTGATGTGTGGCCCCTATGATGGCAGACAAATTTGCACCTACAGTAGATTAAACATTTAGTTGAAAAGTTTGGACACTTAATGAACCAACCAATCAAAATTCCCCAAAGTTGTTAAGCCAACGAGTAAGAAAGCGTTAATATAAAACTTTGGGGACTAGTGTAATAAACAGCCCAATGTCCCCTCCCTCCATGGCTCCCCCCCCCCTTATTTTCGTAAAAAATAGAGTCAGGGGAGAGGAAAAGGGAAGTGAGTGAATGCCTTCAAACCTCCTTAAAAGTCAGTATAATCTTGAATCGAATAGTTACAAAGTGAATTAATATCATCATTTTTGTTAATATTTGTAATGTCTTTTAGGAAGATGAATATTTTGAGATAAAATCAGATTCTAATGACGATGTTTTAAATTCAACATCTATCGAAGTACTAAGGTATTTTTTTTGAAAAACACATTATTTATTTTATACACTTTAATATACATCTTTGCTACTTAAATCATATTCTTTATTTTTTTCATTTAGAAAAGAAGAAATTATGAAAAATGAAATTGATTATTACATTGGTGTTGGATTGTGCCTATATGGAGCTATTACAATATCTCTAGCAAGTGTTCTATCAACTAAATTATCCAGGTAAATAATATTAGAACTTTATATCCTTGTATAAAAGTAACAGGATGTGTGTATGTAGCTTAAGATCTCGCTAACGGCCGGAACAATATGGTTTTAATTTATAGTGAAGCTTCTTGTGGGTCCAGGAAAGGATTAAATCTTTATATCCTTGTTTAAAAGTAACAGGATATCTGCCTGTAGATTGAGATATCCAGGGAGTAAGGGAGGGGACAATGGGCAATTAATTAAAATTAAGAGTTTTCGCTGAAAAGCAATGAAAACCAGATTTATCCAGAAAACTTGAACAAAATTGTAAAGGGATCATGGTAATGTAATTTAGAACCAAAAAATCATTTACTTGAAAATTAAATTACCAGTACATCACAATGTAGTAAACATTCTGTAATTAATCACTAGAAAAATCACCCTTAGAACTTTGTCAACCCTTCTCATATATTTTTAACTGTCACAAATTTAAGGGGTTCTTAGATTGTTTAATACATAAATATCACAGTAGAGTTTCTATACATGAAATGACATTTTCTTGGGAAAAATATTTGTTAAAAACCAGTCATCTAATAACAAATTTTTATGTCTGCTATATTCAAAACTAACTCAGCTAGTTAACAGGGCATTGATGCGCTAGTAACCAAAGTCAGTCAGAACCTGCTGAATTCTTGCACATTTCCTTTAGGCCAGTACCCAAAGTCTGAGTCTCTTACAAATTGAATATTCGATCCATTGTCCCCTCCCTTACTCCCTGGAGATATCGCTAATAGCCAGAATAACATGTATCTACAAAAAGCTTCTTATGGGTCCAGGAAAGGTTTATAACTATTATGGGATAGGTTACCTCTAACCACACAAGAGAAATCGCCTCTGGAAAAAAATACCCTTTCAAAAAATTAAAAACTGAAAGTCCTCAGGTGCTTCTTGAGGCCTTTAGGGGCATATCCGATAGTAGTTGTATAAGTAAACAGAAGATTTTATAATTATTGTTTTTATTCTAGTGCTGGAATAAGTAATAACATTCTGATGATTTCTTCTGGCTGTTTTGGTCTTATGCTGTCCCTTGCTTTAGTTCCAATTTTACCCAACAGATTGTGTAAGTAATTTTAAATTCAGAGCTTTTTTTACACAAATTAGGTTATTTTATATGTCTTTACAATTAGAACTTCAAAGGTTTTCCTTGTCTACCATTTGGCTGCTTTCAATATTTATTATTTAGTTATCAGTTAGCAACTGGGTTACATAGGTTTCTCTTGTCTATTATTGGCTGATTTCAATATTTACTATTTAGTGATTGGTAAGCAGCTTAGTTAATTCTGTCACTCTTGTCTGCTATTGGCTGCTTTCAATATTCACTATTTAGTGATTGGCGTACAGCTGGGTTATATTAGTTACTCTTGTCTACCATTGGCTGCTTTCAATATCTACTATTTAGTTATCAGTTAGCAGCTGGGTTACATTGATTACTCTTGTCTGATCATAATATATACTTTTAGTGATTGGTGAGCAGCTGAGTTTCATTGGATACTCTTGTCTGCCATTAGCTGCTTTTAATACTGTACTGGCCTTTTGGTTCCTTACTCAAAGTCTTGCATATCTGAGGTTAGAATTTAGATTTTAACAAAATGTTTTGATAATTTGTACTTTCAATACCAATATTGAGGTATTGTATAAAAGAAGGTTAGAAATACTAACTTTCAAAAAATGCTCTAAATTCTTCACTTGAAAGTTTGCATTTTAAAAACCTTTCAGATTTTCTATTAAAAAGCTAGTAGTCTAGATTATTTTTGGCTTTAATTCTCTTTTCTCAAAAGTATATAATTCCTTCTCTCTTACCCTTTTTTAACCTTCTTATATTTCAATTTTCTTTTTAGAAACCCAACCCTGGTTGGTATGTTAAGAAGTACTGAAATTTTGTTCAGGTATTATTTTAAATGTTAATTTTAATACCTACTATTGGTTGAATTGAAAAATTTACAATTGTTTTAATAATTTTTAAAATTTCAGTTTAGTTTCTGAATCTCTTGTAAATCAAATGATTCCTGCTCCTCTTAGCATTATAGGTAATGTATTTAAATATCTATTAATCTATCAATTTAATCAACTATCTATTTTTTATGATTTTGATAACTTTCTGTCTTTCAAACTTTAAATGATGATTCCTGAAACATAAGGTACGACAAGGAAAGCGTAGCAACTCTATAATTGTTACCAGAAAGTCTGTGCGTCCATTTAAAACATGATGATTTTCAGCTCTTTGAGCTTAATTTTTTGATTGATACAATTATCCTGTTCATATGATTTTTGGAACAATGATTCTTAGGACAACAAAATTAAAGACAAAGCATCTTTATAATCAAGTTCTAAAAAGTACAGAATTATGTGCTTGCGCAATTTTGCCACAATTTTATTTTTAAAAATCATACTTTTAAATTAACATTCTGCTTTTTAACTTTTGACACTCTAAAAGTGTACATTTGGTTACCGTTTGATTTAAGAACTTCGCTTTCATGGATGTTGTCTTAATTGTTATATCCTGAATTAATCTACTTTTTATTTATCAATCTACCTAATCTATCTATCTATCTCTAGGTTTTCTGTTGGTTGTGACAAGTGTCTGCTGTATGTCCCTACATGACTGGGTAGTCAGTATTCTTGTTACAGCTATCTATCTATCTATCTCTAGGTTCTCTGTTGGTTGTGACAAGTGTCTGCTGTATGTCCCTACATGACTGGGTGGTCAGTATTCTTGTTACAGCTATCTATCTATCTATCTCTAGGTTCTCTGTTGGTTGTGACAAGTGTCTGCTGTATGTCCCTACATGACTGGGTGGTCAGTATTCTTGTTACAGCTATCTATCTATCTATCTCTAGGTTCTCTGTTGGTTGTGACAAGTGTCTGCTGTATGTCCCTACATGACTGGGTGGTCAGTATTCTTGTTACAGCTATCTATCTATCTATCTCTAGGTTCTCTGTTGGTTGTGACAAGTGTCTGCTGTATGTCCCTACATGACTGGGTCGTCCGTGTGCTTGTTACAGCTATCAAACATAATAGAAGAACCATAACAGCACCTGTATAAAACTATATCTATATTGTAAATCAAATGGATATATTATTACCTGTATAATGTTACACCAGATTTTCAGTTTCTCTAATAAAATGAAAAATGCAGCGGGCTAAAATAACGATGTCCCCCCTTTACTTTATCCCCTCCTTCTTGATTAACGAACTGACTAATAAATGAGTTCCATGTTAGCAACCTAAATTGAAGACAATTTTTCAACTGTTATAATAACCACGTATAAAATATATCCATTGTAAATAACTAATAAAAATCTATTCATCTTAATATATTTTATTATAAGAGCTAGGTATATTAATGTTGATACAAGGTAAATAACATACATTAGTAGCTAAGTCGTCATTGTAGAACCTCTCACCCCTTTTTAAAAAGAAAATAAAGGGGTGGTTTATCGGTGCACGATAGAAACTTAGTAGAAAAGTCCGCCCACTAAATTCTGCATAAAATCTCAGACAACTAGCGAACAAAAAATTCATGTTTGCGAGTAGTTATATTTACTATTTTTTAAAAGTGAAGCTTATTTTTAATTACGGTGATTTTTTTGTTAATTTGGGCATTTTAAAATTGTCTTATCGATTTCAAACTTCGCATGGCGATTACTGTTGTGGTTAGGTACATTTAAGAAAGCGTAGTAACTCTATAATCGTTGCCAGAATGACTGTACGTCCATTTTAAACATGCTGATTTTAACAATCTTTTTGTGTGTTATTTACGCAGTTTTTTAAACAAATTTACTTACAATTTTGCTTCGACTATACATCTATATTCTGTTTATTTAGTTCTGACACTCTACAAGCGTTAATGTTAGTTTGTCCAACCGTTTTAGGGCTTAGTTTTTATGGAAGTTGTCATCCTTGTTTAAAGGGGAATTTATAAAGTAATACGACATTTACAATAGCCAACAAAAATATTTTCGTGTGTTGTGTCGATATGAAAAAGAAAAAACATTATTATAATATGGAATTATTTATTTACTTGAGCATATAAAAGCATAATGAAACAACAATAAAATTATAATATATAAAAATATAAAATCTTAAAATAAATAATTAAAAATAGTTAAAAACAACATACATGAATAGTTCATCGACGTATTTTTAAAATGGCTTTTTATAGGTTATTTCTGGTTAGGTTAAGTTATATTGGGTTAGGTGATTGCCCCACAGGGTTAGGTAATTGGCCCCGCAGGGTTAGAGCCCCCTTGCAGGGGCTAGAAATAGGAGAAAAGCTAATGTGAAAAATACGAAGAATCGCCCCATAAGGTGCGATGTTACGACAGGGACTATACCCAATTCTTCCATCTTAAGATTATTGATAAAAAAAAGTTAAATATTTTTAGTTCGTACAACCTAAAAAGTCCCCAAAGTTTTTAAGCCAAAAAAATGAGAAAAAAATATGATTATAAATAATAATTTACTGTATAGTCCAATTACCCCTACCTCATAAGAATCCTAGTAATATGTCCAAAACTCAAGTTCAAGCTCAAAATTGAGTTAACAGAACAAATATTAATTAGCTATCTCAATACACAGTAACACAATTCATGTAACTAACTCTAAACCAAGCAAGGAGCAAATTACGCCAGCATCTGTAGAGCTAATCCAAGGGCCCAACTCGTTTCATGTCCATTTATCTTCTTATACACATGCAGTCCATGACTAAAATATTTTAATAGTTATTTCTTTCATCGTATTATAAACAGCTTTCCGCGGATATAGAATGTACAATTATAAGATTAAAACCAGTTTTTTAGCCCCGAGGTGCCGAAGGCACGGACTAAAAAAACTGGTTTTAATCTTATGATTGTACATTTTGATATTCGTAGAAAGCTGGATATAATACGATGCTAGACATAGTTTTTTCGTATGGATGAGAACCGGTTCCTATCCACCGGATTTGAATGAATACGAGAAAATTCATTATTAAAACATAGAAATTTTACATGTTGTCTCTGTATCTATCTATTGATTTGTATCTATCTATCTCCAGCATACCAATCAGAAAGCCCATAACTTTCTCAATAATGAATACACGAAGAAAGTCAAATAATTACTTAGAAATTCTACATGTTGTCTCTATATCTATCTATTCAATTATCTACAATCTATCTATCTATCCATTTACATATAACTATCATAACCTTCTCAATAATGAATACATAAAAGTCAAATCAAAACATTGAAATTTAACATGTTGTCTCTATATCTATCTAATCTTTTCAATTAATCTATAAATCTATCTAAATCAAGCATACCTATCAGTTAGTCCATAACTTCTCAATAATGAATACATGAAAGTCAGGTCAAAACATAGAAAATCAGAACTGGGATCAGAACACCATTTCTCGGCTGCCTAAATTATCAGTGTAAAATATTTAGTAAATTCAAATAGTTCATTAAGTTATAGATCACTTTTTCTAAAGATAAGACCATGGACAACAAATTGATGTACGTACATCTATAATGATGATTAACAAAATTACCCCTTCTGAGGTTAAAAAGTATGAACTCTGCTAGTTTGAACCAACCAATCAAAGTATATATTTAAAGTATCCAAGATATTCAAAGTTTTAAGCCACTTATGGGAGAGCATAATTATAAAACTTTGGTTACATGTATAAGTACCAGCCTTATTTCCCCTCTCTCCCAAACATAATAACAACTTCAACGTTTATCAGACCGTAGTTATAGAATAGCTGTGCTGCTTAATGACACCCATGGTCCAATTACCTGTTTGTATTTGAGTATTTCAACAATACCACCATCCGGATGAAGAATACCAGCTTCTACGGCTCTAAAGTAAAGAAATAATACTTTAAAGTAAATGATAAGGCATCTGCTATTTGTCGGGTAGATAATAGCTAAAAGCTAAAAGTATTGCTGATTTTGTCTTAATTACAAATTATATGCATTGCATAATATTAGAAGCATGTATTTTTCCATTATCATTATTATGCACAGTATGGACCTTTAGACAAAGGTAGTGCAAATAAAGGGTTGCTTGTGTGTATTAGTCAGAGTGTATATTAGGGTGGGTCGATTTTGGACATTTTTTTTCTGAGGCCAAAGCGGGGATCTGCACTCAATTTATATAGATATAATACACCTCTGGACGATTTAAAATTTATCCTAAGTCTTAAAACCGCTGACGACCAGACATTCAATTGTATAGCTATTTGTAAATGGGAGTCAAAAATTTATTGAATCAGAACTATGGCTTCATGGTGCTCCCTGGAAATGTCTTGAGGAGCTGAGTCAGGAACTTTTGTCCGTTTCAAAAAATCTCGTTCCTAGCCTGAGAAAATCTAAAAAACCTCTACAAATTGGACAATTCTCAATAAACCTTAAAAAAATTTGGTTTTTTAGTGATTTCTAAGGCTAGGAACAAGATATTTTGAAACGGACAAAAGTTCCTGATTTAGCTCCTCAAGGCCTTTCCAGGGAGCACCATGAAGCCATAGTTCTGATTCAAAATTTTTTTTGAATGTCGTCTTTGCATACTAATAAGTAATGAATTATATTTTTAAGTGGTCGTGTTCTAAAACTCAATCTTTTAAAATTCTTTTTCGGTCAGAAATGTTTTTAAGGTTAATTTTATCTGTTGCATATCCCCGCTTTGTCTAATTCCGATATGAACCCACCCTAGTGTATATTGTCAATGGACTTGCAACAAAGCGAACCTTTAGTCTCTTAATAATAAAAATAACTTCTTTCAAAACTTTACTAATTGAGATGCCACAAGCCCCAAGGTACTAAATCTTTGAGAGTTTTGTTTTAAAAATATTAGCATTAAACCACCTCAAGTCAAAGGTGATATTTTACAAAAAAGCTTCATCCATATAGGTCACCCGATGAGAGATATAATATCTACTTTTATATAATAATATTGTGTTAGTTTGACTTTTGAACAGCATTTGATAGATATTAATTTCTTTATAATGCTTCTAAATACGAAACATATTAAGTATAAATTACTCTTAGAGATATTATAGAATTTATTTTATAACTTTTAATTTTATATAAACGGTTAAGTGTTTGCAAAATTCAAAAAAAAAGAAATATGGATACTATTCCTCAAATGCCGTTCAAGCACTGATAACATACTTTTTATTTTAAACAGTTAAAATAAATTTTTCTCATAAACTTAACTCTTACAGATGCGGGGCTACCCAGTAATCAATACATCCAGACCTAACCTAACATAAAGTAACAAACAATAAACGAAGAACTACCTCCTCTTGTTTTTAATGTATTTCAAATCAAGGGAGGTGGGGGAGAGGGCGGGGTTGTGTCTGTGCAGGACAAGTCACTTTGAGAAAAATTGCCGAAATATGTATTACCTGTCATAAAAGTAGGAAAATGCCACTAGGGTCCTAGTCTTCAATTCTTCAGGGGAGTGAACTCCCTAGGTATAAAAAATACATTTTCTTGCCGCGAAGCTTTGCCGCGAGTATTTTGGGTTCGTCTGTCTGATTGTTGGTCCGTAATGCCAAATAAAAAAACATGTAAAAACGTTACCCCTTTAAAACCACTTCTCTTTTGTTACCAGTTTCAACCTGGGTTTATCCCCCCAAAAATATAAAAAAAATTTCTGCGAATCTAAATTAGATTAAATTGTTTCTTTTTGCAGTTTGCGGGATCTTAAGAGACTAAGAGACACTTCCTTCCCTTTTATATGAAAGGATCTAAAATAATTCTGTAATATACCTTAGACGTAATGAATTTAGAAACATGAGCATGACAGTTATGGAACCCAGAATTATCCGGCTGGACTCTATAGTCTCCATCCTTCTGCCTCCAGGTTACTTCCTGAATTAGAAACATGAGCATGACAGTTATGGAACCCAGAATTATCCGGCTGGACTTTATAGTCTCCATCCTTCTGCCTCCAGGTTACTTCCTGAATTAGAAACATGAGTATGACAGTTATGGAACCCAGAATTATCCGGCTGGACTTTATAGTCTCCATCCTTCTGCCTCCAGGTTACTTACTGAATTAGAAACATGAGTATGACAGTTATGGAACCCAGAATTATCCGGCTGGACTTTATAGTCTCCATCTTTCTGGCTCCAGGTTACTTCCTGAATTAGAAACATGAGCATGACAGTTATGGAACCCAGAATTATCCGGCTGGACTTTATAGTCTCCATCTTTCTGGCTCCAGGTTACTTCCTGAATTAGAAACATGAGTATGACAGTTATGGAACCCAGAATTATCCGGCTGGACTTTATAGTCTCCATCCTTCTGCCTCCAGGTTACTTCCTGAATTAGAAACATGAGCATGACAGTTATGGAACCCAGAATTATCCGGCTGGACTTTATAGTCTCCATCCTTCTGGCTCCAGGTTACTTCCTGAATTGGTAAAATAATTAGTAATTCTTAGTTCAAGCAGGATATATATCATGTGTGACGTCATTAAAATACGCCAAAATCCATCCTGTTTTTAAGGTGTTTCCTTTCCAACTTCTCCTTTCATTCTTTCTTTTTAGACGTATTTTTATGACGTCACATATGACACTTTCAGTTTCTCCGATCAAGCATATAAGACAATAGAACTCCACCCTATTAATTTATCTATTATAATAGAAATTTTTGTTTTTAAATTAAAAGATGAAATAATAAATAAATGGAGAGTCAGGAGGGGGGGGGGGGGGTGAGGTTCAGCCACATACAATTCTTCAATTGCCAGAAAGAGAGGGGACAATGGGCTGCTTATTACACAAGTCCCAAAAGTTTTATAATAACGTTTTCTTATTCGTTGTCTTAACAACTTTGGGGACTTTTACTGAAATTATTGGTTAGTTTAAATTGAGTGTCCATATGTTTCAACCACTAAATGTAATCTACAGAAGTGGTAATTTTGTATATTACCATAGGGGATGTACATTGTACATCAAATAGTCGGCCATTATCTTATCCCTTTAGATCCCAGGAGGTTCATCCAGACCCGATTCTCCAATTCCACCTTTTAAAACGCAACTTAATAGTTTATTTTATAGAACTATAATTAGATGAAATTTTACAGTTCAAATAAGTTTCAAATTAATAGACAGAAGACCAAATTGCTACAGAATTTATAAACAAAAAAATATACTTCAATCAATCAACATTTATTTTTCCCTGCTTCCTAATAGTATCAAACTATAAAAAAGATAAAATAAGATTTTATTTTATTGTGTGTGTATGTGTGTAGCCATAGTTTCTTAGTGTTTGGAACTAAGTAGTCATGGAGTAGAATGAGACACTTTTGTATGCTAGTACCAGGGTCAGCTCAAGGTCCAAGCTCAAGTACAAGTACTTGACCCGCTGTCTCAAGGGACCTACTCTTTATTACCTCACCCTCGCTCAGTATGGCAGGTGTCAGAATTTAGTCACCGTAATGAATGACGCTCTCCACAGAGGAACTTGGGTAAGGGTTGTACTGATATTATGTACTTGATTATTGAGAATCCAAAATTATCACCCTTCTTACACAACCAAGGGGAAGTTGCGTGAATGAATTGCCAGATTCTAGTTGCCAGATGGGGACTTGAACTCGAACACTCACCACCGTAAATCAGTTCGTTACCACTGAGCTACGACTCCCCTATAATCGTTTATTAGCTTTATTAATCGTTTATTGTCTTATTCCTGCTAAACAATAAACACTTACTTTAGTGAAACAAGACGATACAGAAATTTCATTTCCATCTCCACTCTTTTCAGAGTCCTAAAAATAAAAAAGTTTTTAAAGCAAGTATAGTTATTAATCGCATCGTATCATAAACAGCTTTCCGCGAATATAAAAATGTACAGTTATAAAATTAAAATCAATTTTGTTACCTCTGAGATGCCGAAGGTACGGACTATCAAAACTGGTTTAATCTTATGTTGTACATTTTTATATTCGTAGAAAATTGGACATAATACGATACGTTATATGATTTTTCAGTATGGCTGAGAACTGGTTTTGTTTCCAGTATCGCTTCGAATCTGATTAATATCCGGTGTATTAGAATCGGTTCGCAGTTAAACTTATAAATCATGTATAGCATCGTATTACAGAAAATTTCCTCGAATATCAAAATAAAATCATAAAATTAATACCAGTTTCGTTGGCTCGGGCATTATTTCATATTTTTTATTTTAATATCTGCGCAAAGTTGTTTATTATACGATGCAATGAATAACTATTCTCCCTTGATATTTTCAAACTAGGAAACTATATATAAGTGAAACAATTTTGATATTATACTTTATTTGTCACTATTTGGTCGACCTGTTAATTTGTAAATGATATAGACATTTAAAATGGTTCCTACTGCTGCTATGTCATATGCGCGACATAAATAGTTAGAGTAGGAGGAATGCCTTGGCCAAAAACAGGCGCAAATCATTACCATGCACAATTATGACTTCCAGACAAAGTTCTTGTAATCAAAGGGTTGAGTATCTTTAGGGCGTTTGAACTTATAATCATGGACTTCAAGATTTGGTTCAAAAATATTTCAAAATAAGATCTCCTGATGTATTCCGTCTTCTATAGGTTATCTTGGTTACTGTTATCATATTATTTACCTATTTTTCAGCTCGAAAAAGCATCTATACTAAAAAAATATTTGTCTCAGATAAAAAATATATAAATTACCTTAATTATCGCTTTTCTAGCTGCCATCAACCCAAGACCAAGATAACTAAAAAATATTTCAGTAAAAAAACAATGAGTGTTAAAAATGTTAATGTCAATCATGGTTTAAATAGACACTAACGGCTGAAGAACCACTTATAAACATAAATCAAAATATCCAAATAACACCCTGGGACCTAGATGAAGCTTCTTATAATGAAGAATTTAATCGGTTCGGTAGTTATTAAACAACTAAACTTTAGAAAAAAAAATCCTTTATAAAGCACTAGTTGCTGCAATAAGGGGCCTTTTAATCAACAAGAAAACAGATTTAAACCATCATAGAGAAGGTATATAAGAGTTCCCGGAAAGCAAAAACCAATATGATCAGACATACAGGAGATCTTTAGCATTAAGAAAAACCTTCCTACTTTTTATTAAAGACTAGCTGTTAAGCTCTTAGATAACTCCCCAATAATAGTTATAAACCTTCCCAAGATTTATGATGAGTTCCACTGTAAAGAATGATTAAAAATACGGTTCAGCGTTTACAAGCTACCTCTGAACACACACACAGACACAGAATGACATACACACATCCTGTTACTTTATATATAAAATTCAATGTACTATGTACAATGGTACATAAACTAATGCTAAACCTAATGTAAAATTACATCATTTACACAAATTGAAAGTTTAAAATAAAAAATAGAATTAAAATGCATATTTTGTTGAAATATTGACATGCTATTTTCAATCCACTCTCAATAGGTACTTAAACATTTAATGTTAAATTGTCAATATTTCAATACAGTTAGATCCATAAAAGCACCAGAGTTTAGTGATCGAAATAATAAACTTACAGTTGTTTTTTAAAAAGTGTTTTTACTCTGGAATCTTTGTCAAAAGGGTTGGAGGCGCAAAAAAGGTTTCAACCAAAATTTAATTTAACATTAAAATTATAAAGATTAAAAGATTCTATAGGGATAGGTGCAAGAGAAGTATTCCAAAATAACCCCAATAATCTACAAATATTAGAGTTCCCTAAAGATTTAGAGCAATTTATCCCGCTGTTTCAGAGTTTTTGATGGACTTACAGGAAATAATTACTGTAAACTTTTAAATATAGGAAAGAACATATTTTTTTCAAAATTATACTAGTTTTTTAAGTTCTCATAAAATTAGAATCTTTTTTATCCATCTCCTACTGCTTTTACTAGTGGTTTCGCCTATAGCTTCGTCCCTATATAGTTGAAGGGAGAATCCTGTATTTTAATACTTTGAATTTAAATTGGAAAAGTGTTCTATGTTTACTAAAGATGATTGAAAGTTTGTGTACCCAACCAGAATATTAGTGTAGTTTGCGTACAAACCATTTGCATTATAGGAAGCTCATTTTTAAACGGGTATTATTCATTCACAAATAAAGATTTTATTTTCAGGAAATATGGATAATCACGCTAAAAAGTTGTGCAGCAACAACTAAATTGTAAAACCAATTTTATTAGTTTAACAAAAAAAAATAAATTAAGATTAAATAAATTGAAGAAATTGAAAGATATTAATACAAACAGTTTATACCTATCCTTTTTAAAAGCGAGGCTTTTCTATAATTAGGGTCAGACCGTCCGTCCGTCTGGAACGGACATCCTTTTCGTTTATTTAGGCATGTTAGAATTGTTCTATCGAATTCAAACTTGCATAGTGATTCCTGTAGGAGTTAGCTGCGATTTAGAAAGCGTAGCAACTCTATAATCCTTACCAGAAAGTCTGTACGTCCATTGAGAACATGTTGATTTTTAACTTTTTTAACAACAAATTTTAATGTGATATAATTATCCGATTGGTCTGATTTTTATTATTATTTAAGCAGTTTTGCAACAAATTTACTTACAATTTTGGTTATTCTTTTACATTTATATTCTGATTATTCAGTTTTGACACTCTACAAGTGTAATGTTCGTATGTCAAACTGATTCAGATACCCACTTTTTTGGATGTTCTCATCCTTTTTTGATAAAAAATTCCCTAAAATAAAAAAGTGTAAACTTTGTTATGTATAAATTGCTTGCCTGTGAGAGTATATTTCATTATCAATTCCACCAATACTTTTCTTTACAACATAACTATCTGGACTTTCCTCAATTATAATAGTTATTTATTACATCATATTATATATATCTTTCCATGTATATTAGAATGAAAAATTAAGATTAAAACCAGTTAAAACCTGTCCCCACCCCTAAAATTTCTAATATAAATTTTTTTTTTTTTTTAGGATAGGGGAGATAAATTTCATCCTGGCTCCCTTCGTCTAATTAGCATAAAAATTTCCCTGGACTGATGTAAAACTTCCTTTTTACTTTAGTATGAAAGATAAAATTGTGTGCTAAGAAAAGATTACCATAATCGTAGAGGACCAGGTAGGTTGGAAGGAAATCTGAGTTGACCCACCTCCCAAATCCAAGGCAGCTGCTGTAGATTCTAAATAAAATAGAAAATCAATTTCCAGGATTAAAAAAAGATGATATTTTTGACCGATATAAAAAGAAGAAAATAATTTTAGACAATTTTTTCCATGAATTCAAATCTTCATTTGTCTTTATAACCATTCATATAACGAATCATCTACCTTAGCCTATAAAACATATTGTGAGGGTTGAAACACACAGACCCATTCCCACATACAGGGTGCGCCACATAAATCCGGACTTTTTTTTAAAACGGCCATAGCGCCAAATCTACTTGACCAATCAGGACGTTTGACCCCACTATAAAAAGCTTAGGCAATAACCTTTTTGCCCATGAAAATCTTTGGACGCTGGAGGACGTGTTCGCCGAGCTGGCCGCGCATATGTTCAACAAGGCAGATTCGAAATGAGCGCGTAGTTTACCGTGGATTCTCGACTTGGGCCTACTAAATGTGACCTCAGTCCATCTGTAGGTGAGATGGACTTATGAAACTTGCTGGAGATACTATCAGATAAATAGTGAAAAAACTAGAAAAGACTAGGAGCTCTCTATCCTAGCTGACTTGGCTGTAGTACTCCGACAAAGTGAGTCGTGATAGATTTTAAGATGTCAAAAACGTCAAAAATCTTCAAAATTTCTCGGTTCTTGACTCCAGGGGCCCATATGAAACCTTGAAAATCGTTTTAGACTATCTGTTGGGCTGATAACCTCATCTTAATCTTCATGCCATTTTTAAAAAGGTATAAAACGTTGTTCTAGCTCAAATGTGGCCCAAATGAGAGCCGCCGTGTCAAAGGGTAGCTTGAAAGATGGGTTAATTTGGATCCTGCGGTTACTCACGTCCTTAAGGAGATGTGGCCTCCCAGCAGCCCCGATCTTAATCCATTGGAGCGCCATTAAAGCATGAACCAATAGACGTGCCCATTCCAAAAAGACCTCTCTCATTGCTCCAATTATGGAGAACTTCGCCTGCTTGAACAGGGACATTTTGACCAGAGTCGGCGGGCGGTTCAGGGGGCGGGTAGAGGCGGTGATTGAAGCTGGCGGCGATTTTATTCAATAATTTAATAGTCATATACCTAGTTTGCTTACCAGTTTTTAAATTAAATAAAATATTTAAAATTTACTATTTTATGTTAATTTGTTTAAAAATAAGAAAAAGTCCGGATTTATGTGGCGCACCCTTCTTACTGATTGATCTATCTATCATTTAACTTTATCTTTCTATCATAATTACGAGAAAACAAACTGTCTGCCTGTCTACTTGTACATCCCACAAGGTCTAACAGAAAGTTGACAGTCATCCATCCACAGATACCCACCTCTAGATCTATCTATCTTTACAACTAGTAAACTGTCAGCATGTCTATCTGTCTGTCTGTCTGTCTACCTGTACTACCCACAAGGTCTAACAGAAAGTTGACAGTCATCCATCCACAGATACCCTCCTCTAGATCAGACATAATTTCTACTCCTGGGTCATTGATTAATTGATGAAATCCTAAAAAATGCATTAAAAGTTTAAGTCAATCCAAATTTGTAAACATTAGAAAATGTCTACATTTCTGCTTAAAAATAAAGACTTTTTCTAAAACTTTCTAATTTTTAAGCTTTACAGCTACAGCTGAAGTAGCGCAGGGAGGGAAGGGACATTAAGCTGTTTATTACACTTTTCCATAAAGTTATATATAAGAACTCTGGGGACTTTAATTTAATTTTTATTGGTTGGTTGATTAAGTTTCAACGACTAATTATAATCAACATTTGTGTGTCATCATTGGGTATATACATTAATTTATCGGCCAATGTCTTATCCCTTGATGATCCATGGAAGTGTTTTATCGAAATATTTACCTGAAGATTTAAGTTCAGTCTTGACACTGTTGATAATAGCTTCAGCTTGGTCCTCTGGCAGTAGTCGTAGTCCAGCTGTTGCCTGCAAATAAAGGGCAAGTTAGATTGAAATCAGGAATAAATTATAGCCAACAAGCGAAATAAATCTGAAATAATATTTGGGAGGCAGATAAAAAGGGCATCAATTGCCGCCCAACAACAGCTGAAAATCATTTACAGGTTTCGTGCTTAAGGGTAGCTCCATTACCTAGTTAAAGAAGTATTTTGTTCATCGCATTGTTTTGAAAATAAACTTATGCTTGTTATAATGTTATAAAAAAAAATTGAATTTATGATTAAGTAAAAAGTCTAAATATGTTTTACCTTTAAAGAAATGGGAGTAGAAGACCAATGATGTTCTGCTATACGACCTGTAATTAAATATTTGGTGGATAAATGTTTTCTTGATTCTTAAAAAACTGTATGATGTCTAGTATAATATATCAATACCTCAAATACAATTAATCCACACACACTAAAGCTGACAAAAAAACACTTCAATTTTACCACCTTTGTCCTACTTTTCAAAAAAAATATTGCACCTGTTTAATGCCATGACATATCATCTACTCTCATTATCAATTTTAACCGTATGGAAAATTTGTAAAATCTTTAATTCTGGACTGAGATTCGAACCAATTAACTCCTCTGGCAATAAGTAAATGACCTAAGTACTAGACTATAAATGTTTACCTTTAGCAAGTTGTATTAATTTTCTGACACTTTGAGCGGCTAGCTCAGGCTGGTCAGCATAGGAGGATAACCCAGGCTTTTCCTCGTGCCACAGCTCGTCAAATAATACTAAAATCAAGTTAAGAAAGTCTAGATGATCAATATTTAATTGGTCCAATAGTAACAAATAGTAAAAAAAAGCGACCACATTATATTTTGGAAAATGGTTCGAAAGACCCTGGAAGCCTATCGTAAGTCGCTTATAGGCCTCAAGGAAATCAACCTTTTACAAATTAAAAAATCAGCTTGAAGTCTAAACTGACCCAAATATGACAATCTCTATTTAAAAAAAAAATTCCATGGCATCCAGACGGATTATAATCTGAGGCTTAGTCGCAGCTACCGAGCCCTGTTGTTAAGGGGGAGGGTGGATTCGACTCTTCGCATTCACTATTTTGTTTGAACAGAAACAAAGTGTATAATTTTTGAGAGGTACCTCCCCCCCCCCCAAAAAAAAAAAAAAGTTCCTGAGGACCTATAAAAAGCTTCAGTGTAAAGATCATAATGATTCAACGGTTAGCAATTTTTTGCAACAGACACACACAACTAGACATCCTGTTACTTTAATAAAAGGATAGGAATAGAAACTGACCTGAATCTCCATTTAGTATTGATGTGTAGAAAGAGAATGCTAGAACTCTTGACCCTGTGCTACCTAAACATGTTACCACATTATGAGAGTAAAACACTGCCTAGAAGGGGAAGAGGTTAAATAACTCCCCACCCCAATGTCCTTGTGCCGACTCTCAATTGGGTCTCTGAGAATCAACCAATAGAGTCAGGAATAATAACACAGCCAGGTAACTGAAAAAAATTTGCTAGCAGACGAAAAAGTTAATTGGAATCTATTATTGAGCTATCAACCTATCCATCTATATATTAATCCATCTATCTATCAACTAGCTATCTATCTATCTAACCAGCATTAATGACTAGTCATGTTTTCTATCTATGTATTTATACATCTATCTATCTAACTAACCATCATAAATAACTGCTGCATGTTTTTTTTTCTTCTATATATATATATCTTTCTATCAATCTATATCTATCTATCCACCTATCTAACTTGCATCAATGACTACAGCATGATATGTATTATTCCCTTTATCTATCTATATATAATTCTTTTTGAGCTATACATATATCTATCTATCTAACCAGCCTACGACATGTTTTCTATATATCTATATTAATATAAATATATATACACATATATATATTTATATATATATATCCAATAAGCTATCTATCTATCTCACATGCATTAATGACTACAGCATGTTTTCTATTTATATACCTATCTATCCAACTAGCTATCTATCTATCTAACCTGCATCAATGACTACAGCATGTTTTCTATCTATATACCTATCTATCCAACCAGCTAACTATCTATCTAACCTGCATCAATGACTACAGCATGTTTTCTATCTATATACCTATCTATCCAACTAGCTATCTATCTATCTAACCTGCATCAATGACTACGGCATGTTTTCTGGGAAGTAAATCCAACTCTAACAACTTTGTTTCAACCAACTTCACAGCTCCTCTGAAAATTGAATCATTGTCACAAAGTTCAATTTAAGTTAGGGATAAGGAATTTACAAAGTGATGAAAAATTTGAGTAGTCCAATTCTTCTACAAGTTTCACTAAATAAAGATTTATTAATATGTAGTATGCTTTCAATTCCGCCGAACATTATTAAACTATCAGGGGACTGCGGAAAGTGTCATGTGAGACGTCATAAAAATACGTCTAAAATGTAAGGATGAGAGGAGAAGTGGGATAGGAAACCGATAAAAAAGATGGATAATAGACGTATATTTATGACGTCACACAAGATACTTTCCGCTGTCCCAATCATCAGAATCACAATCTTTCAAAAAGCAGAAAGGGCTTCTTCCCAGCTCATACCAACAATAAAATTAATTCGGGAAAAAATCACGAAACCTATACGTGTTTTTCATCTGTCGTTGGGGGGGGGGGGGGGGTGGAGGGGACACATCGTAAAATTGACGACCTCTCCATTTGCCCCCAAATATAATTTTATATTTATTTCGCTTGTTGGTTATACCTTATACCTGGCTCCTTCCATTTTTCTCTAATCTCATCACCTTCTTTACTTTCTAAATTGTACCTAACTGCTTCTGGAATCACAATGCTAAGTTTATTGTAGATAGGATATTTCTAACATGCTTAAGTTAAGGATCAGAACTTTATGTTACGGACAGAAAAACAGACGGATAAACAGACCAGCTCTAATTATGAAAAAGTTTCACTCCTTTCAATATATTGAGTTAGAGTTTTTTTTTTAATTGACTTGACTTGTCCTTTATCCCTGATTTGTACTTTGAGTTTAAAATTTTGTTGCAGGATAATCAGGCAAGTGTCAAAACTTATTGCCAACAAAAGTGGTAGTTCTATGGAAGGTATATAAATAATCATCGTGGGTCCCAGCATTACTGTTTAAGGATATAAGGAACAAAAGGGAAAGGGAATATATTTCAAAATCTCGTAAAACAAAGTATTTAGTAAGTTTTGAAACATCCTAGACAGCTAAAAAATGTATTAGTGGATATTGGTCAATTAAATCTTATTTCATAAAATGCCAAAATTAAGGTTAACTGAGACAGTCAGTAATAGAGTGAGAAGGTTTCTTTTAGAAATGCAGCATATTTTAAAACAAGGACGATTGTAATCATAAAAACTAAATTTATGGCAAATCATTAAATGAGTTGGAGAAAACATAATGTTAAATATGCCTTCTTGAAATAAAAAAGAATATTGTTTTTTTATTTCAAGACATACAAATCTCATAGAATGTCTGTAAATTATTTCCAGTATGGCCTTGCTTCGAAACCAATACAGAAAAATCATATATAGCATCGAATGAAAGAAGTTTCCACGAATATTAAAATAAAAATATATTAATACAAATAAACACATTAACATACATCCTAAAACTTTGTCCAGATAGATATCTAATTACTGTATAAAATGAATAAAAAATTATTTTTAAATACCCTAAACTAAATAAGCTTTTTTCATATTGACGTATTTTTCTAAATATTTTACATGCTGTTAAAATAAATATAAATTGCAAAATTTGAAATAAAAATATTCCAAAAAGAGACAACTCTCGCCATTTACCAACCAAGAACGAAGAAAGTAAAAGTTGTAAATTGTGCAGATGCAAATATTTTATGAATAATTTGGACATATTTCTGTTCATACTGAGATGTTTATGCATAACAGATAGTAATTTGCTATTTTAAAACAATTTTAACATTAAAGTTTTTTTTTAAGGGCAATTTTGTCCGTAAATAACCAAGCAATACAAAACAATTATCGCATGGTATTATAAACAGCTTTCCCAAGATATAAAATATTTGCCATTATAAGATTAAAACCATTTTTTTTTCATTTACTATTTGTTGAAAATTGTCTAAAATACAATATGATTCATGATTTTTTGGGATGGCCCAGAACTGGTTCTATTCCAGCAAATATTAATCAATTTCGAAGCCATACTGGAAAAGATATTATTGAAATAATTGTAAATAAGAATTCCGAAGTTTCTAACTACTAGGGAATGAAAGAGATGTCACCCCTTAAATCAAATGTAGTAAGTTCTGACTCCCCTTATATCACTGCCATCCCCTTAAAAAACCGAGTGCGCCCCACTGATTAAGCTGTGAAAAGAGTTAAGAAGCTGTGTAGACTGTGCAGTTATACTAAAAATTTCTCAGAACAGTCAAACCTACAGGCATACTATTGCAGGGAGGGAAGGGACATTGGGCTGTGTATTACACTAGTCCCCAATGTTTTATAATAATGTTTTCTTATTCATTGGCTTAACAAAGTAATAGGGTATATATTAGCCAACAAGCGAAATAAATCTAAAATAATATTTGGGGGACAAATAACAAGGTCGTCAAGTTTTGCCACCCAACGACAGCTGAAAATCACGTTAAAGTTTCATGATTTTTTTTCGAATTAATTTTATTGTTGGTATAAGCTTGGCTTATCATCTTTGAGGACTTTTAAAAAATTTCATTAATTGGTTTACACTAATATAACTCATGCCTGTTTATAAATGAAGATATGCATGAATCATTTAGAATGTAAAAAAACAACGAGTATTACGGAATAGCTATATAAATATTCTCCCTTTATCTATAGAACAATGAATATATTTAGCCCAAGTTTGTATAAACAGTAAATATTGAAAGTTGCAGCAATATTCAAATATTCTGCATTTAAACATTTAGAACAAAACTAAATTTACTTCCTATGCAAAACAGTAGGCTGGCTACACTTCCATGGAAATGTTTCTTTTTTTAAAAGCGAATCTTTTCTATAATTAGGGTCTATCCATCCGTCCGTTCGTAAAAAATAGCTATTATAAACAATTTAGACATGTTAAAGATGTCCTATCTAATTAAAACCTGGCAAGGTGGTTCATGTTGTAGTTGGGTACGAGTTAGAGAGCGTAGGAACTTTATAATCGTTATAAGAATGTTCGTAAGTCTAGGTATTTAAAACACGTGTATGTTTTTTATGTGATATAGTTATCTTATTCATCTGATTATTAGAATACTTATTCCTAGGACAAAACAGTACAATTTTATAAGCGAAGCATCTCTATAATCAAGTCCTAAATATGTAAGTATAATCCTTTAACAGTATCCTGTATCTAAGCAGTTTTGCAACTGGTAACCTAGTTCTGACGCTCTGTAAGTTTTAATATTCGGCTGGCCTACCGTTTCAGAGCTTCGCTTTTATTGATGTTTTCATCCTTGATTTATCATTGTTGACAAAACTATAATAAGAGTGTTACAATTATTATGGTGGATTAAAGTAGGATACCTGCCATTTTATGTCATTTGCTAGTCTCGAGGAGTTATGGAGATAAAGAAAAACAAGATTGGAAATGTTTTCTAATTTAAAAAAAAAAAAAATATGCCAAGTTTCGAAAAAAATGGTCAGACAGACCAACAGACAAATTTTTTAGAGAAAATTGTTTAAGAGGTTCCTGGGACCATACAAACGATGACAAAGCATAACAAAATTTTATTTGTGCGAATGGAATAAACTCATTGTGTATACCTATAAGAATTTTTTGATAAAAAAATCAACAAAAAAAATTTATATTTCCGAAAACCTTATAAAATCAAATATTCACATGTTTAATAGTAATTTCTTTATTATTCTATTAATTTTATTATAAAAGTTTCCTATTAAATTGATAATGAAAGCCTCACACATTTTGAGCTTGTTAAAATAACAATAAACAAAAGATTTTGCTTTAATTAAAATATTTACTTAACAATTAACTTATTTAGTTTTAAGTATTTTCCATTTTAGCTTTAATAAATATTTATATCGAAATATTTTTTGGCTGTAGAATGATAGTTCTTAATAACATTATCTGAATTTTAATTTTGAGTTTTCTTTTGACTAGGTAATTAAATACATTTTTAAGAAAGAGATCTATCCTATTACATAAAAAAGTGCGGCATTTTTTCTGTAGCTTAGGATCTAACAAACCACTTAAACGATTGGGTTCTCCATTTTAGAGAACCTTTACAGAGGTTCCGATGAGGTTTTAGTCTATTTTATTTTTCGATTCATGTCTTGGGATTTTAAAATAAAAAAAACCTTAGAGGATAGAGTTGCAGCCTTTAGTATTCTTAAAGTAATTAGTTTTTTTTTTAGTTAAGATCTCGCTAACTTCTGAACCGATTGAGTTTTCCATTGTAAGGAATCTTCAAATGAGTCCATGAATGGTTCTAGGCTATTTTTTCTACATCTTCCATCTTTCATAGAATACAAATTCCCTATATTCTCGAGGTGCAGCCGTTAAACACAAAAAAGCAACGTTTCTCAAATGCTTATTTGTAACTAAAGAAGAAGAAAAACTAGGGATCTAAAGGGATAAGACAATGGCCGACTAATTGATGTCCCCAATTACACAAAATTACCCCTTCTGTAGATTACAAATAGTGGTTGAAACATATGGACACTAAATTTAATAAACCAATCAAATTCATAAAAATTTCCCAAAGTTGTTAAGCCAAAAAAAGAACACTATATTATAAAACTTTGGGGCCTTGTGTAATAAACAATCCGTTGCCCTATCCCTCTCTGAGAAAAACTAATACAAGTACAAGATAAGTTTTTCCTCCCTATGTTTTTCGATATTGGTGAGAGTTCAACTTAAGATTGATACATTCCAACAGTGTTAAAACAATACAGCAAAATAAAAAAATCAATATAAAGCCACATCCTATGTACAGTAGTATGTTTTTTTGTTACTAAGGTATCATCTCTATCCACTGAAGTGATTGAATTCTCCATATTAGGAAAGTTTTTACATAGATCTCGATTGATTTAGAATATCTTGGAATAGATTTCAAAAACCTTTAGAGTCCAGGTACAATTTAATTTAGCTTACTACAAGTTAAAGTAACATTCAAAAACTTAAAAATTGTACTGAATAACAGAATATCTTTAATGAAACACGAGTTACTTACAGACATATACTATAAAAGCTCTCTAAACGAATTTACTCTAATAGCAGTATATGACCTATTTGTTGGAAGGATGGAGGTAAAGAATGAGGGAGGCAGGGAGGGAAGGAGGCAAGGAAGAAGGGAGTGAAGAAGGAGGATAGGAGGAAAGGAAGGAAGGAAGGAAGGAAGGAAAGAAGGAGGGAGGGAGGGAGGGAGGGAGGAAGTGAGTCTGTCAGTAAGTGAGGGAAGATAATACTTATAGAGATATTATACATCTAAAATATTATCAATTTTTGTTTCTGTCAAGTATAAACCTAAATTCCAGATATTTATATAGTCCAACATAACAAACTTTCTAGACAATTTTCAAGTTTTTTTAACCACATTAGACTTTTTATTACATTCTTATGCATCAAATTATTTTATATAGCAAGAGTAATTATGTTTTAAGTGGCACAACAATAATAATATAACAATATTTTTGTATTTAGCAAAAAAAGTTTTTTTTTGTAAAAACTGTAAATAGCATATTGGTTAGATAACATACATACGTTAATCAGCGATGGACAGACATATTATATCCCAGTTATAGAGTAGTTTCGGTACTAATGAATAAATATTAAGTTATATTCATGTTTTAAGTACAAATGAAAATAAATATATATTATACTACCTTTTACTTTACTATTATTTTTTATAATTTCTTTTTAAAAGCGAAGCTTTTCTGCAATTAAAGTCGGTCAGTCCGTCTTTCTGTCTGGTATGGTTAGCTCTTTTCGTTAATTTAGACATGTTAAAATTGTCCTATCAATTTAAAACTTTGCATGATGATTCTTCTTACAGATTTTTTATGTGATATAATTATACTTTTCATATAATATTTGGAATACTTATTTCTATTACAACAAGGTACAATGTTATAAGCGAAGCATCTCTATAATCAAGTCCTAAAAATGTAAGAATATCCTTAAATAGAATCCTGTATTTAATCAGTTTTGCAACGAATTTACTAACAATTTTGTTTTGACTTATACATTTATATTCTGCTTTATTAGTGCTGACGCTCTACAAGTATTAATGTTCATTTGTATAACCATTTCGGAGCTTCGCTTTTATGCATGTTGTCATCCTTGTTAAGTAAAACTTTGGGTATATTGACAATTTACAGTCCAATGTCTGTTCCCTCCCAGATGCTACCTGTTTAATTGATGCTTGGGAAAAGAAGCCAGCTGAACAGCATACACTGTAAATATAAGTGTAAGGTAGAATAACTTGGAGCGACCAGCCCGCTGTCCTTGATCACCCTCCATTTTTTTCACCTGAAACTTAAAAATAATTCACATAAATGGATTTATTGATTTATAATATGGACTGTCAGGCACAATAATCCGTCAAACTCAATAAGTCATCTCTGATTTTTGTTCATATTTTTACATTTGTTTAATTCTAATGATACCAATAACTTATTTTTAGTTTTTCTAAGAAATTCAACTATTTTTGGATAATGAATGAAATGAAAAAAAAACTGACAATTTGTACCAAAACGTCTGGAATAAGGTATAACCAACAAGCGAAATTAATATAAAATAATATTTGGGGAGCAGATAAAAAGGTCGTCAATTCCCCCCCCCCCCCACAACAGGTGAAAATCACATATACGTTTAGTGATTTTTTTCGAATTAATTTCGTTGTTACTGATATTTACATCCAAGATTGGCCCTGAAGTAATCATTTAATACTTGGAAAAGGTAAATTAATCTTTCGCCAATTGACAATAAATAAAATAACTGTAGATGAAAATTATATAAATAATATGTTTAGTTTACTCAATCTATCTAAACCATTTTCTGTTTAATAACTAACTTCATATTTCTCTCTTTTAAAAAAAAGGTATTATGTACAAAAATCTCCCAAAATATCTGTAAAAATCATTCACATTCAAATTTATTTTGTTGAACTTTAGTTTTAAATTGACATCTGAAGAATGCAAACATGCATAAAACAATTTGTAATGTCTGAAAATATATTCATATTTTGTTTAACCTTATATATTTTCTCTTCATATATCTTTCCTTTTATTATTTTTTTCTGATTATAGAATACTAAATAATGCAATAATGACCTTCCTTTCTAATTGATTGCCTTGTTACATATAAAAAAATATAACCCACCTAGCTTTTTGAGCAAACAGACAGTACAGGCTTTTTCAGTCCATGTTTAAGTATTACAAATTAAGAAAAAAAATTTACTTTATATTTTACTTTTTATGTTTTTTTTAGAAAGGGATTTTTCAGGGAACGTTTTTTCTCGGGTTCCTATCTTTAAGAGAATTGGGGCGAAGAATAACCCTCCCCCTTCCCTTCTAAGAAGTAAAAACCCTTCCCTTAACCAATCTGAATCTTTCAAGCCAATTGTGAAATATTTGTCCTAGGCGTTTAAAACATCTTAGCAGACATAAAAACATACAGACAGGCATCCTATTTCTTAACATTATTGGATATTATATAAAACTTTTGTGACTTGCAGAATATGGTTCAGCCATTTGTAATAATAGCCATACAAACATGAATACAAATTACAAGGGATTGGCAGCCGCGGCAAAACTCAGCGGCTTGTCAAATCAACCGCCAAAACTTTGAGAATATAACAGTAAAATAGTCGCCTTACTTAAAAAGGCACCGCAGTCGCTAAAAATCTAATATCAGCAGTAATCTTTACTAATTAACCGCCGTTGTTTCATAAATTCACAGCCGCGAAGCAGGACACCACTTAACACAAGCAGCTGTCGATTCCTTCAAATTACTATAATAAAGAGATAGACAGATAATTTTATATTAGATAGATAGATAATATCTAAAGTCATAAGGGCATGAATATAAATGTATAAATAATATGGTACTTTTTACCTTCCTAGCTACTCTATAACTCAAAATGTCTCAATACACCACTACTTTATATCTTATTCTGTCAGTCCGTCCATTGAAATTGAATTTCTCCGCTGTTATCAAATATAAATATCTTAAAGTTGTTTGGCGTTAACACACAAAGTACCTTCTTGAGCAGTGATACTCCCCCTTTCCTATTTATTTTGATATAAATTAAAATTAAGAGGAGGAGGTATCGTTAGTTTGTATAATTATATTTCTTTTGATCAAGTTAGGTCAGGTTAGTTTATATTTGGTACTGGATAACCCCGCAGGGTTAGGGCCCACGGGACTTAGACAACCCCCCCCCCCCTCCCGAAGATGATTAAAGTTTCTCAACAGATTATGACGTCATACGATAGAATAGCCAATGAGAGGCCAGTATACACTGTAATTGACCAATAGTAAATTTTATTCTGGCCTCTCATTGAAAATTCTATCGTATGACGTCATAATCTGTGGAGAACTCTAAACATCTCCCCCCCCCCCTACCTTATCGTTGAATAATTCATAAATAAGGTATGGGGTGGGTTCAGTGCACATTCACAACCGGCCACTTGTACGTTTTTACCAAGAATCTGCTCTATAGCTCACTATGCACGTCTTTTTGCCTTTGCTTGTTGCTTTAGTAAACTGTTTTGATTATGATCAAGCTTCGCTACTTATGGATGATGTCATTCTTATTTGTTGATTATTTACAATCTACATTTACACTACAGCTAAAGAAAATCATCATAGTAATCCTTATATGAAAGTATCAGGATCTCTGTGTCTCGTACCGAAGGATCTCGTTAACCACTGAACCGATATGGTTCTTCTTTACAATTTAGCTCCTCATATGTCCTGGGAAGGTTTATATTATTATAACTATTTTTTTTTGGGGGGGGGGGATACGAAATTCTTTTTATAAAACAAAAATAAAAAATAAAATGGGGAGGGGGGGGGGGTAAATTCAACCCCTCCGTCCACTTCATTTGCTTCTAGAGGCCTCAAGGGGTAGCCGTTAGTCCTTGTATATAAGAGAGAAACTAGAAAGACCATATTACGTACCCATGCAGTGCATGAAGTTTATGAATATAAAAAAATAATAATTTCCTAATCCTTGTTCATAATAGTAACAGGATGTCTTTTTGTCTCTACGTAGCGAAGGAACATGCTTAATGCTGGAAAATATATCCTTTTAGTAAAGTTCCTTAAAGGTCCCATGAAGGTTTATAACTATATAATTTTATTTATGTCGGCTTGGTAAATTTTAACCTAACTATAATTGAAATTAAAAAAAAATTAATACTTGATATCATAAAAACACTTATCTGTGTTAATATGGCTATAAATATCTCACTTTTGTATTTTTTTAAACAAAATAACTTATAATTTCTTTTGAAATTCAAACTGAAAACTCGTCTGCTACTAATATTTGTTTATAAATTTCACTGACATGACGTGTTGATAATAAACGTAGTAAATAATGATAATGATAAATACTATCATATTATTTTAATAATTTCAATCAAATTAGAATAGAAATATATCTGCGTAACAAGTAGAACTAAAATTAAAAAAAAGAAATTTATTTAACTTTTTTGCTGTTTAATGTTTAATGTTTAAAAGGTTTCTACCTCTCCTTTACACACACACACACACTCTTTAACACGCACACAAACACCCAATTTACCCATACACACAAACACACACACACACACACTAAAGACCCTCACACACAAACACACACACAAGACCCTCAAACACAAACACACACACATAACGTATACAATAACACCAAAGCATTATTTTCTTAAATTGTTAAAAGCAAAGCTTTTCTATAATTAGGGTCGGTCCGTAAGGATAGAATTGTCCTATCGATTTCAAACTTTGCATGCTGATTCCTATAACAGTTAGGTACAACTTAGAAAGCGTAGTAACTCTATAATCGTTACCAGAAAGTCCGTACGTCCATTTATAACAAGCTGATTTTTTTTACTTTTTTGAAAACAAATTTTTGTATGATAAAATTATCCTAATTATCTGATTTTTGAATACTGATTCCTTTTACAATAAGGTATAATATTATAAGCAAGCATCTCTATAATCAAGTCCTAAAATGTCGGTATGTCCTTAAACAGAATTATTATGTATTCAAGAAGTTTTGCAGCAAATTTACATAAAATTTGGTCAAAACTTATATATCTATATTTTGTATATTCAGTTTTAACACTGTACAAGAGTTAATGTTCGTTTGTCATACCGTTTCAGAGCTTCGCTTTTTAAGGATGTTGTTATCCTTGTTATCTTGTTTTAGGGTATAAAATGTACAATGTCCCCTTAGGCATTATTATTAATTATTACAAAAAAGAACTTACATTTAAAGTTACTCTGTATTTTCATCGTCGGTCATTTAGAAATTTAAGCTCGTGTTCACGAAAACAATAATAATTTACAGTCTATTAGCCCCTAGAAACCGCTTTATTTTTATCCCTATAAGAAAGTAATATGATGTCTGTCTGTCTTTGTTCCTGTGTGCGTGTCTGTACATAAAAATCTTGCTAACTGCTGGCCCGCTATGGTTCTCCTTTATAAAAAAAACGTGTTATTAAGAAATTAGAATATTTTACCGTAAATGAAAATTAAAAGTGTAATATCTGGGGTTCACAATGACGGACTTATTCACGTATCCATGGACAATATTGTATGAAACTTGACCTACTATTAATGCATAAAATTGTTGAGAAGTAGCTTCCCTGCAAAAAAAAATACGACCAGTAGGCATGGGCGTCCAATCTTTTTTTTTTTGGGGGGGGGGGTAAATTTTTTTAAGGCGGGGTTAATTCGATTTTTTTTGGGAGGGGGGGGGGGGGGTGAAATGAAAAAAAATACGGCACCCCCAAATTCGTTTGGGAGGGGTAATCCCCACTTTACCCCTTCCTTGGACGTCTTTTTAGTAGGAAAAGTATAAGAATAAGAAATTCACTGAATTATTCAGAATTCATGGATTTCATGTAATTTATTAGTATTGAATTTTTACAATAATTCCCCCATCTTATTTCCTATATTTGTTGGAGCAAAGCTACTCTACAATTCTAAGTATGTGAGTGAAGAATGTCGCTCAAACAAATTCTGACGCCATAAAAATAAGGAATGAGGAAAGAAGGAGTGGGAAAGAAAACCAATAAAAAAGAGATGGATAATCCCTCATGACGTCAAATGCTGATTTTTTAAGCGACTTACCGACTTTACTTATCTAAATATTCCTGTTTAAAATATCAATTTCTAGAAGTCTAAACAAAAATATATCTAGAATTACTACGCTTTCTGAATTATACCTAACAGTTACAGGAATCGATAAGAGTAATCACTTAACGATAAATTAACGATAAGAGTATTCCGTTATGTACAGCCAAACCTTTCCCAATAATAGAAAAGCTTCGCTTTAAAATTTGCAAACAAAAGGGTTTGTTTTCTGTAAGTCTACACTGTAAAGGACAACCATAACGGTTCAGTGTTTGGCGAGATCTTTAAAGCTACAGACAGACAGCGCGCACAAACAGACAGACATTATGTTACTTTTATAAAAGGCTATTTCTTGTGCTTGATCCAGAATTATACCTAAATCGTACCCTTAATTGCATAGCCTTTAATCAAAATATTGGATATTATCAAACTAATTTCATAAACAAACAGAAGGTTAAAGTAGTAATATGTGCATTGGTATGTATGGTTTGATATATTTTGGGCAAAGTAGACAGATCCATAGTGATCTATTCATGGTTACCCGGGCAGAACTGATTAGGATTTAGGTTGTTTATTGTTATAGTAATTTTAATTGTATATTATATTTTTTTTTGTTTTTATGACTTTTTTTGTTTAATTTTTATGCCCAAATAAATATGTTTATGTTTATGTTATTGTTTTTGGATTCTAAAAATCATCTCCCTTAAAAATATACAACACTTACTCCATAATTTAAAGAAATTAATTCCATTATTGTGTAATACTTATGTAGTATACTGTCATGCATAGACTCCAAGGGGGTGGGGTTAAAGGGGTGATTACCCCCCAAATGAATTTGGGGGTGCCGTGGGCACCCCCAACTATTTTTTCATTTTACCCCCCCCCCCCATTTGAAATTTACCCCTTCCCTGGGGGTGCCTTATTACCCCCCCCCCCCTTAAAAATTTTTTACCCCCCCCCCCAAAAAAAAAATAAAAAGCTTGGACGCCCCTGCTGTCATGTATTTTGTTTTAAGATAAAACATAGTTAAATTAACTGTCTATATTTTGTAGGGTAAGTATTAACAACAATAAGCCAAGCCTATCAACAAACCAACAAACAGACAGATAGACAGACTTAAACACTTGTAGATTATCTTCGTTACAGAAAAAGTAAACTCATAATATGAAATAAATTACATGACATTGTTTTAAAAGTTTCACGATGGCAAAAAGCCGTGTAACCAAAGCACTAAAAGCCAGGGAGGGAGGAGACATTGGGCTGTTTATTTCACTAGTCCCCAAAGTTTTATAATAACGTTTTCTTATTCGTTGGCTTTACAACTCTATCGAATTTTTATTAATTTGATCATTAAGTTGAGTTTCCAAACGATCAACCACTAATTGTAAACTACATAAAAGGTAATTTTGAAAATTATTATAAGGGATGTACATAAATTTATCGGCAATTGTCTTATCCCTTTAAATCCCTGACTAAAAGCTTAGAATAGAAAATATGACAGTTTTCCTTTCAGTGAATATGCACGTTTGTTTCAGCTATGCATATTTGGTGGACTGGTTGTGATATAAATTCCGCAAATTTATCATATTATAGAATTATAGAATAGAAGAGTCGCTTCTTATTATGAAACCACGAGGTACTTCACTCTCAACCTTATATAATATTCGTCTATTCCAGAGGCGTGCGAACTGAAGGGGGCATTTGGGGCAATCGCCCCCCCCCCCCACTAGCGACCAAAAGTTTTGTGTACATATTCTTACAAAAAGACATGTTTTTTTATGGCAATTTTCATGAAAAACCCTTAAAACTAACTACACTCTATCTTCCTAACTTGATAAAATACGCCACTCTTGTTGTCTTTAATTGATTTTAGTTCAAAGGGGGAGTAAATATTTTTAGGTGCACTTCGCGCACCGCCCTGATAAATCCTTGGAAACACCACTTTATGAAAATTGACAGACTTTTAAAGTACCATTTAAAGAGGGTAGGATATGTTGATATAACTTTTTAGTTACTCTATAATTCACTATGACTGTCATTTTGTAATGCTAAGGGGGAAATGTGATTTTCTCAACTGAAATTAAAGATAGAAGGCTAAAACTTAATGTTAACATTCCCATCATTATGGAGTATAATTAACTATTAAAGATTCATGGAGGTCAGACTGGGGGCACATTGATTTAGCAACTGGTCTATTCGTGTGTGTGTGTGTATGTCTGTGCGTACTGAAGATCTTGTTAACCGCTTAACCGAAATGGTTCTTCTTTACAATGTAGATCTTATAGGTCCTTGGAAGGTTTAAATATATCAATTAGGTGGAGGGTTCCACCCCCCTCCCAATAGAAAGAACCACAAGAAAAAAGTACCTCCTTCCCAAGGGAAACGCCACTAGAAAAATTACCCCTCCCCCCCCACGCTCTCCGTAACATTTTATATTATTTTTTTTCTGTTAAAAACTAGAATTTTAAATTTGGAGGTTGTTGGTTAGACTACTCCCCTTGCCCCAACTCTAGTGACCCTAGAGGTCTTTAGTGGTGTAAACCTTTATTAATTAATAATTAAAACTTCCCTATATATTATTAATATTGTCTCTTTTTGTTGCGAATATAAGATACTATGCGGTTGGTATAAAATGCGGTGAATTTCATTTTTAACAAAATAATAAAGTTTTCCTTACATGAGAAATTATTAAAGAGGGAGGTTAATTACAATTAGTTTTTATTAGATTTATAGAGGATTTGTCACACTTCCACAGAAAATAATACAACAAAAAAACACACATATTTAAATTAAAATTTTCCAATTACCCTAACCTATTAGATAACCTATTCTCTTGGACTTCAATATTATTCTTACATACTTACTCTTTTATATTGAAGATACTTAATTAAGCTTCAACATTTATATAAAGTATACTCTTACATACTTTCTCTATAATATTGTAAATAACCTACTCTGTTTAACTTTAACATTTATATAAAGTTTACTCTTACATACTTACTCTATGATATTGTAGATACCTACTACCTTAAACTTCAATATTTATATAAAGTTTACTCTTACATTCTTACTCTATGATATTGTAGATACCTACTATCTTAAACTTCAATATTTATATATAGTTTCCTCCTACTTACTTACTCTATGATGTTGTAGATAACCTACTCTGTTGAACTCTAACATTTATGAAAAGTTACTGGAAATTGGACAACTAGAAACTAATATTATTTTTGTAAATCCGCAACTGGTTGCTCTCTTATGTAATTCAGCCATCAAAAAGATTTTAAAAGCCAGATTCCAACCTCTTCTGGAAAGGAGAAACTGACAAATTAGGGCTTCTGACGATTGAATGTATGTATGACGATGTATTTTTGTCTTCAAAATGAACTGGCTTAACCAATTATCTGACGCTAATTAGCGAGCCGGACACCATGATTTTGGGCGACTGACGAACTGTGGTGTCAAACATTTAATTTCCTAAATCAAAACCATGCCATAACATATTAAGCATAGTGTGTAATAATTATTAAATGTATATGCTAGCAGCAAAGCCCCTAGAAGTATCTAGGGACACTTAAGTTAGCAGGGGGAAAAGTTAAATCCCCCGGCAATTTTAAGTTTGAGTTTTATAAATATTTTTTTTTTAAATAATGGAGTGTAATTTTTTATTGGGAGAGTAAAGATAACCTCCACAAAAATAAACTTTACTGTAAAGGAGAACCATATCGGTTCAGTGGTTAGCGAGATCCTTTGCTACAGACAAAAAAAAGCTTACTACTTAATATATTAGGATTTTATAGGCCACTTTCTAATTTCTGCAGGTTTTTTTTGTAAGGTTGTCAATTTGCTTGTGTATACCTAAGCAGGACCCATATGAAAAGGCAGAGTTTTGGCGAGTAAAAGTGCATTATGAGAATTATCACTGAATCTACTCAAATATTGGCAGATGTCACACAGAGGCTTAGCATACCCCTCATCAACCTATTCACCCCCATCATCCTAAATGCATCCGGAATACCTGTCCCGATTACCTCCCTCCATTCTGCATTCCGGCCCCCCTTACCTCCCTCCATTCTATATACCGGCCACCATTACCTACCTCTATTCTGTATACCTGTCCCTCTTACTGTCCCAAATCCTGATTATCTGCTGTCCCTTTTCTCCTCGCTCCATCCGCAATACCTGCCCCCCTTATCTCCCTTCATCCTGAATAGCTGTACCCCTTATCTTCCTCCATCCTGAATACCTGTCCCCATTATCTCCCTCAATCCTGAATACCTGTCCCCCTTATCTCCCTCCATCCTGAATACCTGTCCCCCTTATCTCCCTCCATCCTGAATAGCTGTACCCCTTATCTCCCTCAATCCTGTACGTACATGAAGAGACAGGTATTTGACATAAACTTGATTTTCATGGGTCAAGTCTAAATTAAAGGTAAAACTTTGTATGTACATAAATATACAATATATTTATTTTTATGGCCATGGTGTACCTCATTTTATGGTTTAAATATGCTGTGATTTATCAAAGTACAAAGATAACAATTATATAATTTTAATTAAAGAGGGGGCATTTTTCTTCCTATATTAAACTTTAATTAACAATGAAATTTATAGTCCTGTGACCCCTACCTCCCTGTAACCCAATTCAATTTTCACATATTGTTTTGTAGACTAAAAAGTTGTCAATTGAAAAGGTGTTCGCTAACGCTCGGAAAAGTATTTTAACTCAAAAGTGTCATATATTGCCTAAGAAACTATGTCTGTGATTACTGATGTAATGATAAAGTGCAGTTGTAATAAGTAGCGAAGCTTAAAAAATAAATTAAGAAATTAATACGGACACAAAAATCCATGAAAAAAACAGAAATTTCATTTTAATACTTTAATCCAAAAGAATTTTGAAAATCGAACCATAAACTCCTAAGATATAAGGAAATATGTGAAAAAAGAAAAGCAGCTAAAAACCTGCCTTGAAGCAGTTCAACCGCCATGGACAATTTATACTTAATTGCGCTCCATATTGATGGAAATGTTGACCAGAAGTTTCAGCCGTCTATCTTTTATAGAAGCCTAGAAAACCACTTTTCCACAGAAAATAGACATTTCAAATTTTAACGTTAAAAAACCAAGTCATTTTGCAGACAGAATTGAAGCTGATTGAAAATCCAAGTTGAATAATAATTGTTCTAAGGACCTTTACTGTTTTCATAACTTTCATTGTGTGCATACAAACTGAGTAGAAATATGATACAAAACAGCTATTTTATTATTTAATCATTAGAGAAAAATATTAGAGCGGGAAGGGGTAAAATAACTGTATGTCCCCATCCCAAGGACCTTGTGCCGACTCTCAATTGGGTCTTTGAAAATCAAGCAATATTAAAACAGCCAAGTAGCAGAATACAATTTGCTAGCAGGCGAAAAAGGTCGTTAACAGGGGGATCCAAATAGTTGTTTGGTTATACATCTATACTATAAATTTTTTATTTTATCATTATATCTGCTCATACGTCATCCCTTTTAAAAATGTCATGAGTACGACTGTTACTTCTTTATTCATTGACACTATAAAAATTTCTGGAACTGTTATTGGCTTGTTATTGCCTTGCGCTCCTTTTGGACATGATCATATGGACACCAGTTTAAAGTTGATTATTATTAGGTCTCTAAATTTGCATAATTGGAATCATTTAGATTATGCTATCTATTATTAATTAGATTATGCATATGAATGCATTAGACCTACTCTATAACATAAATTTTTAGTTGTCTGTATACACATACCTGTCCGGAAAATATGATTGAATTATGCCAAAGAGCTTTAATTGGGGCAAAATAGGTTTTTTTTCAAAAGGGAATGAAAGGTAAATGTCTATGCTCATAAACGGGACTTCCAGAGTTAATTGTCTGTTGAGTCTGTATTGTGATCTAATAATCCTAGGTGGTGGAGCTTTTTATAGTGCCTATAAAAAATGACGTCATACTGGCCTACCATTGGTCAATTAAAATGTATACTGGCCTGTTATGGTAATTTCGACTGTGTATTTGCCTGTCATTGGTCATTTGTATATTATGATGTCTTTTTTATATTTTCTGGTGACATCTAAGGTTCAAAATAATTTGTGACATTGTTCTATATAAATGTATGTTTAATATCTCTGATCATATTTGCTGTTATCTAATGTCTCATACCTATATTTTTTTAGACAAAATGAGTAAATGATTGCTAAAATCGAAATATATCTTCATGTCTTAAAAATAGGTTGAAAAACATACTAACTTTAAAATAAAAAGTCTTTTTTGGCACAAGAGCTCTCTAGGTAGTTTACAACACGTTCATTTAAATGAAGTATGCCCTCTGGTCCTTCATTTGAAGTCAAGACAGGCCTCGCACCTAGGCCATAGGTAATAGCTTTACTGCATATTGATGTTGAGTTTCGGATAGGTGCATTGTACGTACACAGTACATACAGGTCTATACAGCAGATTGTCGAATTTTGTTATGTGCTTTCAATAATAATACATTTAGTAACCAGTAATAGAAAAATGTAAAAAAAAATTATTGAAATTAAGAAAATTTATTGATAGACATATGAAAATAATGAACAGGTCTAATGCATAGTTTGTCTGTGTGTGTGTGTGTGTGTGTGTGCGTGTGTGCCTGTGTGTAAATCTGAACATAATTGTATTATTAGGTTAGAAAGTTAATCTAGAACTTGGGTGCAATCATTTGTAGGTTTTAACCTTCAACAACTTTTTAGTCTTTGTTTAAATTTGGAAATAGCGGCTACGTCCCTAACATCAAGTGGGATATATTTTGCTTGGAAGCTGTCAATTAGATGTAATGGTAGGTGAAAAAGAGACGGGAAAAATTAAAAGTTAAATATGAGGGGAATAGACTCGATGAGGGAAAACCCAGGGTAAGTTATGAGATTTAAAAATCTTCATTTTCAATGAAATTCGGGCCAGACTATCATTATAGACCAGAAAAACGACCGACAAACAGACAAGAACACTTATAAAGTAGATTGGGCACTAAATAATCTTAAATATCTTTATTTACATATGTAAACAATTTTTTTCAGCGTGTTAATGAAAAAATGTATCTTGTATATTTTAGAGAAACAGTGCTTTTAAAGGGAGAATAACTTTGTATTTTACGTCAGCTTGATTGACCTTACCAAACCATTTGACAAAAAAACATTACAGACTTTTTTTTGTCAGGGAGATATTTAAGATAAAGAGCGCTTTAATCCATGTTAATTTAATCAACAAATTAAATTAAATAATCTTAATGCTTATTTTCTTATCTCATTGTATAAAGTAGTAAGATTTATTTTGTCTGTAGCTTAAAATATCGATTACCGCTGGACGGATAGGCTTCCACAATTTCGGGAGTGGAATGGTTTGAGGCAACTTTATTTCAAGATTTAAATATTGGTTAGGTTGGGTTTTTGACTATTTTCTATTTAGCTTTCTCCCTTCGATGCTAGGAGAGGCATACACTAGAAACTGACATGGTAATTTAATAAAAATTATCCTTTCTTTTGTGTCAGCCTCATAGAAGTGTCTTTACAATTTTGAAGCCTTCTATGAGTATTTGTAGAAGGTTAAAATTGGGTGTAAGAAAATTAGTTTTTGGAATGTATTTTTATTCTTCATCCCCTTCCGGAGGACCATGCCTGAACAGTCATATACGGTGTATTATTAAGTGGTTCTTACCTTCAGGAGGGCAGAAAAAAATTTCATTTTTGTTGGACACCCTGTAAAAATGAAGTTTGGCCCAATATGGTATTATGTGTAATATTTACATGAATGCTTGATCATTTATTATGTATAATGTTCATAAAATTTAAAAAAGATTGATCTTAAAAAATTTAAATCGTGAAAAAATTATGTTTTTGGGTTTTCGGTTCCTATCTTCATGGATAGCTAGATATCTATCTAGACATCCAGGGACGATGAGACTTTTTTTCTGCCCTCCTGAAGATAAGAACCACCCAATAAAGCAAATGTAGAGTATTACCAAAATCGGAGAGGTAGTGTTGAAAAGTGTTCCACTTGGCAAATAATAAACCATACATATATCAAAATATTAAAAGCGACGGTTTTCTATAATCAGGGTCAGTCCGTCCGTCCGCACGTCAGTACTTCCGTAACAGTTAGCTCTTTTCGTTAATTCTAAATAGGTTAGAATTGTGTTATCGATTTTAAACTTTGCATGGTTATTCCTATAATGGATAGGTACAATTAAGAAAGTGCAGCAGCTCTACAATCTTTACCAGAAAGTCCGTACGTCCATTTAAAACATGATGATTTTTTTCTTTTTTGACTAAAATATGTTTTATGTTAGAATTATCTGACTCATCCAAATTTTAAAAATGCTGATTCCTATTACAAGGTACAAAATTATAAGCATTAATATTCTGCTCAATTCAGTTCTTATGTGGTAACCGCCTCGGTTTAATGGCCGTTACCCAAGTTCAAATGATTACGGCAGTGCAACAGACGTGGACACGTATAACTATAGAGAAGCTGGGCTTCTCTAGCTATCACCTAATAACAAACAGAATCTATTCAGATGTTACTTTATTCAGAGTCTAAAGGTTACTGATTTATAATACAACAAATAATAAATACATAGATTGGAATAATTAATACTAAATCAAAGTTCAATATAAATATACATACATTAATCAGAATGGACAACAATTATCCCCCATCCCTGGAAAGGGGTGGGGAACCAATCAATGCAGATTAGCCATAATGCGGCTGTCAAATCTATAATCAATTTTAAAGCATGGGGAGGGGTCAGGTGGACCCATTCCCCCGTTACTCAGGGGAGGGCCCTCGGCCCTCCTCCGAATCGAGGTCAGGGTTGCCATACAGCATGGCTCAGGGTCGCCGAATACCACAACTCTCCCCTCGGAAGGCTGGGAGGGTTTTGTTCTGCCCCACCAGACTTCTGACAGTGGTTGAGGCCTTCGGCTGTTCCTTATGGAACGGTTCCCCCACCCTACGGTAGGGGGGGGGGGGTTCAGGGACGGCTGGCCTTATCGGCCTCAGGGGTGTAGGGACTGTTATTTACAGGGGTTAACAATTCAATGGAATCCTAGTGGTGCTCGGCAGGCTTTTAAAGTTGATGGGCTCCCAGCGTGGGGTAGAAGGTAGAGGCTGGCTTCTGTTGGGCCCGTAGATCGGTGCCAGCGGTTGTCAGGCCACCATGGGGCGCGGACACTGCGGGGCTGGTCAGCAACGGGGCGGTCTGGTTGGCTGTGGCAGCGGCTGGAGCACTGGCTACAAGGTTTACCGTCTGGGCGGCAGCCTGGCCTCCCAAGGGGCCACGGGGGTTTCCACTTACGTTTCCAGAGTTAGGCCCAGGCTTGCCTGGACGGTCATTCCCGCTATCGGAGGACTTCATGGACAACATTTCCACGGCCATTTCCTGGCCAATAGGAATGGCATCCCAGTCCACTGAGAAGTCTCGAGACTTGGCGTGGTTGGCCCTGGCCCTGGCCAAGGCCTTGCGGTACAGAGTTGGGTGATACCGAAATACCTGTGACATCGCATTCAGGGCGGCACATACACCTCCTTGTGCTGCCGCCAGGGAGATAATGGTTAAGTCCCCCAGTAACTTGAGAATCAACAGCAACAAACACAGTATGGCTGCGCCATCTCCCCACTCGTGGATGGCCTGTCTGAATCCAGCCCAGACATCCAGGGTTTCCTCCCCTTCCTCCGCCAGCCTGTCGATATTATAGGACATAATGCCATGGTCTCCTGTGGCTGAACAGCTTCCCTGCTGGACGCAGGAGCCGTACGACAGGCCGGTCAGCATGGCGGCCTTATACGCCGGAAATGACAGTAGCTGCTGCCAATCATTCAGCTCGGCCTGGGAATACAACCCTCCTGAGCTAAAGTTGTCCAGGGTCTCGGTCACCAGCTGTTTGGGCGTTTCCAGCGAGGGCGGCCTCTTCTTAGGGGCTGGAGTTAGCTCTATCCACCCCTCCTCGGCGTGCACAGGGGTAGGTGGAGGAGCAGGGAATCTTGGTGGCGTGACTGCTGTACACCTTGGTCATGGCATCTACAAATCCGGTGGGCTCCACCGGCACCTTGTCCCAGCATTCGTTGCTCTCCCTTACCACATACTTATTACGCTGGCAGGTAAGCTGGAGCAATACATCTCCCCTCAAGATGGAAAACGTGCTCCCCTGGACGCGCACCGGATGCGCCGGGTCCAACTGCTGGAGCTTCCAACAATTTGCCGCCACCTCTTCTGCTGCTGCGCTCCGCATCCGAGTCTCCAGGGTGAATCCGATGTAGGCCGCGTGTATCTGGGCCTGGAGGGGGACATCCACGTCCCTGGCCGATACTCTGGGCAACGCGGCCGCGGCCGGGTCAGATGCCACGAACAATGCTGGGTGGTTGGTGGCATGGGCTTCGAAGTCGCAGTTCACTATAGAGGTGGGGGTAGTCATGTTAATGAAGAATTGTGCCTGATGGTCCACCAAGAATGCATCCATCACCAGGCTGGGCTGGAGGCTGCGGATCAGCCTCAAGGGGCAATCTCTTCCCAGGTGGTCCCACACGTACGTGGCCTCTCCGGTGACGCAGGACAGCTCTGACTGGGGACACGCCAGGGTCAGGTGGTCGGACTGGGACTCCACCCGTCCGTTCTCGACTACATAGGTCTCCTCCTTGACTAGCAGCCTTCTCTCCTGGAGCACCAGCTCATTGCGGTACAGCTGGCCTTCAAAGTCGACGTCCTCTCCTTCACAACCCACCCCCTCGGGGCTGTTTACCAGCGCCCCCACCATGTCAAGGGTGAAGAACAGGGGGTGGTTCAGCTGGAACGTCAATGGCTTGGTCTTGCCTGGCAGGGTGTAGACTCGGTTCCGGGCCAGGTCCTGGCAAGTTTCTGGATCAATCTTGGTTGGCCGCATGAGGGTGGGGACCGACGTCACCTTCAGGTGGCCCCAGACGCCACACCTGAATGTCCACTGGGACACTGTGAGCTGGCAGCTATACCCAGTAGTCTCCTGGATCTTGACTTGTTGCAGGATGTGTACTTCATGGCCTAGAGGCACCTCCTGGTGTAGCGGCTCCTGGCTACACATCCGCTCTTTATTGAAGGCTGTAACATGAGTGGGGTTGGCACAGTCCCACCCTATCAAGACGTAGCTGGCGGTGGGCCACACAGCTGCTAGCAGTAGGCCCCACAGGACCATCCACCAGTGGGAGCACCGGCCGGACGGCCACCATCCTTGTGCGCGCATCTGCGGGTTCTCGGCTGCCAGGTTCACGTCTCTGGTCACAGCGGCTTCTTGGGAAGGGGGTCTGGTTGTCTGTTCCTGGCTAGATATAAATTTCCATTGAGTGTTATCTTTAGACGCCCGGGGCTTCCCTATACCCTCCCCAATGACGGACTGGCAGGCAACCGGCGCCTGGTGGGGCGTCGGCTCCCCTAGCTTCAAAGTGGCCCTTCCCTCTTCAAATGCATGCCCAGTGGCATGGGGCTCTAGTGCGTGTGGCACAGGCTCGCCCTGCTTTACATCCCTCCCCCGCCCTAGGAACTCAGGTGCATGTGGCACAGATGAGTCCTGATACCCACAAATCTCAATTTCCCCAGCCTCAGGTGCGGGGGGCACAGGCAAAGCTGGGGGGTTACAACATGTTGGATACAATACATTTGTTAATTTTAACTTATCCTGACTCAGTTGAGGGTGAGGGACAGCTGGACACAGTTGAGGGTGAGGGACAGCTGGACGGCCAGGGGGCAGACACTCCCGGCTGGCTGGGGGCTCGGGCTGACTGGGGGTGACGGTTGTCACCCCTTCCTCTGCGGCTGCGGGCTTGTTCCGGGGGCCAGGTCTCTCGGCGCCGGCGACGGTTGTCGCCCCATGCATCTGCTTGGGGGTGCGGGGTAGCACCCCTTGGTCTTCACAGGTGGCGGCGACGGTTGTCGCCCCATACATCGGCTTGGGGGTGCGGGGTAGCACCTCTCATCCTTCCCAGGTGGCGGCGACGGTTGTCGCCCCATACATCGTCTCGGCCTCGCTGGCTAGCGCCTCTTGTCTCTCCCACTCGGCGGCCGCGAGGGTCTCCCCGTACATCATCCAGGTGGCGCTGGGTAGCGCCTCTCGTCTCTCGTTGGGGGTGATGGGAGTCACCTCCTCCTTCGGGGGGCTCGGCCTGGCAGGTACCATCATGTTGAGGCCTAGGGGCAGCGGCCGCAGGACTTCTGGCTCCGCGATGTTGGTTGGCTGCACATATTCTGGCCCCATGTGGTTGAGGCTGAATCCCAGGCCGACCCGGTTGGGTTCAGCCGCTCCTCCCAGCACGTTGATCCTTGCTGGTATGGTTCCAAACTGCGGCATTCCTTCCTGGTGGCCCACAGCGCTGGGGGCGGCGGCTTGCTGGGGTGCGGCCGGCGGTGCACCTCCTTCCATGTTGGCTACCTGGGAGCTGGACTTGCCCGAGTTAGCGCCCTTGCCGGCTAGGCGTCTCCTCCCGGCCACCTGGTCCCAGTCAGCCTTGCACTCGGCCGCCGTATGGCCTGCGTAGTGGCAACGTTCACACCGGGCAGGCCGGTCACGGCGGGGCTGGGAGCGGCGCTCTTCTAGGCTGACCTCCTGGGGGGTAGGACAGTCTCTGACCCGGTGGCCTTTCCCATGGCATCGGTAGCAGCGGCCGGGATCTTGGAAGCTTCGTCTGGTGCGACCTTCCCCATCTGGTGGAGACCCGGAGCCAGGGCGCCAGTCTCCATGGGCTCCAAGTCATCATAGTTGGTCAACTGGACGCTGGCCGAGCCTGTGAGCCCGTCGGTCGCGTCCACCAGGCACACACCCTCCTTCAGCTGCTTGGTTATCATGGTCACGGTGAACATGGCACGTCTTGTGTACTCGGGGACCGAGGCGATCTCGTACCCCATCATGATGCGCTTCACGTTGGCGTTGCGGATTCCGCAGTTCAGCTCATCTATGAGGAGTTCCAGGTCTTCATGACTGTATGCCTCCCTGTAGAGGGCGCACTTGGTGGAGATATAGGCCTGGATGGGCTCCATCGAGTGTTGCCTATAGTCCCGGAAGGCTTGCTTCAAGGTCTGGGACTCATAGGCTGGCCGTAACAATATTTCACACTCGGCCTTGACCTGGTCGTAGGTCAAGGCTTGGCCTGCCTCCCCAAACAGGTGGGAGGCCATCTCCGCCGCCTGCCCCGCTAGGGATAGTAGGAGGGCGTTGCGGCGATTCAGCGTGTCATGGGCGGGTACTCTGTAAGCCGCCCATGCCATTTCGAGACGCCTTATGTGGGAGTTCCAGGACTGCTTGGGCGGTCCCCGGTACTCCGCCAGGTTACTTAGCATCAGCTTGCGGTACTCGGCTGGAGCCGGCTGGGGGTCATCCTGGAGCCACCCTTGAAGCTGATCGCCTCCCTGCGCTTGTAGTTGCTCCATATGGTCAAAGGTTCAGCGTCGTGTCGCGAATTTAAGCTGAAACTATAGGCTGCTTACGCTTTCGGTCACTATTCCAACAATTAATACCCTTTGTCACTTGGTTGATAGTTGGGAACACAAATATAAATAGGTATACACTAGGGTTATTTCTCGCTAGTCACTCAGCTTTAGGGTAGGCTGGTAGGTCTGGAAAGTTGTTGAGGGTCTGAACTGCTGTCAGGAACTGATTTAGTTTTCCTTATCACACTGTAGATAGGGGGGTGGAGCTTTGCAATTCCTTGGGATCTATCCTTTGTATGCTATAGAGTAGCTCCCCTCCTTAGTGTGTGTGTGTGTGTGTGGAATACCCCCTCACAATGCGCCTATGCACAGTCAGGGCGCGCGCACACAGGTGAAACTCTCATCTATCCCTCAATCTGCTCTCCCATTGGTCCGTTTTATCCCTTTGTCCGACAGATTTCGTTGCGTTCCGAGCTTCTCTGCGCAACCCGCGTGATGCGCTCCATTCTCCCGGTCTCTGTCTCTGCACGCCAAGTGCGGGGAGAAGGGGTAACGCGTGAGGGGACGGGATAAGGACGCCCTTCCCCAGCGGGGGAGGGAGTGCCGCGGGCCTCAGGTGACTGGGTTATAAAAGTAGGTGGGCTTCTTCTTAATCCTTGGCTTATCAAAATGTCACCTTGGATTATATTCACTTCAATTTATGGGGGGGGGGGGGACCCTCCCCTTCTGTTGGGGTAGAGGGCAGTGTATTTGCCGTGCTGCAGGGTTGGGGGTCCGAGTTTAACAATGTATTGTTATCTCGCACCTGGGTTCTATTTTTGGCTTATCAAAAGTCCCGGTAATTGTTTACCAATCCCTGCCCATAAATCTGTTGTTTAGCCTTCACACCAGGGTGACAATACATAAAATCTGATACAATATCTGCTTTTCTCGGTGGGCGGCTGCGCTGTACCCTCCCAGGATACTTGGGGTTAGCGTAGTTTTTCTCCTACTGATACACTACACTCGTATTTTTGCTCACAGCTCGCGGCTATTTTGCTTGTTTCAGCCAGTCGGCGGCAGGGAATGTCCCGTCCTGCAGCGCTGTGGGTTCAAATCCAGGTGGTGGCGGCAGGGAATGTCCCGTCCTGCAGCGCCGTGGGTTCGAATCCCGCTATCCTTCGCAGTGAGTAATGGGCCTGTTTCAGCCATCTGCAGTTACTTGGCCTGTTTCAGCCAGTCAGCGGGCCTGTTTCAGCCCGTTAACACACAATCCTCCTTTAGATTTCGCGCTCTCCGCGGTTCTCCGTTGGATTTCGCCGCTCTCCTTGGTCTTCCGTCAGACTTCGCTGCTCTCCGCAGCTCTGATTCCGCCGCTCTTCGCGGTCTTCCGTTAGGTTTTGCTGCTCTCCGCAGCTCTGGAGGCCCACTTGGTCTCCTTCTGCTCGTCTTCTGCTGGCTGGATACTATTACCCAGGCAGGTTACTAAGGTTCTCACTTCCACAACTGCCGGATACAGAGTTAGACCTTGCTATCCAGGGTGGGTAATTCAGGTTGCTTGTGTCAGTTTTGCCAGTTTTACTGCTGGGAGTACCTTAGTCTTGTTAGGACGAAAATAGGTCCTAAATAAGTGCAAGACAAAAAAAAAATGTAGAGAAGCTATGCACCTAGCATAAAGAAAATTTTATGGCTTAACACTCCACATCACACACACGCTCAGGGGAATATTTCTTGGATAATACACAGGCAGAACTAGGTAAAGAAAAATCATAAGATGAAAATAGTTACAAAAACTGAAACCTTGTATTTATTTTTAGTTTATATTTTACCTTAAAGGCCTAAGTATAAAAGAGAACTTAGAAATATTTTGACACACATTCTCCTTAAAGATTCCAAGTGTAAAACACTTGTATTTATCTTTAGTTTAGTCTTTACTCTAAAGCCCTAGGTATAAAAGAAAACTTAGAAATATTTTAATATACTTTTTCCTTAAAGATTTCAAGTGCTAGAACACTTGTATTTATTTTTAGTTTAGTCTTTACTCTAAAGCCCTAAGAATAAAAGAGAACTTAGAAATATTTTAGCTTACATTCTCCTTAAAGATTCCAAGTGTTAAACACTTGTATTTATTTCCTAGTTTATACTTTACCTTAGAGTCTTAAGCATATATAAAACTTAGAAACAATTTCAACTTAAATTTTTCTTAAAGCTTAAAATACCAAAAGACTTGGTATAAATATAATATTCTAAATCTAAGGGCATAGTCTTTAAGTAGTATTCATTTCATACAGTATATGTTCTGGTTATATTTACCAGGTATCTTATCCATTGTAATAATATTTCTAATTAGTATACACTTGTGTGCTTGAATATTTTACCTTTTGTGGTATATATATTTTACTTTCTAATCAGATATTTGTTTTGTATAACTGTAAGAAGTAAAATAAAAGAAAAGAAAACTTAATCAAATTTTACCTTTGTTGATTTATTCATTTATCTCTTTTTCTCTACTAGTACATAGTGGTACATTCTTGTATCTTCTTATCCACTTTAAACTTGGTAAAAACTTGAAATTTGCTTTGATCTGTTTGTTTGGTCTGTACTGCACCTCTCCCGTTTCCGAGCCGCCTTATTTAACACCTTAATAAAGAAAAAGAATATTAGAAAATTACAGTCTTAAAACTTTTGTGGCAGGGAAGTTTTTGTTTACACCTAAGGACTTTTTTTCTTGCTACTCAGGGATAATATACCACTGAACCAACGAGCTATTTAACTAACAAATTAAAGTCTAAAAAGAAATTATCTGACAACACCTTAACATAAATTTTTCTTTTCTCTGAGTAGAAATCAAATAGAGTTTTCTCTATCTTGCTTGATAAAGGAACATACCGCTTTTACAGTCTCAGCTGTGCGTCTGCTCTACACTTGTGTTTGCCGTAATCTCACACAGCTGTCACCAAGTTGTGGTAACCGCCTCGGTTTAATGGCCGTTACCCAAGTTCAAATGATTACGGCAGTGCAACAGACGTGGACACGTATAACTATAGAGAAGCTGGGCTTCTCTAGCTATCACCTAATAACAAACAGAATCTATTCAGATGTTACTTTATTCAGAGTCTAAAGGTTACTGATTTATAATACAACAAATAATAAATACACAGATTGGAATAATTAATACTAAATCAAAGTTCAATTTAAATATACATACATTAATCAGAATGGACAACAATTATCCCCCATCCCTGGAAAGGGGTGGGGAACCAAACAATGCAGATTAGCCATAATGCGGCTGTCAAATCTATAATCAATTTTAAAGCATGGGGAGGGGTCAGGTGGACCCATTCCCCCGTTACTCGGGGGAGGGCCCTCGGCCCTCCTCCGAATCGAGGTCAGGGTTGCCATACAGCATGGCTCAGGGTCGCCGAATACCACACTTACACTCTACAAGTGATAATGTTCGTTTGTCCATCCATTTCAGAGCTTCGTTTTTTATGTTGTCATCCTTGTCCTATAAAGTTGAAATAAAGTTCGAGTAATATATCAGCTAAAGAGATTAAAGTATAAAGTTGTGGAGTCCACTTGACAATTTAAATGTCATCATGTATTACAATATAACAAACTAGCGGCTTCGCCCCTAGCCTCTAGGGGCTTCGCCCTATGAAGTAATGGGAAGTCAACCCTTCTAAATAGAAATATTCAAAAAAATTATTCTTTGTTTAATTACTCTGTGGTAAAATTAAACCCAGCTTGTGCGTTTTATGCACAAAAATTTTAATTTGTACAAATTAAACCCAGGTTGTTTGCCGTATACACAAAAATTTCAATTCGTAAAAATTAAACCTAGGTTGTTCGAATACACAAAAATTGAAATTAAAAAAAAAACATTTAAATTTTTTTTTGGGGGGGGGAGGGATTCGTGGGGACTTCGCCCCATGTTGAAGTGGGGTTCCCCCACCCCAATTACTGGTTTTTGTTTACAAAAATTTAAAAAAATTAAAAATTTTGGAAGTGGGAATTTTTTTATTTTTTGGGGGGTTGGGGTGTCCCACCCCCCAAGAAAATAGCTTAAAACCACCAGAGGACCAGTAGGTATATTCCCAGAAGGGTTGAGCCCAATTTGATCAACAGTTACTAAGATTTTACAAAAAATGTAAAAAAAATCTTTGGGGGGTGGTTTTTTTATTTTTTGGGGGGGTTGGGGGTGTCCCACCCCCCAAGAAAATAGTCTAAAACCACCACAGGACCAGTAGGTATATTCCCTGAAGAGTAGAATCCGATCGGTTCAGTGGTTACCGAGATCTTAAGGGACGGACGGACAGACAGACGGTCAGACGGACAGACATCAAGCTACTTTGTATTATAGATGATAACAAAACTTAATAAAATATATTTTTTTAATTGCGAATCTACTCTTTAAAAATCTAAATATCTTGTTTTTTTGTTACGATTAAAGAACTTTTATTTTCTTCAGGGCTCAGCAGCCGCGCCTCAACCTCGCATAAGCCTCAAATTTACACCACTTAAGTGCAAAAAAATATAATTCTAAAAAGATAGATTGTCTGTTTATGAACGGGTTTAGACATCGAGCCTAATTTTAAACTTATAATATGATGATATCACTGAGACTTATGTACATGCGGCTGATGCGCGGATGCCGAGCATTGATTTTCTCAATTACTATTTCTAATTTTTATGAAGTCTATACATGTTCGGCTGTTCCTGTTTGCCATATTGTTTAATGCTTTGAATATTTTATCCTTGTCGTTTTGACCATTTATTGAAATCATAATTGTAACCGTCTGCAGCAGTTTTATCATTGTTTGCAGCCGCTGAAGATGTGACCGCCAAAAATCCACAGCTTTTGTCGGGTTATCAGTTTTCTTCAAATTTTTAGTATTGTATTGAATTCCGACTAAACCCCTAGCATTTAAAAGGAAAGGAATATAGTCTAAAACCATCCAAAGATTGTCAAATTATACCAGGATCTACATTAACCTTGCCTTAAACTCAATCTTAAGGTCAAACTTAAAACATATCCTACGGTCAGGGAAAACAACATTAAAGAACGTAGAGTAATGATGCATTTAATATTAAAAATTATTTATAAGTATTGGCATAAATTTCTTTAAAGTTAATAATAGGATGACTTTTTATATTGTATAAAATATTGTTTTTTAAAACTAAAACATACAAAAAAAACACATATTGACATTTGAAACTGCTATTTATGATTATAGAGCTTATACGGTTTTTATATTATACCCATTTGCTACTGGAATCATTACGCCAACATTAGTTCAATTCTAATATGTCTAAATTTTAAAAAAAGGCTAACCGGACGTACGGACCAACCAAATGCAGAAAATTTTTAAATTAACTTTAGAAAAAAAACATATGATCAAAAATGTATTTCATATAAAAATTGGTCGACACAATATATGTACATACATATTTATAATAACATTTTGAAATAAAAAAACAATTTAAGAAAAAGTTAAATTTTTCAGTCAAATATTCACTTTTGCGCTTTAACGAATACAGTTTTTTAAAATTATGTTTTATTGCTTTTTTGTATGAACACGAGAACAATTTTGTTTCTAAGTAGCGCAACATTTAAATAATTTCGTATTTTAAAGATATACTCGAATTTATATGGTTTGTCGGTACACAAAATATGATTGTTAAATTATGTAGTAACTAGCGGCTACACCTCTCTAGGGACACTTTAGGTAAGGGGAGGAGGGAGGGGGGTGTATCGACCCCCCCCCACACATTTTTTGTTTTAGTTTTAAAAAGAAAGATTTTTTTGTTGATATGTGATATTTTTTCTAGGTGAGATTTTCATAGCTATTATATATGAAGTACCTTCCTCAAAAATAATAAAAATCCCTCACTGGGCCTGTAAGAAGCTTTACTATATTGGTTTAGTGGTTAGCGAGATTCTTCGCTACACATACACACACAAAAGACGAACAGACAGCCATCCTACTACTTTATTTAATGACTAGCGGCTTCGCCCCTAGCCTCTAGGGGCTTTGCCCCAAGAGGTTTGATCGAACCAATTTTCGTATTTTAGATTTTAAATAAAAAAGAAAAAGAAAAAAAAATTTTGGGGGGGGGAATTTTGAACACAGTAATAGTGTCTGACTGATTATGACGTAACAAAAAAAATTAGCCAATGAGAGGCCACTATAAATTTTACCATTGGTCAATAACGGCCTCTCATTGGCTAATTTTTTTGTTACGTCATTATCAGTCAGACACTATTACTGTGTTCGGGAATTTTTTTTTTTTTTTTTTGGGGGGGGGGTTAGTCGACCCCACTATTTCATTTTTAGTTTTAAAAAGATTTTTTTTTTTTTGGGGGGGGGGTATTTTTCATTTTTGTGGGGGTTGGGGGTGTCCTACCCCCAAGAAAATATTTATAAACCTTCCCGGAAACTATGAGAAGCTACCCTGTAAAGGTGAACCCGATCGGTTACAAACAGACAAACAAACACACAAACAAACAGACAGACATCGTTCTACTTTGTATCATAGATTTAGTAATTTAAATAATTATTGTCTTGAACTTTCAAAATATACAACTTAATATGACTTACTTAGTCTAGGGATCTAAAGGGATACTGGTTAATTGATGTACATCCCCAATGATGATAAACATAACCACCCCTTCTGTAGATTACAATTAGTGGTTGAAACGTTGGGACACTTAACTTATTTAATCAACCAATTAAAATTTAATAAAAGTCCTCAAAGTTGTTAAGCTAACGAATAAGAAAACTTTAGGGACTAGTGTAATAAACAGGTCAATGACCCCTCCCTCCTGTACTTATTCTGAAGTAATGCAGGATAAACGAACAAATTCTTGTCAAAGAATAACACGCTGCTAATTTTTTTTTAATAATGATTATTGAAAGAATATATATTTAACTATTGATTAAGATTAGTGAACACTAAATTCCAGATTGGGCCACCTCGTACATCTGAAATAAAAATACAGATTTGTATTAAAAACTTGATTTGATTCGCATAATTAAAATGTTTAGGGGATATTTTAAGAGTTTCTTCTTTGTATGATCAAGAGAAGGGCGGGTAGATCATGAAATAGATTTAAACCTTCCCAAGGATATTTATAAAGCTTAATCGAAAAGTACAACCAATTCGGACCAATAATTTGCGGTAAGCTTCAGACAAAAGACCTTACAACTTCATTATTATGAAATGGTCCCCACAAAGTTTGTGTTCATTAATCTAAAGAGCCCTAAAATATAATAGGAATTAGTATTTAAAGAATCAGATGAATAGGTTAATTTTAACCTACAAAAATTTGTTGTCAAAAAAAGTAAAAAAATCAGCTTGTTTAAAATGGACATACGGACTTTCTGGTAGCAATTATAGAGTTGCTGTGCGTTCTAAAAATCGATAGGACATTTCTAACCTGTTCAAGTTAACGAAAAGAGCTAACTGTAACGGACGAACGGACGTACAGACGAACTCTAATTATAGAAAAGCTTCGCTTTTAAAACGAACCAATTTTATCACGTTTAATTTAATTAAGATACTTTAAGAAAGATAGGAAGGTAAAATTATTTTTTCTTCTTATTATCTAAAAGTATTATGGTTTTGTTATTGTTGTGCTATTTATTGATACTAGAAAAATAGCTTAAAACTATCCCAAGACCTAAATCTGAAATTGAAATAGCCTAAAACCATCACAGAACCAATGTGAAGCTTACCTTAGAAAACACAATAGGTTTTGTATAAGTTATTGATGTTTTAAGCTGCAGACAATAAAACCTTACTATTTTATATAAAAGGAAATAAGTAAAAACGGAAATTTAAAAAAAAAATACCTTTGATTTTTAATTAAGTTGAGCAACTGTTTTTGGTCCTGTGCTGTATCTTTTAACAAATTTGCAGTTTCTTGAAAAAAAATTAATAATATATTAGTCTATGATTGTACATAATAATTCTGGCTTTGCCTCTAGCATCTAGAGGTTCGGTATTCACATTAGTGGAGTTGAATAGAATAAATGTATTCGTGTTTGTTTGGTATAAAAATGACATTAATTCGACGCTGTGTTATTTTACTCGTTTATCCTAGAAACTAAGAGTTTGTGTTTTTTTTATTAACAGCGTATAGTGTCCAATAAAAAATGACGTCATACAATACAAATAGCCAATGATAGGCCAGTATAAAATTTACCATTGGTCAATTATAATGTATACCTGTCTATATTTGGTCATCTGTAATGTATGACGTCATTTTTATTGGACATTTAGGTCTCTCTTTTTATTTCAGTTCTTTTAGGGTTTGTTTCTATATTTTTTTTCTAGATTGGGTTTTACAAACCTTCTAAGCCCAAGCTTCTCCAAAAAAAAATCTACAAAAGGCGTAATTTTGTTTAACCAAGTTAAGGATGTAGGTAAACAAAATTTTCATCCATTGCCTTATTAATTAAGTTTACTGTTCTGATAACAAAACAACATTAACAATCATAGAGTTGCCACGCATCAAAGTTTACAAGAGTCTGTTGAGTGCTAACTGCTTATAGTAAAAATAAAACAAACGATAAAATATACCCACCTCCCCCCCCCCCTCATATTTTCAATTTAAAAAAAGTGTAAGAGGTTATAAGTTATTGGTTGACACGTTTGAACACTCAATTTAATGCTCCACTACCAATCAAAATTCACTAAAGTCCCCAAAGTTGTTAAGCCAACAATTAAGAAAACGTTATTATAAAACTATGAGGACTAGTGTAATAAACAGCCCATAGTCCCCTCTCTCTCTGATAAACTTTTGATTATTTACCTTGATTATCTAGTGTTGAACAAAGTTGGCTTGTCCAGCAGTTTCTGTGTAATGTGAACGCCTTTTTCCACTAAAAAGTAATTATTTGGTAAAGCATTACTTCCGCAACATTAAAAATCTCCACAAGCGCAAATTTTTATGACAGCACAAACTGCCCAATTTCTTTAAATTTACTTTAATCATTTATTAATCCAACCTTTCTAGGTATTTTTTTTTATTTTTGCCTTTTTTTTGGTAATATTAAAGACTTTGGGGATGTCATGACACACCAATTAATTTTACAATATCACCAAATTTTGACCGATGAAAATAGCACTAGTCAAAATCAATGAAAGAGTTTTTTAAATATAACAATATTCTGTCAATTCTTATTTGTTTTAAGTAAGATCTTTTCATTAATTTATACATGTTAGAATTGTCCTATCGATTTCAAACTTTGCATGATGATTCCTAAAACAGTTAGGTAGAATTAAAGAACCATAGCAACTCTATACTCGTAACCATAATGGTACGTCCTAAAAGGCAAGCATGTACATTGACATTATCCTGTATTTAAGTAATTTTTAAAACAAATTTACATATTTGTTATGACTTACATTTAAATAAATTTACATATATTCTGCTTTTTCGGTTGTTACACTCTACAAGTGTTAATGTTCGTTTGTCTACCGTTTCAGAGCTTGGCTTTTATAGATGTTATCATCCTGTTTTAAAATATATTTGCTATTGTCAGTGTCTAAAATTTGTGGTATAGCAGCTGCACTATAATTATTTGGTCCAATTACAACTCCAATACAAGATTAGGGTTGGTTGGTCACAGGGATAGGTCACTGCAAAATTATCTAATCCTTCCTTAAATTCAAAACGCCCCCAGAATAGATTATTTAAGTTAAAGGTAAATTTTGAGTTTTCGGACAAAATTGCATAAATACTAAAGACGTCAAAATTGTTCCAGCAATGTTAATGAGAGTATTTAAGGGCAATGCATTCACCCATGTACAACTCATCAAAATGTGATGCAATTAATTTGTTTTCATATTCTGCCTACCTGGTGAACATTATCGGGTTTACGGCTATTTTTAGTCAGTCTATAATTATCTATTTGCCTACCTATAACCTATCTGTCTGTCTATAAATGTTTGGCATTATTTTTGGCATGAAAGTAATTAGATATGTATCTTTAATCAGAATAGAAGTGTTGTAAATATCTCCAAAATATTTCAGACAACTTATCTCCACATTAAGATTTTTTGTCTGAAGAGAAAGATCTCAGAAATTGCTCAGGAAAGACCATAAATGTCATGAAGGTGCTTTTAGGCCTTTTTTCTGACCTCCCCAACCTCCCAAGAGGCTAGGGGCGATGCAAATACGTTTAAATCGCAATCCTACATCAGCAAGGAATACATTTTAGCTAAACTACTCTACAATTGTAAGCCCATCAATGCTTTTACTTTTAACTGCTTTTTGGCCTTTAACTGTCTTTTTGTAAATATTCTCTGTACTAATTAAAAATTTGATTACTGACATATCTAAATAATAATGATGACCCTATAAATATTTTTTTTCTGAACTATATAAGCATTCAAGTGAGATGCTTGGGATCGGTATAAGAACACAGTGGTGCAGGGATAGGATAATTTACAAGATAATTCCCCAAAAGTATGTCTAAACATGGTTGTTTACCCTTCCCCACTCAAAACAATTTTGGGGTGACATAGACACCCCAAAATTTTTTAGTACACATAAAAAAAACTGTTATATGTAAATTAATTGAACTATCTTTATCCCCACTTTGACTGATAGATAAAACTAAAGGTTTTTAGGTCGGGGTTTTAACATGTACAGGGACAAAAGTTCATCGCTTTAAATCGCATAATATCATGTAATCAAAAAGCAATTAGATAGACTTCCTGGGAAGTTTACCCACTCCCCCCCCCAAAAAAAAAAAAATATTCAAAAATATATTTCCTTCCTACTACCTATCAAATAAATAACTCCCAAAAAATACTCTCTTTAGTAAATGTAATGATATTTATGCCTATTTGTAATATTTTTTTAGTAGGGCATAACATCACCTATCCCCCCCCCCCTCTCCAATAGAAACAAGAAAAGTTCTTTGTCTCTAGTGATTAAAATGTGTGAAGATCTGTCCGTGCTGGTGGGAATAATTAATGTATAGATAACAGAGAAGTGCATGGAATAAAATTTTAAATCCAATCCCTTTCTCACCTCATTTTTAGGGCGCGGCAGCAGCAGTCGTGGCAGGCAGCCTTTCTTTTGATATGATTATCAGTTGCATAATAAATCAAACTATATTTTACTGCCACTTTTAATCTCAATTTTTTTGTTCAGTCGTAGCTACCGATGCCTTCAAAATCATTTATCTTAGCTCATGTTAGCTCATTGGTTAAATATCATAAACTAGTCAGTTTCAATGTTAGACTTCTCAACCCTGTCTGCCTGTGTGCTTAAACCGATATGGTTCTCATTCAGTTTTTATATGTCAAGGAAAAGTTTATAACAATTTTAGCCTCTAGGGTCGCTAGTATATATAATAGTCATTTATCAATATCGCTTTAAATACGATAAATATAGGTACATTACTTCGGTAAACATTTTATAATTGGCCAGAACTCAGAAAACTAATTAGGCCTGTTTCTGAATTTCTAACATTAAGTCAACAAATATGTTTGACAAGAATGCAAGAATTCATAGAAATTAGAATCAGGTTTTGACAGACATGGCCTTAAATGTAAACTCTAAAAGTGGAAAAAGTAGAGAAATCAAGGTAAAATTGCAGCTGTTTAATTTTCAAAAAAAATAGTCGAGATTCTCCGACATATTAGTTGCCAAATATTTTCAAAAAAGTTTTGCTGATTTGATGACGGGTTGTAACAGTTACATGTTACATACTGTTAAAAAATTGCCACGTATTTAATATTATTTTTTAATTGTTAGGAGTGAAGCTAAATCAAACCAATCATTCAAACCAATACACATTTCTTTTCGACATATACATTAATGTGTATCTAAGGAACACAGACAAAAAAAATTAATTTTACCTGAAAATAAGCAGAATACATTATTGGATGCTCGTTAAGATAAACTAAAATTTAAAAATGTATATTATTCTTTACAATAAAATTGTTTAATTAATTTAAATTAATTAAGATCTAATTTAAAAAAATCCTTATTATCATTAAAAAATATAGGATCATGGAAATAAAACGAAGAGGCGGGTTCTGACGGATTTTCACAGTAGCTTTTCTCCTATTTAGAGTCCCTGCATTATCATTAACATTTACCTAACCTAACTTAATCAAAAAAACGACGAAACCCGCTACTTCGTTTTCTTTCCATGATCTAAAATATGTAATATGTTTCAAGGTAATTATATTATTCTTTCTAAAAAAAGAATAAAACACAAAAGAGATGATTAAAAAGACAAATTTCAAAAATTAGATTTTCTGTTGAGAATCTACTCTACAAATAATCCGCGTCACTCTGTATGACTCTGTAGAGTTTTTCAGGTTTTCCCTTTAAAATAAATGTTTTTATGTTGCCATAATGGTTAATGAAGAGGTAAATGGATGGGAAGGAAGTGAGAATTTCAGGGAACACTACCGACAGACAGACAAAAACAAACATTCATAGAGTATCTTCGCCACTTAAAATGTAAATACTTACTGATAAAATGAGCAAGATGCTGTGGGGATTGAGCCATGGCGTCTATGTAGGAACCCGGGGGCAATATTTCTCGGTAATCCAACCCACCTAAAACAAAAATAAACAAGGATGACAACATCAATAATAAGCAACGCTCAAGAATTATAGATGGACATCCAGAAAAAAAAATGAACTATAGAGCAGTGTCGATCTAGCACCCCAACCAATACATCTTAATGAAACTTGATGAAAGTTTTAAGCCGTCTATATTTAAAAATACGAAAAAACCATGAAAACTTAAAAATCTAGTAATCGATACAGCATCACAATTAATTGATAAAACTTAGTATAAATATGAAGAATGTGAACTTATTTAATCCCTGAAAATTTCATTGGTCTATCACATGTCCCCCGAAACGTTTCAGGCGGAAAGACGGACATTTTAAATTATAAAGTAGCTTCGCTAGAAAGTTAAACTATTCTACTGCTGCTGCAACAAATGTTGGTTGTCTGTTGGATGTTAAAAGTAATATAAATCTAAGGAGCCAGCCAGAGCAAAACAGTCATAATGGAGGATGCCCCAAGGTCCTTTGACGATATGCTGCAGTCCAAATTGAACATATCCTATTGTTTGTAGGGGGGCTGCTCTATAACTGGAGTCTTTCTGAACTTCACTCTATGACTTTGTCACTTATTAGAATAATGAATAAGTAATAAGTATTTACATTTTTTTGCAGATGTTATTTTTTCAATTCCAATAAAGATTATGGACTATCAACCCTTTTATGTCATGATTTGTGATTTATTTACAATGCCTTTAAAAACTATTTTCCACTAGTGGGCCCTTTGCTTGAAGGGGGGGGGGGAAGTCTGACGTACGTAGTAAATTACTAAGTACATGCCGAATTATAGGACCCCCAATTACGATAAACAAAATAATCTCTTCTTAAGATTTAAATTATTGATGAAGAAGTTTGGACTCTAAACGTTTGTACCTACCCATCAAGATTTGTGTTATAAAACTTTAGGTACCAGTATGAGTCCAATGCTCCTTAATCCATGACTAGAATTTTATTTGGTTTTGCATTTCTAAAATAGTTTAATTGAATAAATCTAACTGTAATATTTTGTAACGAATGCAATATTAAAATATTACACGTTGTCAATTTTTTAGATGACATAATTCTAAATATAATAAAGTAAAGTACAATTCATTATAAAAATTTAAATACTTGCACTTCCTCAATTTAAATTTTGCAAAATATAATGATTTTAAATTCAAATTTATTACAATAACTTTATTTTATGTTAAAAAATTTAATAGAGGGGGAGGGGTTAAATGACTTTTAAGTGGGTCTTTGAATATCAACCAAGAGCGTCGTAAATTGTAACACAGAAAAGTCTCTACAAAAGAGCAGAAAGCAATTTGCCAGCAGACGAAAAAAGTTCTCAACACTGGAACCAGGTAGTTATCTAGAGTTTTAAATCGGGATTTGAGATGCCAAACGTTATTCTTAGGTCAAACTGTTAAAAATTTCAATATTTTGCTCTAAACAAGGACGTTTAAGTCCAAAGAGGCGAAGCGAAGAGGCCCAAAAATAAGAGTATTAGAGAAAACAAAATGAAGCCCTAGTATTTGTAAGAGACCGTGTTTATAAAACTTTGGGTACCGGACCGGGTATCATTTACAGTCAAATTACCTCCATCACTAAGGTTGGCGTTATAAAGATAGAAATTATGTTGTATGTAGAAATTGTTAAAATAGGTAAAATCTAGAATATGTAGGACGTATATAAAATATAGAGATGCACTAAATTTAAATATAAACAGGTAAATGCGGATTTTGTATAGAATAAAGAAATCAACCATTTTAGTTGCTGCCTTGTTTTCAAGATGACGTAGTGAAGTTTATCATTTCGGACTATATATTAGGTTAATTAACGGATCAGTAATATTTGACATAAAATCACTTCACATAAATTCATTTCACATAAAACATTTCACATAAAGTATCATTTGACATAAACTCATTTCACATAAAGGTACACTTTACATAAAAACGTTTCACATAAACTCATTTCACATAAAGGTACATTTGACATAAAGGTACATTTGACATAAAGGTACATTTGACATAAAGGTACATTTGACATAAAGGTATATTTGCCATAAAGGTACACTTCACATAAAAACGTTTCACATAAAGGTACATTTCACATAAAGGTACGTTTGACATAAAGGTACATTTCACATAAAGGTACATTTCACATAAAGGTACATTTGACATAAAGGTACACTTCACATAAAGTTACATTTCACATAAAGGTACACTTCACATAAAGATACATTTCACATAAGATACATTTCACATAAAACCATTTCACATAAAGGTATATTTGGCATAAAGATACACTTCACATAAAAAAAATGTATATTTTACATATGGATAAACTACACAAAGAAAAAAACGTTTCACACAAAGATACATTTCACATAAAGATACATTTGGCATAAAGGTACATTTCTCATAAAGGTACATTTGACATAAAGGCACATTTCCCATAAAGGTACATTTGACATAAAGGTACATTTCTCATATAAACATTTGACATATATTTTACAAAAAAAAAACGTTTCATATAAAGATATATTTAACATAAAGGTACATCAAAAAGGTACATTTCCCATAAAAACATTTCACATAAACATTAAGGTACATTCCATTGCAAAAAACGCGATCTGTGGTTTATTTAAATGTCCATTTATTTAGCAATTTTCAAGAATGTCAAGTGTGGGAAAATTTTTAGAATGTGGGAACCATTTATTTTGATTTAAATGGTACATATGATTTTCATTGAATTTCATTTTTTGGAAGTGTGGGAAAAAACGGGAGAAAAAAAATGTTTAAGTATAAAGAAATGTTCTATCAGTTTCAAACCTTTTTCATTCGATAGATCATACTGACTTTGGAAAACCTGTCAGACCGATTTTTGAAATTCAATCTGTGAAAAAAGATATTCAAGTTTTAATTTTTTGTTTTGAAAATATTATTTTACATGTATTGACGCCATCTTGGATTATGATAATTTTTTTTTGTTAGAAGATTTTTTTTCTAAAATATTTTTAAAAAATTAACTTTTTACAATAAAAAAATCTTTGAACTTAAATTGACCAATAATTCAAAGATTTTTTCTCTTTGATTTGGAAGATATTTTATGATTTTTATTTTTAATGTCAAATAAAAACACAACAGTGAAAAAAATGAAAATTAAATGAAAAAACGTTTTATGATTTTATTCAAGAAATTATTTGCTAATATCACCTTTTTGTTGCAATAGAATGTTATTTAAGCAAACAAAATTTAGCATAAATGGATATTTAAATCCCAAGGTATTAAATGCAAAAATTTGTTTGCTTAAATAACTCATTTAAAATAAAAGTACTCTTCAAATGAAAATAAAATTGACATAAAGGTACATTTCATATAATCACATAAAATCATGTTTTTTTCTTCAAAATATTTTCAATGAAAAAAAAACTTCCAAATTTAAGAATGAAAATCTGTTAAACGTACTTTTTTGTACTGGTACCCAAAGTTTTATGATGGTACCCAAAGTTATATACTGGTTTCCAAAGTTTTATACTTGTACCCAAAGTTTTATACTGGTACCCAAAGTTTTTACTGGTACCCAATGTTTTATACTGTTACTCATGACAAATTTATGTGAAATGTATCTTTATGTGAAACGTTTTTATGTGAAAAATTCTATAATGAGAAATTTTTTTTATGTGAAATGTATCTTTATGTGAAATGTACCTTTATGCCAAGTGTACCTTTATGTCAAATGTACCTTTATGTCAAGTGTACCTTTATATCTAATGTACCTTTATGTCAAACATACCTTTATGTCAAATGTACCTTTATATTATATGTACCTTTATATCAAATGTTTCTTTATGTGAAACGTTTTTATGTGAAGTGTTTTATACTGGTACCCAAAGTTTTATACTGGTATCCAAAATTTTATCCTGTACCCAAAATTTTATTCTGGTACCTAAAGTTTTATACTTGTACCCAAAGTTTTTACTGGTACCCAAAATTTTTACTGGTACCCAAAGTTTTATACTGGTACCCATGACAAATGTTTTCATGACAAATTTATTTGAAATGTATTTTTATGTGAAACGTTTTTATGTGAAAAATTCTTTAATGAGAAAATTTTTATGTGAAATGTATCTTTATGTGAAATGTACCTTTATGTTAAGTGTACCCTTATGTGAAATGTACCTTTATGTGAAATGTACCTTTATGCCAAGTGTACCTTTATGTCAAATGTACCTTTATGTCAAGTGTACCTTTATGTCAAATGTACCTTTATGTCAATCGTACCTTTATGTCAAATGTACCTTTATATCATATGTACCCTTATGTCAAATGTACCTTTATGTGAAACGTTTTTATGTGAAGTGTACCTTTATGGCAAATATACCTTTATGTCAAATGTTTTTATGTCAAATGTACCTTTATGTGAAGTGATTTTATGTCAAGTGTTTTATGTGAAATGAATTTATGCCAAATGATATTATGTCAAATATTACTGATCCTAATTAACACCCATCAGACAGCCAACTCTTTGATTGCACGACCTTTGTCTGGAAGTCCTAATTGTGCATGGTAAAGATTTGCGCCTGTTTTGGGGCAAGACATTCCCCCTACTCTAACTATTATGTCGCGCACCTGATCAGTCATAGGAACCATTTTAAGGGCTTTAGTTATGACGCGGTGTTAAGTCGAGATTAGAACTTATTACATTCATATCTCCTTACCAAACAAAGTAATAATAATTCAAGATGCTTAGTTAAAAATGCATACTTTAAGTCGATTAAGTCGGGCTTTTAAAAATCATATTATTTTGAAAAAAGTTGAACAATCATAATTTTTAAAAGGGACATTCAGATTTTAAAACAAACACAACCCTAATTATAGAAAAGCTTCGATTTGTAAAATAAATAATAAAATAGAAATATGTATCAAATGCATTATAAAGTAAAATACGCAAACTATTTTTCAAACTAATTTAGAATAAAAGAAATTTAGGTTATGAAATCAAATTTAAGCTTTTGAATGAATATGTTAGCTAATATTAGACAATCATAACTAAACTTTCAGAAATATAAAGAGAAAGAAAGAGAGGGAGAGAGAGAGAGAGAGAGAGAGAGAGAGAGAGAGAGAGAGAGAGAGAGAGAAGGAAAGAAAATTTTGAATACCTGAAAATTATTTGAATAAGTGAGAAATTTGCATTTAGTTTGTTTGAATAAATTATATGTAGAAGTATTTAGTGAGCCCTGGATACCTGGTACAGTTCTACATGCCAGGGAGGGAGGGAGGGCACATTAGGATGCTTATTACACTAGTCCCCAAAGTTTTATAATAACGGGTTTTTTTTTTTTGCTAGCCTAATAATTTTGGGTACTTTTATTGAATTGGTTAATCCATGAAGTTGAGTGTCCAAACGTTTCAACCACTAATTATAACCTACAGAAAGGATAATTTTGTGTATAATTATTTGGAATCTATATCAATTTGTCGGACAGTTTTCCATTGTCTTATCCCTTTAGATCCCGGGGGTTCATACTACTTTGTTTGTTCCAGCTCATTTTGTCAAGGTCTACAACAGTTTGGTACTCAAATGGATTCCTGTGTTTTGGGTGAGATATCTTATTTTTTACATAAATTGAACATGATGCCCCTGGGATGGGAGGGAAGGGGAACTTAACCCTGTGGGGCTACCCTAACCCAATATGACCTATCCTAAGGTGAAACAATAATAAACAGAAAAAAAATAAACCTCCCTTATTTTCAATTTATTTCAAATTAGGCGTTTGTGGAGGCCAGTGCTCGCCGAACACTTTGAGGGAAACCTCTTTTGTTCAATGAAGATCTTTTTGCAATGAGCTATTCTTCCCTACCAGTACATAATGATGTACATTTAATAATTTAAACCAGACTTTAATTGTGCTGTTTTCATTGCAAAGAGTTGAACTCATGATCAAATTTATTCCTCATAATTTGTCTTTAAAAGTAACAGTTGGAACTCGAATTTCTCAGTCGCAATTCTTTCACACAACTTCCCCTTAATTGTGCAAGAAGGGTGATAATTGGGTAGTTTGGATACTCAATAGTCAAGTACATAATATCAGTACAACCCTTACCCAAACTTCTCTTTGGAGAGCGTCATTCATTACGGTGACTAAATTCTGACACCTACCATACTCAGCGAGTGTGAGGTAATAAAGAGTAGGTTCCTTGAGACAGCGGGTCAAGTAATTGTACTTGAGCGTGGACCTTGAGCTGGCCCTGGTGTTAGCATACAAAAGTGTCTCGTCCTACTCCATGACTACTTAGGTCCATACACTAAGAAACTTTGGCTACACACACAGTGGTTTATCTAATCAACAATTTACAGTTTAAAGTTTCCTCCCATCCTAAAAGACAAAAATGCCTTTGTTTACCTAACTGTACAAACTATTCAGTCCTTTGAATTCATATGCAGGGACAGGCAGATACAAATTTGGGGTTAATAAAAGTTTAGATTTTTAACCCAATGTTTAAATAGGAGAGGGAGGAAGATATAAAAAATAAATTAACGAACTTTCAGAATACATCGCCATGTTACGTAATGTCAAATTTACAAGGATGAAAAATTCCTTTAATATAAGTTTATATCAAGAAATATAAAAAATATTCCGCCCATGATATTTTTGTACTCTGCTACTTATGGAATGTCATTCTTGTTTCATTACTTCCCTTATCATTGGTATCATTAATGATTACTAGATTATGGTTAGGTTATGCCAAGTAGCTCCCATAAGACAAAGTGTCACTTTCAAGACTTGGGCTTGCCTGTGGAGGTTAGGCTGGCCTATGTGGCCGTACAAAATCTTTTACATAACTTCTAACATCCAACCGTTGTGAAACTAATGATAATCAATTAATTACTAAATAATACATAACTTGTAAGAGTATGGCAATCAGTGGCGTGCACAGGGTTTTGCAAGGGAATGCGTGAAGCACACCCAAAAAGTTTGACACCCCAAAATCAAAATCACATTACCAAAATTCTTAAAATTCCTTAAAGCATTTTTTGACTGGTAAATTGCCACAAGAAGCGCCCAATTTTTTCACATCCTCTTGAATTTAAATGAGATGTGACACCTATAGGGGTGCATTTACATACACCTCCCAAATAAACCTTTTGCAAGCCTCTGATGGCAATAAATAAAACATAAAAAAAGTAAATTGCACCTACCAAAAACAACAGGTAGAAGATTTGATTCTAGAATATTCCAGATGCTACCAGACACATAGTCTTGACAAATATCACTCTCAAACACCAAAATGAACTTGTAAAATCTGAAAATTTAATTAGTTTTTGCAAATTTAAAAAAAACTAATTGGATGACGTTTTAATTTAAATTCATTTGTTTAGTTATTTGAATAATGTATAAAGATGGAATATCATATCTTTTTATTTATAAACTAACTGATTTGTAAAGAATTAAACGATGAAACACTGTGTATTGTTATTGATAAAACTAACATGTTTGAATAAACTGTGTTGATCACTCTATGATTTATTAAATTGAAGGATAAAGAGGGCAAGATTTTGACAGCTGTTTTTAGCGTTGTCTTCAAATATAAAATATAATTAGCTTTTATGCAGCGTTACTTAGTAAGCTTATGACTTATGACATAAGTTATAATTTAGTCCAGTTACATTTATAATTTGGCAATTGAAAAATACTTACTTAGCTAGATATTGAATACACTGTTTGGTTTCATTTCCAGGGCACGGGACTCCACATTTTCCATACTTGTGGACAGTAACATGTTCTGATAGTTCATCTATATATCCTTCTCTAAATATAATTTAGATATATAGATAGGGTACTCCATATTTACCATACTTATAGATAGTAACATGTTCTGATAGTTCATCTATATATCCTTCTCTATATATAATATAGGTATATAGATAGGGTACTCCATATTTACCATACTTATAGATAGTAACATGTTCTGATAGTTCATCTATATATCCTTCTCTAAATATAATTTAGATATATAGATAGGGTACTCCATATTTACCATACTTATAGATAGTAACATGTTCTGATAGTTCATCTATATATCCTTCTCTAAATATAATATAGATATATAGATAGGGTACTCCATATTTACCATACTTATAGATAGTAACATGTTCTGATAGTTCATCTATATATCCTTCTCTAAATATAATATAGATATATAGATAGGGTACTCCATATTTACCATACTTATAGATAGTAACATGTTCTGATAGTTCATCTATATATCCTTCTCTATATATAATATAGGTATATAGATAGGGTACTCCATATTTACCATACTTATAGATAGTAACATGTTCTGATAGTTCATCTATATATCCTTCTCTAAATATAATTTAGATATATAGATAGGGTACTCCATATTTACCATACTTATAGATAGTAACATGTTCTGATAGTTCATCTATATATCCTTCTCTAAATATAATTTAGATATATAGATAGGGTACTCCATATTTACCATACTTATAGATAGTAACATGTTCTGATAGTTCATCTATATATCCTTCTCTAAATATAATTTAGATATATAGATAGGGTACTGCATAATTTCCATACTTGTGGACAGTAACATGTTCTGATAGTTCATCTATATATCCTTCTCTAAATATAATTTAGATATATAGATAGGGTACTCCATATTTACCATACTTATAGATAGTAACATGTTCTGATAGTTCATCTATATATCCTTCTCTAAATATAATATAGATATATAGATAGGGTACTCCATATTTACCATACTTATAGATAGTAACATGTTCTGATAGTTCATCTATATATCCTTCTCTAAATATAATTTAGATATATAGATAGGGTACTCCATATTTACCATACTTATAGATAGTAACATGTTCTGATAGTTCATCTATATATCCTTCTCTAAATATAATTTAGATATATAGATAGGGTACTGCATAATTTCCATACTTGTGGACAGTAACATGTTCTGATAGTTCATCTATATATCCTTCTCTAAATATAATTTAGATATATAGATAGGGTACTCCATATTTACCATACTTATAGATAGTAACATGTTCTGATAGTTCATCTATATATCCTTCTCTAAATATAATTTAGATATATAGATAGGGTACTGCATAATTTCCATACTTGTGGACAGTAACATGTTCTGATAGTTCATCTATATATCCTTCTCTAAATATAATTTAGATATATAGATAGGGTACTCCATATTTACCATACTTATAGATAGTAACATGTTCTGATAGTTCATCTATATATCCTTCTCTAAATATAATATAGATATATAGATAGGGTACTCCATATTTACCATACTTATAGATAGTAACATGTTCTGATAGTTCATCTATATATCCTTCTCTATATATAATATAGGTATATAGATAGGGTACTCCATATTTACCATACTTATAGATAGTAACATGTTCTGATAGTTCATCTATATATCCTTCTCTAAATATAATTTAGATATATAGATAGGGTACTCCATATTTACCATACTTATAGATAGTAACATGTTCTGATAGTTCATCTATATATCCTTCTCTAAATATAATTTAGATATATAGATAGGGTACTGCATAATTTCCATACTTGTGGACAGTAACATGTTCTGATAGTTCATCTATATATCCTTCTCTAAATATAATTTAGATATATAGATAGGGTACTCCATATTTACCATACTTATAGATAGTAACATGTTCTGATAGTTCATCTATATATCCTTCTCTAAATATAATATAGATATATAGATAGGGTACTCCATATTTACCATACTTATAGATAGTAACATGTTCTGATAGTTCATCTATATATCCTTCTCTAAATATAATATAGATATATAGATAGGGTACTCCATATTTACCATACTTATAGATAGTAACATGTTCTGATAGTTCATCTATATATCCTTCTCTATATATAATATAGGTATATAGATAGGGTACTCCATATTTACCATACTTATAGATAGTAACATGTTCTGATAGTTCATCTATATATCCTTCTCTAAATATAATTTAGATATATAGATAGGGTACTCCATATTTACCATACTTATAGATAGTAACATGTTCTGATAGTTCATCTATATATCCTTCTCTAAATATAATTTAGATATATAGATAGGGTACTCCATATTTACCATACTTATAGATAGTAACATGTTCTGATAGTTCATCTATATATCCTTCTCTAAATATAATTTAGATATATAGATAGGGTACTCCATATTTACCATACTTATAGATAGTAACATGTTCTGATAGTTCATCTATATATCCTTCTCTAAATATAATTTAGATATATAGATAGGGTACTCCATATTTACCATACTTATAGATAGTAACATGTTCTGATAGTTCATCTATATATCCTTCTCTAAATATAATTTAGATATATAGATAGGGTACTGCATAATTTCCATACTTGTGGACAGTAACATGTTCTGATAGTTCATCTATATATCCTTCTCTATATATAATATAGGTATATAGATAGGGTACTCCATATTTACCATACTTATAGATAGTAACATATTCTGATAGTTCATCTATATATCCTTCTCTAAATATAATTTAGATATATAGATAGGGTACTCCATATTTACTGATAGTTCATCTATATATCCTTCTCTAAATATAATTTAGATATATAGATAGGGTACTCCATATTTACCATACTTATAGATAGTAACATGTTCTGATAGTTCATCCATATATCCTTCTCTATATATAATATAGGTATATAGATAGGGTACTCCATATTTACCATACTTATAGATAGTAACATGTTCTGATAGTTCATCTATATATCCTTCTCTATATATAATATAGGTATATAGATAGGGTACTCCATATTTACCATACTTATAGATAGTAACATGTTCTGATAGTTCATCTATATATCCTTCTCTAAATATAATTTAGATATATAGATAGGGTACTCCATATTTACTGATAGTTCATCTATATATCCTTCTCTAAATATAATTTAGATATATAGATAGGGTACTCCATATTTACCATACTTATAGATAGTAACATGTTCTGATAGTTCATCTATATATCCTTCTCTATATATAATATAGGTATATAGATAGGGTACTCCATATTTACCATACTTATAGATAGTAACATGTTCTGATAGTTCATCTATATATCCTTCTCTAAATATAATTTAGATATATAGATAGGGTACTCCATATTTACCATACTTATAGATAGTAACATGTTCTGATAGTTCATCTATATATCCTTCTCTATATATAATATAGGTATATAGATAGGGTACTCCATATTTACCATACTTATAGATAGTAACATGTTCTGAAAGTTCATCTATATATCCTTCTCTAAATATAATTTAGATATATAGATAGTACCCTGTCCCATTTTAGAAAAATTTTGTTAAAATTTTTGCCCCCAGCCATAATATGGTTGATTTATGCAAAATAATGACCCATGCAAAATATTTTTTCTGTAATGCAAAAATTGCGATGGTACAAGCTCTGCAAAATTTTTAAAATTTGCAAAAAGACCTGTTTTTAAAGCTCTTGTACCATCTCAATTTTAAAGATTTTAAAAAAATTTCAATTCTAGTGTGTCAAAATAAACCTGAAATTTACCAAAAAAATGGGGGCAGTCTCAATTCTAACATATGAAAGACAAAGGTGTAGCAAGTAATCTTTCAAAGTAAAAATTGCCAGATTTCATACACAAATAATAGGGTTAGGCTGGATTGGATGGATAGAGATATCCGGCTGATCTATAATTCTGGATATCAAGTATTTAGGTTTATATTGACACACTAGAATTGAAATTTCATAAAAATCTTTAAAATTGAGATGAAACAAAAGCTTTAAAAACGGTCTTTTTGCAGATTTTAAAAAGTTTGTACCATCTCAATTTTAAAGATTTTTACGAAATTTCAATTCTAGTGTGTCAATATAACCCTAAATACTTGATATCCAGAATTATGAATCAGCCGGATATCTGTATCTATCGATTCCAGCCCAACCCCATTATTTATGTATGAAATCTGGCAATTTTTACTTTGGAAAATTACTTGCTACACCTTCTTCCATTATATGTTGAAATTGAGACTGCCCCCATTTTTTTTTGGTAAATTTCAGGTTTATATAGACACACTAGAATTGAAATTTTGTAAAAATCTTTAAAATTGAGATGGTACAAGAGCTTTAAAAACAGGTCTTTTTTGCAAATTTTAAAAACTTTGCAGTGCTTGTACCATCGCAATTTTTGCATTACAGAAAAAATATTTTGCATGTGTCAATATTTTGCATAAATCAACTATATTATGGCTGGGGGCAAAAATTTTAACAAAATTTTTCAAATCCGGGACAGGCTAATAGATAGGGTACTCCATATTTACCATACTTATAGATAGTAACATGTTCTGATAGTTTATCTATATATCCTTCTCTAAATATAATATAGATATATAGATAGGGTACTCCATATTTACCATACTTGTGGACAGTAACATGTTCTGATAGTTCATCTATATATCCTTCTCTAAATATAATATAGATATATAGATAGGGTACTTTATAATTACCATACTTGTAGACAGTAACATGTTCTGAGAGTTCATCTATATATCCTTCTCCAAATATAATATAGATGTATAGGATAATCACCTAAATATATAGATCTGATAGTAACATGTTCTGATAGTTCATCTATATATCCTTCTCTATATATAATATAGGTATATAGATAGGGTACTCCATATTTACCATACTTATAGATAGTAACATGTTCTGATAGTTCATCTATATATCCTTCTCTATATATAATATAGGTATATAGATAGGGTACTCCATATTTACCATACTTATAGATAGTAACATGTTCTGATAGTTCATCTATATATCCTTCTCTAAATATAATTTAGATATATAGATAGGGTACTCCATATTTACTGATAGTTCATCTATATATCCTTCTCTAAATATAATTTAGATATATAGATAGGGTACTCCATATTTACCATACTTATAGATAGTAACATGTTCTGATAGTTCATCTATATATCCTTCTCTAAAAATAATATAGATATATAGATAGGGTACTTTATAATTACCATACTTGTAGACAGTAACATGTTCTGAGAGTTCATCTATATATCCTTCTCCAAATATAATATAGATGTATAGGATAATCACCTAAATATATAGAATCTGACCTCTTCCCTTCAGGGATCTTAATGGATAAGACAATGGATGATAAATTGATGTACACCCCCATTTTGATTAAAACTAATTTTTTTCTAAAATCAACCAAGCTTCAATAATAGTTCCAAAAGTAACAATTAACAACAGAAAAAAATACATTTTCCCTTAAAATTCAATTTTTTCAATATTAATACATTAGGGGGTGGGAGTGGGGTTTCTGTGCTCGACTAGGCACTTGGAGGGAAACCAGCAACTTATCTAATATACAGTACACATAACTAAAAACTTTGACAAACAAGTTCAAATTCTATTTCAAGTAAAAAGTCTTCAAAGAGAAAAAACTTTTCTTTTAAATTTCTGCTCTGATTACAGTTGTGTCACTAAACAACATAGTATATACTATACATCAGGGATATAAGGATAGGAGAATACAAGTTGTGTCACTAAACATAGTATATACTATACATCAGGGATATAAGGATAGGAGAATACAAGTTGTGTCACTAAACATAGTATATACTATACACCAGGGATATAAGGATAGGAGAATACAAGTTGTGTCACTAAACATAGTATATACTATACACCAGGGGTATAAGGATAGGAGGATACAAGTTGTGTCACTAAACATAGTATATATATATACACCAGGGATATAAGGATAGAAGGATACAAGCTGTGTCACTAAACATAGTATATACAGGGATAAAAGGATAGGAGGATACAAGTTGTGTCACTAAACATAGTATATATATATACACCAGGGATATAAGGATAGAAGGATACAAGCTTTGTCACTAAACATAGTATATACAGGGATAAAAGGATAGGAGGATACAAGTTGTGTCACTAAACAGAGTATATACTATACACCAGGGATATAAGGATAGGAGGATACAAGTTGTGTCACTAAACATAGTATATACTATACACCAGGGATATAAGGATAGGAGGATACAAGTTGTGTCACTAAACATAGTATATATATATACACCAGGGATATAAGGATAGAAGGATACAAGTTGTGTTACTAAACATCGTATTTACTATACACTAGGGATATAAGGATAGGAGAATACAAGTTGTGTCACTAAACATAGTATATACTATACACCAGGGATATAAGGATAGAAGAATACAAGTTGTGTCACTAAACATAGTATATACTATACACCAGGGATATAAGGATAAGAGGATTCAAGTTGTGTCACTAAACATAGTATATACTATACACCAGGGATATAAGGATAAGAGGATAAAAGTTGTGTCACTAAACATAGTATATACTATACACCAGGGATATAAGGATAAGAGGATAAAAGTTGTGTCACTAAACATAGTATATACTATATACCAGGGGTATAAGAATATAAAAGGATACAAGTTGTGTCACTAAACATAGTATATACTATAAAACAGGGATATAAGGATAAGAGGATACAAGTTGTGTCACTAAACATAGTATATACTATACACCAGGGATATAAGGATAAGAGGATAAAATTTGTGTCACTAAACATAGTATATATATATACACCAGGGATATAAGGATAAGAGGATAAAAGTTGTGTCACTAAATATAGTATATATATATATACACCAGGGATATAAGGATAAGAGGATAAAAGTTGTGTCACTAAACATAGTATATACTATACACCAGGGATATAAGGATAAGAGGATACAAGTTGTGTCACTAAACATAGTATATACTATTCACCAGGGATATAAGGATAAGAGGATACAAGTTGTGTCACTAAACATAGTATATACTATACACCAGGGATTTAAGGATAGGAGGATACAAGTTGTGTCACTAAACATAGTATATACTATACACCAGGGATATAAGGATAAGAGGATACAAGTTGTGTCACTAAACATAGTATATACTATACACCAGGGATATAAGGATAAGAGGATACAAGTTGTGTCACTAAACATAGTATATACTATACACCAGGGATATAAGGATAGGAGGATACAAGTTGTGTCACTAAACATAGTATATACTATACACCAGGGATATAAGGATAGAAGGATACAAGTTGTGTCACTAAACATAGTATATATATATACACCAGGGATATAAGGGATTTTACCACCTAGCTCCTAGATTATTTTTAGCACAGGAACCATACTTATATTTTCAAAAAATACAATTCATAGCGGTTCTAACAGTATGAGTAACATTTTTCTACAATTAACACAAGCCGCGCAATTTGAAATTAGAAAATGTATGCATCTCTTTTTGCAAAATATCTTAGTTATATTTTAAAATTTGCTCACAAGTCATGTTTTTCATCCAGCTCCGTAACTATATGTAGCAGAGGAATCGTTCTTAAATTTCCAAAAAAATAGACTTCTTAGTGGTTCTACCAGTATGTGTAACATTTTTCTACTATAAAGTAATACTAGTATTTGTGTATTGCTTACAGCTCGTACAGATTGAAACTGTGTGTGTGTGTGTGTGTGTGTGTGTGAGAAACAGCTGTTTGACAGAGTAGTCATGTGGTATTTTTTACAAAAAAAATTTTAAAATAAAATTGCTATTAATATTACAGTGGTGTAGTGTAAATTAACAGGGTTGCCTAAAAGTATCACTTCAAAATAAATTTCAGAAATTTATTTTCTCATATTTTTTAATGCGGCTTTTCTGTTTTTAAAATGTCGTCGTTCTTATAAAAATTCTTAAGGTGATTTTTGTTAGGTCAATTTAGGCTGGGTTAGAGTTAATTGTTTGAAATAAAAATTTCAAATATAGGTTTATTATTCTCTTTACTTTTGTTGGAAAATAATATAAATTTAAATTTCCATTGAAAATGTTTTAATTTTACCGTTTAAAGTTTGTACTATTCAGGCTCATAAAATTGCTACTTTTACCTAATAAAATTTATTTTTATTTCAGAAAATATTTATTTCATTAAGAATAAGGACATTTATGAAAAAAAATGTAATAATGCTTAAATTAGATCAATAAATTTATCTATTAATTGTATCTTATTTGTTGTGGTTGCGTGATTTTTTTTTCTGCAGATCTACGAATTAGCTGTGCATAGATATTAGAAGCAAAACAGCAGTTTCCCAAATCAAAGAGAGGGTCAATAAAAAGTTTTAAATATGTTAGTTATGCTGTATTAATTATAGGTTCGGTTAAGAGGAAGTTTTTTTAAAATAGGATGGAAAAAAGTTATCGCATCGTATTATAGACAGCTTTCCGAAACTGTTTTATATCCGCTAAATTAGAACCGGTTCTCACTCTCACTTGTTTTCATCTTAAAATTCTTATATTAGTATTCGTTAAAATATGATGTAATACTTTGCTATACATGATTTTTCATTATAGCTGAGAACCGGTTCTAATCCAGATATTAAACGGTTTCGAAGCCATACTGGAAAATATGCATTATTAGGCTGTAACATGTAACAAACTTAAAGATATTGTTTTAGTATGAAAATATACCATATAGAATGTTTTAATTTTGCAGATTTTTTGTGTGTAGATATCTGAAAAGCAGTAAAATGCTTAAACCATATTGTAATATTGTAATAATCTTGAATACACTGTAAAAAATTATATTTTTAAATCTTATGAACATATTTATATTATTTGTAAAGCTACTTTTCGGCGCCTTAGTCATTTAATTTGATATCGTTTTTTAAATAAAATTTTCAATAACATTACATTTACATTCTGAACAGGTGAATGAATAACTTTTGAAAAAATCCTTTAGTTTTTTCTCAGTTTTTTTTTACAGTGTTTGCCAATATTCATTGGTGCGTATATCATTGTGCAGTTGTAGTAGCTCTGCAGGAGTAATATAGTCAGGAATACCATACAACTATAGTGTACTTGTGTAAATATTATATAGTAGTACTACTTAGTAATATAGTCAGGAATATAATACAACTATAGTGTACTTGTGTAAATATTATATAGTAGTACTACCTAGTAATATAGTCAGGAATATAATACAACTATTGTGTACTTGTGTAAATTTTATATAGTAGTACTACCTAGTAATATAGTCAGGAATATAATACAACTATAGTGTACTTGTGTAAATATTATATATTAGTACTACCTAGTAATATAGTGAGGAATATCATACAACTATAGTGTACTTGTGTAAATATTATATAGTAGTACTACCTAGTAATATAGTCAGGAATATCATACAACTATAGTGTACTTGTGTAAATATTATATAGTAGTACTACCTAGTAATATAGTCAGGAATATAATACAACTATTATGTACTTGTGTAAATATTATATATTAGTACTACCTAGTAATATAGTCAGGAATATAATACAACTATTATGTACTTGTGTAAATATTATATAGTAGTACTACCTAGTAATATAGTCAGGAATATAATACAACTATTATGTACTTGTGTAAATATTATATAGTAGTACTACCTAGTAATATAGTCAGGAATATAATACAACTATTATGTACTTGTGTAAATATTATATAGTAGTACTACCTAGTAATATAGTCAGGAATATCATACAACTATAGTGTACTTGTGTAAATATTATATAGTAGTACTACCTAGTAATATAGTCAGGAATATAATACAACTATTATGTACTTGTGTAAATATTATATATTAGTACTACCTAGTAATATAGTCAGGAATATAATACAACTATTATGTACTTGTGTAAATATTATATAGTAGTACTACCTAGTAATATAGTCAGGAATATAATACAACTATTATGTACTTGTGTAAATATTATATAGTAGTACTACCTAGTAATATAGTCAGGAATATAATACAACTATTATGTACTTGTGTAAATATTATATAGTAGTACTACCTAGTAATATAGTCAGGAATATCATACAACTATAGTGTACTTGTGTAAATGTTATATAGTAGTACTACCTAGTAATATAGTGAGGAATATCATACAACTATAGTGTACTTGTGTAAATATTATATAGTAGTACTACCTAGTAATATAGTCAGGAATATAATACAACTATTATGTACTTGTGTAAATATTATATAGTAGTACTACCTAGTAATATAGTCAGGAATATAATACAACTATAGTGTACTTGTGTAAATATTATATAGTAGTACTACCTAGTAATATAGTCAGGAATATAATACAACTATTATGTACTTGTGTAAATTTTATATAGTAGTACTACCTAGTAATATAGTCAGGAATATAATACAACTATTATGTACTTGTGTAAATATTATATAGTAGTACTACCTAGTAATATAGTCAGGAATATAATACAACTATAGTGTACTTGTGTAAATATTATATAGTAGTACTACCTAGTAATATAGTCAGGAATATCATACATCTATAGTGTACTTGTGTAAATATTATATAGTAGTACTACCTAGTAATATAGTCAGGAATATAATACAACTATTATGTACTTGTGTAAATATTATATAGTAGTACTACCTAGTAATATAGTCAGGAATATAATACAACTATAGTGTACTTGTGTAAATATTATATAGTAGTACTACCTAGTAATATAGTCAGGAATATCATACATCTATAGTGTACTTGTGTAAATATTATATAGTAGTACTACCTAGTAATATAGTCAGGAATATAATACAACTATTATGTACTTGTGTAAATATTATATAGTAGTACTACCTAGTAATATAGTCAGGAATATAATACAACTATAGTGTACTTGTGTAAATATTATATAGTAGTACTACCTAGTAATATAGTCAGGAATATCATACAACTATTGTAAACTTGTGAAAATGTTATGTAGAAATTTAACCGCTCAAGAAAACTGTTATCAATTCAAACTACTTGCTATAATAATAACAACCTTATTTACTACAACATGGTAAAATATCACTCCCCCATAAAATCTTATTTTTTTTGCAAATTCTTACTAATTTCTAAAGCACAAACTTTTTTTTTCTCATAAAATAAAACAAATTGTCTAATTTATTTTGCTACTACTGGATGTTCCCCGTAGCATCTATTATAAGATAGCGTTTTTTTTATAAATAGAGGCTACACCCCTAGAGACCTCTCAGGGCGAGATCTTTTGGTACAAAGAGAAAAAAAGACAAACAGACATCCTGTTACTTTATTATAAGGATATGAAACACTTTTCAACAATGTTAACTTAACGGAAGCAATGGCACACTCTTTACAACATTTACAGCAGATATTTCCTCATACCATACTTTTAATTTCCAGGATTTATTTACTTTTATTAAAGTGCATTCCACTTGCCACAATAAGTCAACCTTTTCTATATTTTGAGTGTGCCCGTACGTTTGTATGTTTGATTTGGATAATGCGGATCAATTTTATCCTTTACTTAAGATTCTTATAAAGAGAATGGAGAACATGGAAGCTTAACAATTCTAAAATGGAAAAATTATATGGTCATTAAAATTATCTAATACAAAATGTATATCTTTTTTCATTGCTTATGTATCATTTGGTTAGTTAATTGTTCGTATTTTTCTTAATATTATTTATGATTTTTTCCATTAGATGAATAAATCATTTTAACAACAATTAAGACACATTGAAATCGATTTTGTATTCAAAACTGAATTACTAGGACGATTAGGCACCAAAATTGGGATGCCTCAATTTTATTCCATTTTGAGAAATAGTAAAAATATTTCCAAGAAATTCTCTCATTATTGAACTTAACTATCTTTAAATCTTGTTTGGGTAGTAAAAAACTAACAGTGTCAAAATTTTCATCCACAGGAAGGTACTAAATCTGTTTATCCTATTTGGGAATTTATCTTTTGTTGTCGTATCCCTGAAGATATATAAGAAGTTGTAAAATAAGATATTAAACAAAACACACACCCACACACAAATACACACCCACACACAAATACACACCCACACACACACCAACACACACACAAACACATAGATACACACACACACCCACACACAAATACACACCCACACACAAACACACACACAAACACTATCGGACAACTTTTCTTCAATAATTTTTGTGTTCCTCTTGCTATAAATCTCTTTTTATCTGTATCTCACACATAAAGCTTCTTACATATCTCTAACACTTTAACCTACATATATTCAGGGATCTTAAGGGATAAGACAATGTACGATAAACAATGCCCCAGAAATGATATCCAAAAATTATCTGTACAATAATATTATTGGTTTGAACACTGCTGCTTTGGACCAACATAGTATCCAGAGTTTTTAGGCCAACATATGAGAGAACAGGTTTATAAAACTTTGGGTTCGAGTGTAATTCAAAGACCAGTGTCAACTAGTTTCCTGATCACATTTTCTTAATTCTTTTTCTCATTTTCTTGTTTTTGTTTTGTCCATATTTTCCTTGAATTCATCTATAATCTCAAGATTTTCATAATACTTTTAAACCCAGACAGATTTTAGTCATCTTGCATTTATGCCATTGAACGATAGGATTTTGTCGAATTTTATAACAAAGTTCTAAACATTACTTTGGCTCTAAAATTTGATATTCGCTTTAATGAATTTTGCTAACCTTATTTAATCAAAATGTGTACTGTCTAAAAAATGTACTGTTCTTACATTTTAAGCATTTTTTGTTGCTTTTTGGTCGAGACAAATATTTTACATCAAAAACCTTTTGACATAAAGCAAAGAATTTAATTTGTTGTCCAACAATGTACAGTTGGGCAAAGTCACCGTGTTATGTAGTCGCCACGTTCTAAGAATTTAATAATTTTATTGAACAAAGATATAATACTATGACAGATACTGCTTTTGTCTTGCGCCATTTCGAAATAACTAAAATATAAAAAGAAAAATATAAATTTTTCCTATAATATCTAAAATATACCAATTCTTTTGTTCAATTACTTCAACTAAAAATTTTTCAAATCTCCAACTATTCATAATTTTTCATGGACACGTTGTTATTCTTGTTTTTCATGACGTCATACTTTATCAATTTGTTTTCAATGTATATCTATTTCTATTTATTTTTAGATGATATTTTCTTGACAAGTTAAAAGTTGACAACTATCTTAACCTAACTACAGTAGTGCAGCTAAAATATTTCTATAATCTTTAAATAGAACTTTACTACTTGTTTTAAACTATCTTATTGCAGACATGCAGTGGTTGGTAAAATGGAACCATTCTTTAGTAGGAAAGCTACTATAATGTCCCTATTAGGAAAGCGAAATGTTCTTTAATATGTCTGTTTGCCCAACTGTCTGAAAAAAATTGGGAAAACCATGATTTTCTCGGTCTATATTTCAAATAGACGGCTAAAACTTTTGTGAAAATTCCATATATAAATAAGTAGGTATACACTATATATTTTACTTTATCAATTGATTCATGCTCAAAAGGAATATGTGTACTATATATCTATAATACAAAGTAGTTTATAATAAAGTATATAGTTTTTTTTGATTTTCTAAATATATTTATTATGAATACTTAACAACTGTCCCATCAGGCAGTTTTGGGGGCTGAGTTTAATCATCCTAGTTAAGAATTTAAATATATGAAGTATCTCCTAACTGAGCTAACCAAGTGTATCACACACAAAAAAGTCGCTGACAGAGCAACATTTTTATCTTTTGTCTTGGATAACTTTCTCAAGTTTATTTTAGATTTATTGTGTTTATAACTCTTATTTGAAATTTTCATTCTTTTCTATAATTTGAAAAAAAAACAAGGAGGACATCCATAAAAGCAAAGCTCTTATACGGTAGGACAAACGAAATTTGTTGCAAAACTTTTTAAATACAGAATACTGTTAAGGACAAACTTACATTTTTAGGAATTGATTATAGAGATGCCTCCCTTATAATTTTGTTCCTTATTGTAATAGGTATCAGTACTTTAAGTGTCAGATAGGAACATAAAAATCTTACAAAAAGTAGTTGCCATGTTAAAAAGAAAATTAAAAATTAAAAATCAGCATGTTTCAAATGGACTTATTGACTTTCTGGAAACGATTGTAGAGTTGCTACGCTTCCTCAATCGTACCTTATATTATTTATTGGATTTTCATCATGCAAATTTTGAAATTATTAGTACAATTCTTTACTGTTTAAATTAACGAAAAGAGCTTATTGTTCCACAAAAAAGCTAATAGTCCGTAAGGACCGGCCCTTATTATAGAAAAGCTACGCTTTTAACAAGGAGGACAAATATCATAAAAGCTAGGCATGACAAACGAGAGACAAATATGAAGCTTGTAATGATTATAGAGAAGCTTCACTTTTACTTTATTTGTTCCAATTTGCATATCCTTGTATCCCTATATAGTGATTATAAAACAAGCGGCGAGAATAGTAACTCAATATAGAAGTGTTTATTTTGTCTAAATAACCATCAATACCTTCCCCTTCTCTTTTAATTTTTTCCTTCGTTTTCCTCCTAAAAACATATTTTCAGTCCAAACAGAAACCTACAGCCGACACTCTCATTATATCAGGAAGGGAGGGGACATTTGACCCAAAGTTTTTAAAGCTGGTTCGAAGCTAGTAGTGGCAAATATTTCAGCCAGTAAAATCTACAGAATGGTAATTTTTGTTAATCAGACTATATTCTTATCCCCTCCAGTCCATGCCTTATTAAACGAACCTGACCTTATTTTTTAATAGTATTTTTTTTTTTTTTTTGGGGGGGGGGAGGGGGTTGAGTATTAGTTTACTTGCAATAACTTGGAATAAAGCTATAACTTTATCTAAGTATTAGACATTATATAGTATAGTATGAGTTTAACTGTCAAATATTCTGTCAATTCCCCATTTACTGTACTACTAGAGGCATAGAGACCTCTTAGGGCAATTGAGGGAAGGGAGGCAAATGTTGACCATCCACTTTTAATTTTACTTTCTAAAAGAAAAAGTAAAACTTAATTTGTATTGGAGGGGGGTAGTGGGATTTTTCTCTTGGGAGGGTGGATGTACCCTCCCTTAAAATAGTCATAAACCTTTTCTGGACCTATGAGAAGCTGTAATGTAAAGGAGCGGTTAGCGAGATTCTTCGCTACACACAGAGACAGGCAGACACACATACATCTTGTTAATTTTTATGAGGTTATATATTATTTAGGCGACTTTTTAGTCTGCTTGTGAGCTAATTCTTTTCAAGTCGATTAAAAAATGGCATTTATTTCTCTAAATACAGACAATCCTTGATTGTAGAGTGGTGGTGCCTCTAAATTGAGACAATATGTATCTTTATATAAAAGTAACTGGATCTCTGTGTGTGTGTGTCTGTCTGTACCGAAGGATCTCGCTAACTGCTGAACCAATATAGTTTTAGTTTCCTTACAATGTAACAGATGCTGGGACGGTTTATAACTATTTTAAGTAAGGGTACCACCTCCATAAAAAAGAGAAATTGCACCTACAAAAATTTACCCTGCAAAAAAGATATTTTTCATTTTCTTTTTAAAACTAAAATGAACAAAAAATATTTGGTTATCCAATTCACCCCCTCCCCCCACCCAAAGCGCCCCTAGAGGCCAGAAGGAGCGTAGCCGCTAGTATTACGTATAATGCAGGGAAAATTCAATCTACTTGGAAGTTGTGGGATGAAATGGACAGAAGTATGTGAACTAATCATAGGAAATGGAGATTTAGTTGAAATAACTTTGTGCAGTATGGGACACTAAACTAACTCTAAGATAGTAATATGTACGCCCCTATAGGCCTCTAGGAACTTAGAGAGGGGCAGTCGATCCCCAACACTTTAGATTTAAAAAGTAAAAGTGAAAAATGAAGGGGGGGGGGGCGAAGGGGTAATTTTTTTCTAAGGGTGATTTCTCTTCGGGGGTATCCTCCCCAAAAATAGTTATAAACCTCCCAGGATCTATGACAAGCTTCAGGTTAAGGAAAACTATATCGGTTCAGCAAGATCCTTCGGTACAAGCAGACAGACACAAAGACATTCTATTACTTTAAAGTAGTAATATACAGATAAGTGACTACTTTCTCCTAAACTAAAAACGCCTGATATGGATTATGTATCGTTTTTTTTGTTGAGTTAAAAAAATAAGGTAGATTTTTAATATCAGGCCTAGTAGTATCCTTAAATCTAATGAAAATTTCTTACGTTAAACATCGAAAACTTTTGAGAACCTGATAATATTTTCTGTGTATTTAACTTTGAATACTAATTCTAGTATAATCTGAGTGTTCGCCTAAATTGAAATTGGATATTCCAAAAATATACAGGGTGTTTAAAAAAAAACTGCATTTTCCAAATTTGGGAAACAACCATTAGGAGTACAAAAAAATAATTATATGTCAATATTCTCTATAAAAATATGCATCGAACATGTGTTTTTTAATATCTCTGAAAATAACGGCGCATTTTAAAGCATAAATATTTCAAAAGATGCATATGATGCTTTTTTCTGGTAGAATTTTGTGCCTTAAGGTTGGTTTTCAAAAATTTATTCACTTGAAAACAACATCTTAATACGGCCAATACAATTTTCTACCAATTACACTAAAAATTTCATTTGAAATTCCCTCACTGAAAACAAATATTCAGTTTTTCTTTTTGTATACTTAAGAAACATGACCCTAAAAATTGCTCATGTTCTTAAATCCCCACCCCTCATTTATTCCTATAATCCTTTAATTTGATTGACAGGTTAGGATACCGATATAAACTCATAATTTATCCATAATTTGTAATTAAATGCTTTAATAAAAAAATTCAAACTTTAATAACTTTTTTGTCTTTAGATATTTTTTTGTCAAATAAAAAGGAGTTTTTTCTTTTTACTATAACCTACGTTATTAAAGAAGATTCTTTTACTGCAAATGCATCACAATCAAGAAATGTGAAAAAATGACAAATTGCAGTTTCTTAAAAATGCTTTTGTGAGGAGCTAAAAAGCATTTCACCTTTAAAACTCATTAAGGTACTTTTCTTATACCTTTTTCTAAATTAATATTGAAATTCTACGATTTTTTTTATGCATAATAGAAGAGTTATTTAAATTTTTCTTGCACAACATTTTTCACATACAGCATTTTTGGAAACTATGTACCTATCATAGAGGCCGTATTTTTAGAGATAATGAAAAACACCTGTTATAAATTTGATGTACTTTTTTACAGAGAATAAGGACATATAATCGTTTTTTCTGTATTCCTTCTGGTTGTGTCAGAAAAACGGAAAACGCAGTTTTTTCTGAAACACCGTGTACTTCAGTAAGGTTAAAGTTGACTTATTCAAGTACCATGATAAAATCTTATCGGTCAGGTTGAAAACTTAAGTTATATTTTCATAACGTTGGTTTAGTGGCACCAACTCTTATATAACATTAATCGAAATATCTTAAACTTGATATAAACTTCAACTATAGAAATTATTGGCAAATGTCACCCCTTTCCTTATTATTTTGATGATTTAAATATAACTACTGCAGTTTCCTCTTTTCTAAAAAACATTTATAAATAGTTGGAAAAATCATAGGGCATTATTCTCTGTTAATTGTAAATACATACATTTTTGGGATCTTTAAAATTCAGATTATAGGTATAAAGCAAGGATCTAAAGGGATAAGACAATGGGCGACAAATTGGTGTACATCCCCAATGACGAAACACAAAATTATCCCTTCTGTAGATTAAAATTAGTGGTTGAAACGTTTAAACATTCTACCTAATAAACCAACCAATCTTAAATTAGTACAATTCACCAAAGATGTTAAGCCAACGAATAAGAAAACGTTTTTATAAAACTTTGGGGAACATTGTCCTTTCTCTCTCTCTCTCTGTGTTTTAATACATTCGTGGTGAAAATTATTGTTATGTTGTAATGTCAATGACAGAGTGTACATTGTACAAGTATTACAATATTAATATGCATTAAACGTCCTATGAATAGTAATAAACATAATATTTGACGGTTTCCCTAAAATTGCCTTTTCGAGTACTGTAAACCTCCCAACCCTCTTGTTATGGGTTTATTTAAAATAATAGTTTTTGTATTGTTTATTAATTTAGGTCAGTGTTAGGTTAGGTTAAACTGGATAATGGGAAGTCCCGCAGGATTAGGGCACCGCAGACATAGCTCCGCAGAGAAGAGGAAAAAACTACCCTTACCCTCTATTTTCAATTTATCTTAATTATAAGGTGGGTGAAGGAGATTCAGTGCTCTATAGACACTCTGAGGTAAAGAACCTAATATTTGGTATTAACTATTTTATCCAGTTTGGTTGATGGTAATATTTCTCTTTTCTTAACTGGGTGGCTCAAAATCAATTTCTAATATCTTTTATTTTAAATGTAATGACAGAAATAAAATTTGAAATATATATTCAACAAAATTAATAGTGCTGATAATTAGACAAAGCCCTAACTGTGTTAAAATTGTGTCAAAAATGATCCATGTGACGAAAAAAATATGAGGGAGATTAAAGGAGAAGTGGGAAAAAACACCCTAAAAATGAGATGGATAATCCCTCATTTTTATTACGTCACATGGATCATTTTTGACATAATTTTGACACAATTTGTACTTTGTATGATAATTAAAACTAAGCAATTAAATTTATAGTTTGAAATATTTTTACCTAACCCTTATTTTCTGCCTTTTTCTAGATCTTACTAATGTAATATAAACAACGAGCTATAAGAAATGTCTTCCAAAGACAAGGAAAAATAATACAAAAGTATTTTTTTATTTATTGATCAATGACATTAGTAGCAGGGATCTAAAGGGATAAGACACTGGTCGATAAATTTATGTACATACTGATAATACACAAAATTACCCCTTCTGTTGATTAAAATTAATGGTTGAAACGTTTGGACACTCATATGATTAAATAAACCAATCAAGATTTAATAAAGTCCCTAAAGTTGTGAAGCCAACGAATAAGAAAACTTTACTTTAAAACTTTGGGGATAGTGTAATAATCAGCCCATTGTCCCCTCTCCCTCTCTCTCTCAGCATATGTAGTCAATGTGATGTGAATAATATGATGAACCACAAGCAAAGCAGAAGAAATACAGTTTTAAGGATAGAAATTTTAAAAGTTTGTATTTGTAATAAAAGAACATGCCCCTTCCAACTTATTTTTAAATAGATTAAATAAGGGAGAGGGTTGGGGGGTTGTTTTCCAATTTTACTTTAGGTCAGGTTAGGTTAAGTTATTTTGGGTACAAGGTACCCCAACAAGGTTAGAACACCAAAGCAAAATTTCCGCAGGTTTGGGGTTAGAAAAAAACTGCCATGTTTTTAATTCTAAAAAGTGGCTTTGAGGAAAAGATGATTGATTAAAATAGAACACCTGCCATACTAGGCCAGAATTATTATAAGAGAACATGATCATAATTACGGATCTGAACTTTAATGCTGAAGTAGTTGGCATCTAAAGTTTTTTTCGTTGGAAAGTTAAATTTTTATATCCCCTATACAATTAAAAATTATGATGATAAAACAAAAATAAGATTTACCTATTCCCAGGAGTTTGACAGTCGTTGATAATTGTGGCGATAAGTCTACTCTCATAGTGATATGCTCGTCTGAAATAAAAACAAGGATGACAATATCCGCAAAAGTGAAGCTTAACATATCTGTCTTTCCTTCTTAACAAATATAGAACATTATTTACAAGTCTAACAAATGTTGTGAAAAAAAATATATATTACAAAAATACAGTTTTCTATGTATGCTTACATTTTAGACTTGATTATAGAGATGCTTCACTTATATTATTGTGCCTTATAGTTAAGGGAATCAATGGATGGGGATTATTATCTATATATTGGATATTTTTAATACGAACAAAGGAATTTTGAAATTTCCTTTTATGATTTATTATTACAATTTTATTGTTTTAGTAAAATTATTCCTACGAATTTATTATTTTAAGATTTTTTCATTTTATTTAGATCTATATACAATATTTAAAAGAAAAAAGTCGTTTGCCAACCTGAAATAATTGTGGAAACGCTGATGCTTAACAAACTTTATGGATTGAAAACTGCCGCCGCTGTTTTATTAGCAGCGGGATAATAACAACTGGCACAGCATGGCATATGCATGTACAATGAACAATTACCTAGTTCTATTGAACTGTACAGGCCTCCAGCCATTATCCTCATCCTCCAGATCCATAATTGGATACTTTTTCTTGACATGGCCACCAGCTAGTCTGGAGGTTGACCGAATATTTCTGGATGACCTCCAATAGTTTCCAGACGCAACAGGACTCAAAATTTTGGTTGGAAGAAAACGGCTACTTCTAAATAGTAAAGTTGTTTATCAATATAATAAGAAGTTTTAATTCTCTTTAGAGTTGCTTAACATAGCCCCTATTGGTTCAGGCTTTTTTTTTAAATTTAAGTTTATTCAGCCTTACTGGTAAAGGGAGTGACATGTCAGGAAAATAGCCAAATACCACCTCAATAACATTTACAAAACTTCACTAAAAAGTGCAACTAATTTGGATCAGCATGTAACTAGTTGCTTCGTCCCTAGCCTCTAGGAAGGGGCGGGGATCTCAGGACAATAGCTTAAAACAAACACAGGACTTTTAAAAGCTTCCCTTAAAATAACAACCCATGCTAACCAGTAATTTCTGAAATCTATAGCTTCAGACAAAAAAAAACTTACTACTTTATAATATAGGATAGAATAAGCGATATAACAAGTATTTCTAGATTACTTTTATTACATTGTTTCTGAGTTTACAACATTAAAAATTAATTACTTCTTATCTAATAATTTGATACGCTTCCTTTTCCAACAAAAACTATTGTCTGTTTCGATAAACAATAAAAGAACACAATAATCATGATCATAAGTAGAACAGAGTTAATAAGCTAAAACATTTATCTATTGATTGATTGATTTAAAAATATCCTAGTTCGACGCGGCATCTCCGCCTCAAATCGGATTTTGTAACCAAACGTTGACAATTTAAATCTTAAGAACACATAAACAATCATGGTGTTTATAAAGACATATGGATGCTTCGTATTGGTTATTCAAAAGCACCATTAATAATTTTTTTTGTCAACCTTTAAGTTTTACAGACGTATGACTTACGTTTTTAGACCCCAAATTATACTTATAGAGCAGTTGTGCTCTTTAAAAATCAAGGAGCGGTCAATCTACAAATAATTTCAAGTTAATTAACATGCCCCATAGTAAGGGGAATTATGAACTAAAAAAATCAAACCTCTATCTTTTTTTACTCTCAGAGTAAATCTAATTTTTGCTAACGTATTCGTAAGGGCGGAACTACATAGTCATAGAAAATCTGGCACTAATAAAAATAACCTTATATGACTGTGCCTCCGTCGTTTGGATTCTACTTCTCTTCTCTTCCGTTTTCCTAAAAAATTTTAATTGTGCATTTTTTATAAAATCCTTGTCACAACTTAAATAACTGTTAGGCTTTTCTCCTCATCGCATAGATTTCACAAATAAAATTAATACATAGGTTTAATATAAATGCCAAAATCCTTATTAATATAAGAAATGTGTACAAAATATGGAATAGGTTTAAATCTGGGTGTATGATATGAAGTAGTTCTTAGCAATCAGTAAATTCATATATATTTGATAAAATTATAAAAATCAAAAGCAGAAAAATAAATATTGACTAAAGATATATTTCCGGTTGTAAATTACATTTAGTTTAAGTCCTGCTATATGGTTAGGACTTGTCCGTAAGTTTGTCCGTACAACAAACAAAATTCATCGATTTGATGACAGAATCATCAATTAATTTATATTCATTTATATTAAAATTTTAGAAAAAAATGTTTTTAAAACATATTTAAATATTTTGATTTATTTAGCTGAGTGCCTCATATGTGAATACCTTTTCAAAATGACACGTTTTAAACCTTTTAACTATCTACATGCAGGTGGATATGATTATTCTTGATATAAATAGTATAATCCTTCTTAGAGATTAGTACACCACATTACACCCTCACCTTTTATATTTTTTTACTTGACTCTTGCAACCCCTCGTCTCCCCAAGTCTTACACACTATGAATAAGCCACAAAGTTATTTTTTCCACAGAAGACTTTCCCTGGTACACTAAAAGATGGAGCCCGATATTCCCAAATTTCCTACCTGGACTCTTCTCTTGGAAATGATCCACGATTTTCTCCTAAAATATTGAAAATGTGATTCAGGGACATAAGAACAGGAACTATTTTTATTAAGCTAGGAGAAAATGGACGAACGCCTTAATGATCATCCTAACAGACAAATTTTCTTATAATAATCAACCTTTACATTAAAAAATAAGCTCAACCAAAAATAGTACATAATCAACATAAAGATTTATAATATATAATATTCACATAAAATTTTCATTCATTTATCTTTTATAGCAGCCAAGAAATATATTCATCCCCCTTTTATACTCTTGTTGATAGACAGACAGCCAGAGTGAGTCATAGAGTAGATGCGATTTGATCAAAGAATTCATTATTTACTAAGTAATATTTGCGATAACTTTTATTTAATAGATTCTTTCAATTTTTAACATTTACAAAACAGCCTGCTTTATTGCTTCAAGATCCATGTCAGATCTGTATAGGAAATAAATGTCTATATATGAGCTCAAGTTTTCCAAGGAATAAATGTTTAAAACTCATAGTGCTCCAATAATCCATAATAAACTCCCATTGACCAGAACGATATGACCCATTATTTTACTGCTTGAAGAATAAATTCTTTTTTTTATTTCATGTTGCTATTTGAATTATATTGAAGTATTAAATTTATATTTATAAAACAGAAAATTTAAATTCATAATATAGTAAATATAAGAAAACTTAGTTTTAAAATAATTTGATACTAGCTATACATGCGTAATGTGGTCAGATATTGAACTAAAATTTAACAGTTAACTAAACAATTTAACCCTTTCGGGACGATAATTTGAAATAAAAAATATCAGGATCCTAAAATATTTTAAAGAAAGAGGAAATACTTTAATACTTTAAACAGGGATAGGACAATGGAAGAAAAAGATTAATATTCAATCTAGCTAATAGCGGAATAATTTTAGAACGCCACCTCTAGTATTGAAATAATCTAATATATCTTTAACAACACTTGGGTAACTTGCAACATTTTTATGTCTCTACCTTATACACAAAAGTCATAATATAGAAATTAAGATTTATTTAGAATTTTTTTCTAATTTTGGTGCCACCTAACCGACTTTGTCCGGACACCACGACCGACACAGACCAGATATCCTTATAAAATCAACTCTTGCCGACGTATAATTACTAAACTTAAAAAGTCATGAAGTCACAGCTCTCTATCTTACCTACAAAAAAATGACATTGAAAAAACGAGAGGGGGGGCTCTAAGAGCCCCTCCCCCCCCCCCCACCTGTTAGGGTTAACAGCACTTGAGTAACTTGCACCATTTTTATTTACCATCTATAGCATTGCCTATTAACCGACAAATATAAAGACTTATAGCAACGAAAGACAGACAGACGGACATTTGTTAAATAAAAGAGAGGCTTCGCCACCAGAACAACATAATTAAACAGGTATAAATTGTTGAAACGTGCAGAGTTCTAAGATATCTTAATAGAATATTGAAAATATGATTTCGGCTTAAGATTTGATTGATCTAAAACTAAAACAATAAGAGGATATAACGTCCAATTCAAATTTTCTTTTCTTTTTAATCAGTATTATAAAGAGAAAACTTGAATGACAATCCTGATATATAAAGTAGTAAGAATTATTGTCTGAAGCTCAAGATCTCACCAACTACTGAACCTATTGGATACTCTGTTATAGGTCTTTTGTTGGTTTTAGGCTATTTTTATTTCGGATTCAAGTCTTGGGATGGTTTAAGGCTATTCATATGCTCTTCCTTAAAGTTCAAATAGTATTTTAATAAGAGAAGCACACGAAAGAAAAACAATTAGACCTAAGAAAATTTTTCAAAATTTAAGAAGGGGTTAAATCAACGTTTATTTTTTTATCTAACCGTAGATTTAAATATTAATCTTAATTCTGAATTTAGTATAATAACGAAAACTGTTTTTTTCAGCATATTTTAAAATATGTTAAGAAATTTCTTAATAAACCTGACACAGATATTATTATATTTAATTAGGGTTGGGCCGAATACATATTTGAATACTGGATGTCCGGCTGATTTCTTATAAATAATGTTTGTTAATGTTAGTTAACAGGGATTTTTTGTTGAATAATATTATATTGTCGTATATCTGGCCCCACCCTATTTTTAATACTTAGCAAACTTTGCTTTGTATATTTTAAACTTGGTAGATTTTATCATTATTATTATTATTCAAGTACACATAGTGTACCTAGTGTTTCCTATTCAGGATGTTATGAGTAAATTTTATATTCAATTGGGGGGGGGGGGGTAATTTAACCATCTCGTATGGCACTGATTATGATTTTTGTTATGATACTTTGCATGAGTCATCTTTGCTTTAATTCAAAGACAAGAAATCTTTTTTTAAAAATTTGCAGTAAATTTTCCTGAAGCATCCTCTGTATACAAATGTAATTAATTACTAAAAATTTTATATTTTTCTTATACAATGACAAAAATTGTTTTCAGTAAGGCTTCAAAACCGATTAATATCCGCTGGATTAGACCCGGTTCTCAATTATACTAAAAAATCCTGTATAGCATCGTATTACAGACAATTTTCCACGAATATTAATACAAATAAAAACATCAAATTTATGTCAGATTGGGCCTTCGGCCCCTCGTGGCTAACAAAACTGGTTTTAATCTTACAATTTTTTATTCTAATATATGCGAAAAGCTGTCTATAATATAATGTGATAAAAACTATTATCAATCAATGATTCAAAAATATTTTTTTATTTCTGACAGAAAAACAATGAATTAACGTAGGTTTGACTTTAGCAAAACACTTGAACAATTCATTTAGCTGTATAAAGTACTATTTTGTGATGAATTAAGAAAATTAAAACACATAAAAACTTTCTAAGAATAAGACAGAATTAAAAGATGCGTAAATTAACATTATTTTCATCTAAAACAAACATTTGCTCAAAATGAACAAATGAAAAACTTGTAATTTATAAATGCACTACGGCCATTGAAGCCTATAGGGGCCCTTAATGTTAATGGGGGGGGGGGAGAAGTCGACCTACCCCCCATTTCCTTTCAGTTTAGAAAGGTATATTTAAAAACGAACTTTGGGGGAGGGATTTTTTTCTATGATATCTCTGGGAAGGGTAGCGATTCCCTCCTCAAAATAGTTATGAACCTTTCCTGGACCTATAAGAAGCTTCATTGTAAAGGAGAAGGTTCAGCGGTTAGCTAGATCCTTCGCTACAGACAAAAAAATCCTTATTACTTTAAATAATAGGACTAGCGGCTACACCACTTGAACTCTCTAAGAGAAGGAGGAGACGTTTGTTGACCCCAGACCATTTTCAATTTTAACATTTAAAAATAAACTGAAAAATTGTTGGGGGGTTATTTTTTCTAGGGAGATTTCTCTCGAGAGAGTTGTGGTGGTATCCTCCCCCAAAATATATATAAACCTTTACTAGACCTACAAGAAGCTACATTATAAAGAAGAACCATATCAATTCGAGGGTTACAACTACCTGATATAGAAAAACTACCTGAATTTTATCTCCTTGTTCTGAAGCAGTATCAATCAGATTGTCAAATATTTTCTTCATTTCAAAAGTCAATTTTAAAACGCTTGATAAAGGTACATTATCAAGCTAACTACAGCGTAGATAAACAAGGATGACAACATCTATGAAAGCAAAGCTCTGAATCAAACAGTAGAAAAAACGAACATGAACAAATGTGTACACTTAATATTAATTTAAATGTATAAACCTTATTCTATATAAACTTGTTGCAAAGAAACTTATTATAGAGATATTGTATCTTGCTGTCCCAGGAATCATTGTTTCAAAAATCAGATGAATAGGATAATTATATCATACAAATTATTGTTGTCAAAAAAAGTTTAAATGGACTTTCTGGTAACGATTATAGAGTTGCTATGCTTTCTATTATATCATACCTAAATTTGAAATCGATGAGATATTTTGACGCACAAATTTACAAAAAAAAACGTTCAGACCCGACTTATAGAAAAACTTAAACTTAAAAAGGACAAAATATATATTAACATTTGTCGTATGAAATATCTTACTGCTTTTAAATGACTTTTCCTGAAACTTTGATTTGTCCTTTACTTGTTCATCAGGATTCTCCAAGCTCTGTTTTAAATCATAACAACATATTATTTAAAATACAACAGATTTAATATTCTAGATGGGTTGTCAGGCACAAAAATCCATCCAACTAAATAAGGAAGATCTAGTTACAAAGGCGCATATCATATATGATATATTTCAAAATTACAAGCGACGAAATTTTTCGAAATTTTTTGCCAAAAGCTAGCTTTATACTAAGAAATTCAATAGCTGTTTTACTATATGTTGATCAAAATGTGTACACTGTTTACCCAATAATATGGTCGGATTGTTCCTAGATTTTGTTATATTCATACAGAGATATAAAAATGAAAGAATAGTTATATATCGAATAGTATTATAGACAGCTTTCCGCGGATATAAAAAAGATTATAAGATTAAAACCAGTTATGTTAGCCCCGATGGGCCGAAGGCCTGGGATAATAAAACTGGTATCAATTTTATGATTGCCATCTTAATATTCGTAGAAGTTTCTGTAATACGATGCTATACGTTATTATTTAGTATGGCTGAGAACAGGTTTTAATCCAGTGGATATTAATCGGTTTTAAAGCCATACTGGATAGATATTTTTCCTTCTCTTTATAATATTTTCCAATTCACAAATATGAAATTTTAGAACTAGATCAAGTTTATGTCACATATCACAATATGCAATAACAATTCATCTTTAGATATAATCCTAAGTTTCTTTAAATTAAACAAGAACATTAGTATTTATGGTAACGAGCACTTAAAAGAAACAAGTCAGAGACAATTGTTGATAACTTAATGTACATTAACAATGATGATTAACAAAATTACACCTTCTGCAGTTTCATTTTTAAATTTTTTGACACTACTTATTTTAAACAACCAATCAGGAATTTCTAAAAGTACCCAAAGCTTTTAAGCAAGCTATTGAGAAATTGTATCCATAAATCTTTGGGTACCAGATTTCCAGTCTAATATGATCTCCCTCCCTTCTCCAACAAATATATTATTGGAAGAATATTTTAATGATCAGAAAATGTATGACGCTATAAAGCGTTACAAAGATTGGGGAGAAGGGGCCCTATGATCCACCTTTACCTACCTCCAAGTGTAAAGTGCAGGCGTACAGACATACACGAATTACTACAAGGTAGCTCCGCTATTAAAAGTTTGATAAATATTATTATGTTATGATATAATTTCCTTGATATTATAACTGAATAAATTCACATCAGCCTAAAATAACAAAAACATTATAGAAATAAAGAAAAATATTTTTATTATCTTTTTCGTCTCGTGATTTTAGAAACGTAGTGTCTCTAAGTTTCCTCTGTATGTAACAAGATCAAAATATCTGTAGGTTACAACAATAACAAACGCTCTTCATAAAATAGTAAGATTTTAATGGAGATAAGGAAAGTGTCATGTGTAACGTCATAAAAATACGTCTAAATCCATCTCTTTTTTAGCGGTTTCCTTTTCCACTTCTCCTGTCATCTGTCCCTTTTAGACGTACTTTTATGACGTCACAAACTTTCCGTATCTACGATTTTAATAACTACCGGACCGATTGAGTTCTCCTGTTTAGGGAATATTCACATAGGTCCCAGGATGGTTTTAAGCAATATTGTTTTAGATATAAGTATTGAGTTGGTTTTTATACTATTTCCTCTCCTCCCAACTCATTCAAATACACAGTAACACAGCCCCTAGATCAACTATTGCAGAATTACATATTTCGTGTTTAGGTTTAAATTAGATAAGTTTTTTTTTTGGTTGCAAGTTGGGAATATTTAGTTCATCGGATATTTCAACCAAATGTTCGTTTGTTTGTTTTATAATAATAATGTATTTAAAATACAACATCATATCGAAAATGGCTAGTTTTTTTTGTTAATCATGAAGAAAGGGTTATGATGCATTTTTACAAAATCTAGGTCAAGATACAAACCACAAAATATATCATAATTAGTTTTCACCAAAGAATTCTTATAAAACACAATTGGCTTCGCACTTAGCATTGAGAGCTTCGCCTCAAAGTTGGGATAAACTTCATAAATATGTATATTATCCTTATAATAAAGTAACAGGATCTATGTCTGTTTGTCTGTGTGTTCCTAAGGATCTCGCTAACCACTGAACCGATATGGTTCTCCTTTACAGTGTAGCTTCTCATTTGTCCTGGAAAGTTTTATAGCTATTTAAGGGAGGGTACTACAAAACATGTCATCGCGGAAATTCTGTGGGGGCGGTGGGGTTAAATTTAAATGAAGCATATTATTTTAATTTGGGTTTGCGATTTCATAAATATAACCTTTCTTGTTAAAATTGCAGTATAAATCTAATTAAAGTTTTTAAATCAAAATAGAAATAATAAAAGTTCACCACGTTAGTATCAGAAAAAAGCATGTGCTGTGTAGGTGTTTTATCACTTCTGCAAGCTATCATACACAAAATGATAAATAGCAAACAAGATTGTTTGGAGGATATTTTGACTATATTGCATAATATTAAAGTGTTCATGGTTACCTATCAATTACCTCATTATGGGCGAGGCTGATGCCCATCCATGACACTCTAACGTCTGGTCCAACAACCCAGGATAACTAGAGGGAGCCAAATATCTCTTTTTCCGTCCAAACAACCAGAGTATTAGGTTAAGTAATACCCATCAGACAACCAACTCTTTGATTGCATGACCTTTCTCTGAGAAGTCCTAACTATACATAGTAATGAGTTGCGTCTTTTACGTCTTTGGTTATGACGGGGTGTCAGGCCGAGATTCGAACCTATCATCTCCACGACGACAAGCATATGCGCTACGTGTTGAGCCACGGTCGCGAGAATGTGGTCAGGGTTGATGATAAACTCTTAAATGACATTATTAAATACATTCTTTTGTTGACATAACAACAGCACAATAATTTAACAAGCTATTTACGGTTGTGAATGCACACTGATTCTGCTGTTGAGCAACCTTGATGCTGTAAGACAAAATAAATTATCTAAACTTATGAAAATGCAAAAACTGAACTCTCAGTTTTGACAGCGATAATTATTATCAAGAAAAAATAGTACTTTCACTTGAACCAAAAATGGACCACAATATTAAAGTTCTTTTATAGATAGGTTAGGTTTATTACAGAGAGCCCATTGAGCTAGTTATAGGTCTCCGCAAGGTTTTAGACCTCGTCATAATTAAAGAAATCAAAATATGCAACTGCTACTTACTGTTATGTATGGTGCTTGTAATATTAATAAATAATACAATAGTGTATTAAAGGGACAATTAGTTACTAAGAATTTCCCAGTTACACTCTTGTATATTCGTTAAGATCTCCAAAATCTCCATTTAAGGGAATATTCATAAAGTTCCCGGAATGGTTTAAGCTCTTTTGTCCCGTTCCCCTCCCTTTGAATACAGAGCCCCTATATGCCAGGGGTACAACCTCTTGTATTAGTACATTGATATCAATTTTTAAAATCATTGATATATGTAACTTTCACTGAATTTTTTTTTAGAATATTTATCTTTGAAACATTCTAAGAAGCACACAAACATTTCCTTCATTCTTTTATTTCGGAGCAAAGCCACTATTGTATTTAATTTTCCTTTAAATTCCTTGTTTTTTGTCTAATCTAAAAAAAAAAATTTTAAAGTTTTGATTATTTTATCAATATCAATTTCTTTTTGGTCGAAGGTTTTTAGACAAAATACCAAAGCTCTTTAAGTGCCCATAAAAAAAATTACGTCATAAACTACAAATGGCCAATACACTGACTAAACTACCAATGGCAGGTCAGTATACATTACAATTGACCGATGGTAAGCCAGTTTGACGTCATTTTTATATGCACTACAAAAAGCTCAAAAAAACCCTGAAGAAATAAAGATTTAAATTGTTATAAATCCAAATTTATTTTTACTTTTCCTGTGTTATTGATTACTGCTATAATCTTCTATTGAAAAATTGCTGCGCTATTCATTATCATTATTTTTCTTGTTTTTTCAACAGCTTATAAAACTTTTTTTACATTCAGATAAAAATGCAATCCTTATGTACATCAAATTGTAGGTTCAAATCACAGTTTTTTTGCATAATTGTAGATTTTTACATATCAGCACAGTTACTCTATAAATAACTAACAGGGAGAAGGGGGAAACTATTCTAGTACCCAAACTTTACCACCAATAAGATTAATATACAGATTGGGCGATTTTGTTTAGCATAGTTGATGGTATTCATACATTTATCATCCAATGTCTTATCCCTTAAAATCCCTGAAAACAAGGAGTAATCTTTCTCATTTAGTCAGTGAAGTAAATAATCTTTAAAGATTCAGGATTAAAATGGGCCTAAGGTCAGGGCCAACAAAACAGGTATAAATATATTTGTCTTCACGTGAGGAACAGGTTTATATTCAGCGGAAATAAATTTGTTTCCAAACACATTTTAAATCTGCCAACTTTACAAATTCAGCAGAGTTGGATTACAAAAGAATTACCAGGAAACTATTAGAAAACTTGTTTAGCTATGCACAATTATTAATTATGTTAGGTTTCTTTCTTAAAATAAATATCTGCATTTAAGCTTGTTGATGCGTTTTTAATGGCTACGCTATTTTATAAAAATGGTTTGTCCGTCTGTCTGTGTCATTGTCACTAAAACAATTCTTAAGATTACATTCTTAAACACATTTTCTATAAAACTGTAATTATTCGGTGCTTTCCCTCAAAGTTTCTATCCCTGAACCCCGTTATTTTTTTTTACAATGGCTTATCCCTGCGGGGCTTATACCTGCGTTGCCCTAACCATGCGGATCTACCTACCCAATATAACCTTACCTAATCTGGCCAAAAGTTATAAACAAACAACCGAAACAAAAATAATATATTTGCAGTAATAGATAATAAATGTTGCATTAATGAATAAAATATGTTGTTCTTCTATTAATTAATGCTCTAGGCTCTTCTTTTTATTAACGCTGCTTCTCTATATCTAGGTCCTTGCATTAGGTTTTCTAACTTGTTGTCCTAGTAATCATTGTTCCAAATGGACTTTCTGGTAACTTATAGAGTTGCTCTGCTCTCTAAATTGTACCAAACTCTTATATGAATAATCAAATTTGGAATTGATAAGACAATCTAAGAATGCTTAGATTAATTATAAAAGCTATTCTTTACGGACGTAGAGACCAATTATAGTAGAAAGGCTTCGCTTTTAAAAATAGAAGGAAAGTCAATTCTCCCAATGCTGTACACCTTTCCCTGGCACCATGGAAGCTTATGATTACCTGGGGAAGATAGGATACCAAGAAATCAAAATTAATATGGCTGTAATCCAACCTACAAAAATAAAACAAGAATTATTACTAACAAATACAAAATTTTTCGGATAATGGAAAGAAAACGAAGTATCGGGTTTCGTCGTATTTTCACAGTAGCTTTTAATAGGCTATTTTAGTTAAGGTAAATGTTAGTGATTGGAATGCAGGGCTATAGCTCCCCGCAAGGGCTAGATATAGAAGAAAAGCTACTTCAAAAAATTTGACGGAACCCACTACTTTGTTTTCTTTCCATGATCTAATATTTCCCCAAAAAAATTTAAAATTAATTTTGTTCGTACCATTTCAATTCTGGCTTGAAAGCAGTGTATTTTTTAGGGCAGCGGCTGCTGAAATAGTTACAGCTAACTTTTTGGCACGTCATGGCAGCTTGCTGCCGCTTAATGACAAAAATCTTTAAAATAAATTGAATTGATTTGAAGTAATCTGAATTTTAATGCGAATTTTAGAGATATAAATCAAAGAGAAGCCTTGAATAAGAAAACATTATTTGATTCTATGAATTTTCCTAGAAATTTCATGTTAGTTTATCTCCTGAGGTTAAATACATTTACTTATATTTGTATGGTATGCAATCATTTATAAAAATAGTATTTTTTACATTACATGTATATAAATTCAGAGAGGGAGGGTACATTGGACTGTTTATTACACTAGACCTCAAAGTTTTTTTTGTTAGCCTAACAACTTTGAGGACTTCATTAAATTTTGAATGGTTTGTTCATTTAATTTACAGTTCAAAAGTTTTAACCCCTAATTATAATTCTAATTCAGCAGGGGTAATTTTATATATCATCATTGGGGATGTCCATCAATTAATCGGTCATTGTCTTATCCCTTTGTATCCCTGATATATATTATCTATATCTTTTATATTACCTATACTTTACTCCTATCATAAAACAACCCTTCTCATACCTATTATATGCCTATAACAAAGTAAAATGTTATAAGAGAAGCATCTCTATAATTAAGTCCTTTACGCAAGTATGTCCTTTAACATTATCCTGTATTGGAGTGGATACAAAACCGCGACAAACAAAACCGCGACAGTTACAAAACCGCCCCATAACAAAACCACGACAGTTACAAAACCGCCCCATAACAAAACCGCGACAGTAACAAAACCGCGACATTATATATAAAAAAATTACATTACATTCAGTTGTCCATCCTAGATTGCAAACGAGCAGACTTAATTTCTCCTATTTCGTTACAGACTGAAAGACGAGCAAGAAAAGTTAAAGAGTGGATTCAATTAGAAAAACAGTAGGATGTATTTCCTTAAAACTATTCAAAATACTTTAACTCTTAACAGTCGGGTCATTTATCGCTAAACGCACCCGGTCCCAGACCGTTAGGAGCCAAATAAAAAAATCTAGATAAAATAAAAACTGAAAACAGGATTGGCAGCGTTCAGTCGCGTTTTAATTGGAAAGCCACTGTCGCTTTTCCTTCTTATGTTATCAGCCGTTAAAACTTAGGTTAAACCTGTATTGAGGTTTAGTTTTAATATTATTTGTATTTTATGGACGATCAGCCGCCGCAACCCAGCTGCCGAGCCCAGCTAAAATAATTGAATAAAATTTTACTTACCCTACTTGAGGCTTGGCATGATAGAGTCCAACTTTCTTATTTGCCAGTTCAGGAGGTATGCCATTTCTATTAACAATAAAATCTTCAAACTTCAGATAACATCTAGTAGAAAAATCTCCCAGGAAACTGATTTTGAAAATTATGAAGGGGCCTACGATTGGAGAGATAAAGGTTTTTTTGCTTTACATAAGACAATGAAAAAGCTTATTTTTGAACAAGTTCGCTGTCACAAATATTTTAATACACTAACTTTTAAAATATTTATAGGTACAGAAATTTCGTAATATTAGCAAAGCGACTGATCTTATTTACCTTGATTAATCTTTTTTTTGTTGTCCCATTATAGATTTTTCAACAGTTTTAACAGAGTGTGGTTAGCTGCTGATTGAGTGGACTGCTATTTCATTAGACTAATAATTAACTGTTCTCTTTTATAGAGACTAGACTAAAAGTGTAGTTTATTGGAGTTTCATATCATGAACAGCATATTTTTTTTGTGGGGTGGGGTGTTAGATTGAGAGTTGTTGGCAATTTTTTCAGAACAATTACTTTCCAAACTAGGAGATGTATTCCATGAAAGGCAGATCCTAATCGGTTCAGCGAGATCTTAACGGACCAATGAACTGACAGACAGATAATTGATTTGATAATATCAAGGCCTAGCTGATATTATTGTTGTCATCCTTGTTTAACAATTAAATCTTTAGATTTTCACCAATAAGATAATTGAAATAAAATTTAGGTTTCTTTTTTTTTCCAATTTTGGGGTCAGAATGCATTTTTTGCCAATCCTTTGTTTGTCTGGTTGGCACTTTCTCTCTTTGTCTCTATTAAGCAATGAACCCTACCCCTTCATTTTGAAAAAAATTGAGGTGAGGGGGGGGAGGGTAGTAGTCCTATATGTTTGATCCATACGGGGGGTCCTAACCTTACGGGGCCTATTTGCTATACCTGGAATATTCCCTAACCTGACAACAAACGAATATTTAACACCCCCCCCCTCACTACCCTCTTACCTTTAATTTATTTTTAATATTGGGGGGGGGGGGGACACTGTGCTTTCCAAGGCACTTTGAAGGAAAACCTTGTCTGGTTCCATATTTTAGACAGATATTTATTGTATGTCTATCTTTCTTCATTCCTATTTCCCAAAGCAAGAAGATCTCTGTCTGTACATATGTATGTCCAATAAGATCTCGTAAGCGGCAGTACTGATTTTTAAAAAATTGTCGCATAAATAAAGAAATCCAAGAATGAAAACGTTCATAAAAGCCAAGCTCAACGAACTACAAAGTTTTAAATACAAAGGTGGATTCTAATATACTTTAAATAACGTTTAATTTTATCAAAACGAACCTTCGGAACTTCCAAATTTTAGAAAAGCCTCGTTTAACCAATCTTTGTACAGGGAGACAAGAATTTCAGGAGAGAGGTGACAATGGCCTGTTTATTACACTACATAGTCCACAAAGTTTTATAATAACGTTTTCTTAATAACTTTGCGGACTTTTCGTGAATTTTGATTTGTTGGTTCATTAACAAGTGTTAAAAGTTTAAACTATTAATCTTAATTTACAGAAGAGGTAATTTTGTCTAATATCATTGGGAATTTACATTAATATATCGACCATTGTCTTATCCCTTTAGATCCCTGCAAGAATCCTATACTCTTGTGTTTGAAATTTTATATTAATAAAACAAACTTACTTAAGATCATCTAATTTAACAAGAACAGCTTGAGCAGACTCGAGCGAAGCTAAATCTGTTGTGAAATCACACTCGGACGCACACTGTTATTAATTTTAACATTATTTTGGATCATTGCAATTGTTATCGAATGAAAGGTTATATTTTGTTTATTTGTTTTAGTAGAATAGAGTAGTATAATTTTCCTAATGTTTTATTAATCCCATTGTCATGTCACGTTTTTCAATTATTTTGACAAAAAGAAAATATTTTGCAGTATAGCTTCGAAACCAATTAATATCTGATTGATTAGAATCGGTTCTCACCCATACCGAAAAATCATTTATAACATCGTATTATAGACAGCTTTCCACGGAAAATAAATAAAGATAATAAAATTAAGGACCAACGGCCCGGGATAACAAATTGGTTTTTAATATTTTCTTTTAGTATCTGCGGAAAGCTGTCTAAAATACTATGCGATAAATAACTATTCTATTATCATAATGAACGCATCTGGAAATTAGACATTACCCAAAGTTTTTTGTTATACTTTCTTTAGAAAGTTGGCTTACAAATTTATACCCAAAATACCTGTCCGATTTTTTGGCTTCAATCCTAGACAGGTACTTTGGGTATTACACTAGATTTCCAAATTACACTTTTTGTTGGACACCCTGTAAAACTAGAGTTTTTGGCTAAAATAGCATTATGTGCGCTTTTTACACGAATAAACGATAATTTTAGTGTATAAAATGTATAGGTTGGATGAAAGATTGATGAAAAAATAATCAAAATCCAGGGACTCTGAAACTTTTTTTGGCCATCCAGCATCCTTGATTCACCCAACGGACCAAAATATAGAGTATTAACAAAATCGGAGAGGTAGTGCAAAAAAGTGGTACACTTGGCAAATAATGCACTAGTATCTGAACTTTTCAACCAATAATTTTTAAATAGTAGTAATTATGTTTAACATTATTTGTAATGTACAGTAAATAAAGTTAACTTATCTTTGTCATATCCCTTGAAACCCTTTGCAAATCATTTTAATTATTGTTTAAACATTACATTTACTGAATATGTGATAATGATGATAAAATTTCCTGATGATGTTCTCTTTCTTCATTCAAATCATCCTTCCATTCCCTCCAACTAAAATAAAAATATTAAAGCGAAGTTTTTCTATATTTAGGGTAGGTCCGTCCCGTCTATAAGTCGTCCGTAACGGTTAGCCTTTTTCGTGGAACAGATAGCTTTTTCGTTAATTTAGACATGTTAGAATTGTCCTATCGATTTTTAAACTTTAAAATGTCATTTCAATCATGTTGATTTTTAACTTTTTTTACAACTAATTTTTAAATGAAATAATTGTCTGATTGATCTGATTTTTGGAATATTTATTCCTAGGACAACAATGTACAATATTACAAGCGAAGCATCTCTATAATCAAGTCCTAAAAATGTAAGTAATTCCTTAAGCAATATACTGTATTTCATCAGTTTTTCAACAAATTTTCTTACATTTTTTCGACTTTATACAATTATGTTCTGAATTTTCAGTTCTGACAATCTACAAGTGTTGACGTTCACTTGCCCTACCGATTTAGATATTCGCTTTTGTGGATGTTGTCATCCTTGTTTGTTAGAAAAAGCGCAGAAAATGAAGCTATAAAAAGTTTTGCTGAATAATCTTTTAGCTGTTCCGGAAAATTAGCACAAGGATATTGTACTTGCCGGTATGGCTTTCAAATCGATTAATATCCGCTGGATTAGAACTGGTTCTCAGCCATACTGAAAAATCATGTATAGCGTCATATTATATACATTATACAGTTTTTACACGGTTTTTAAAATGAAAATCATAACGAGTTTTGTAAGCCCTTGACTTCGGCTTCTTGTATCTGAAAAAAAACTGATTTTAATCTTAAAATTTTTCTTTTTAATGTCCATGGAACTCTGTCTATAATACGATTCGATAAATAACTATTGAAAATAACTGATTTTAGAGCAGAAAAGTGTAAATTTAAGAATTCAGATGTTGTTAGTCGCCTAACCGATTGACCATTTCAGAGAAGCTACACATTGCTCCCAATATGGCTTTAGGCTATTTAAAAATAGTAGTCTTGAGATGATTTGTTTTTGTCTGTCCTCTCCCTAACCCTTCGGATACAGAGCCCATAGATGCTAGGGGCGTAGAAATATCAGTCTGTTGATACAAAATGCAAATTTAAAAAGTACATTTATTACTTTAATGAAAAAAAGTTTTTTTATGTAATTATCATTTAGAATTAAATATCATATGAATGTCTAGCCCTCTTTATAAATTAATTTTAAATGAAATTTAATTTAAGTAACTCAATCTAAAGTTTGAGGGCATATTATACATTAATTCAGAAATTAAACACAAACCTAGTGGCACGAATAAGACAACAGAAAAAAGACGACGAAGCCCATTTTGTTCCGAATTTGTATCACTTTTGAAAAGTGCGACTCCAGTTACGTCATATTTTTCTTTCCCGAAAAAGGGAAGGGGGGAAAAAATCTCTTCAAAAGAGATGGGGAAAACCCCCTTTTCTCTCATATCTTTTTTCTTCCCCCCTTCCCTTTTTTTTCTTTCCCCCTTCCCTTTTTCGGGAAAGAAAAATATGACGTAACTGGAGTCGCACTTTTCAAAAGTGATACAAATTCGGAACAAAATGGGCTTCGTCAAAAAAGACTATCATTTAGATAATTAGTATAAGAATTTTGATTGGCAAAAGGGTCAAAAAAATTTAAAGCTGAATTATTATAGAGGTTCCTTATTTTGTAATTTTACAAAGAAAAATAAATTAGATAGCCCCAGTGGGTGCCTTCAGCCTGTAGGGTTGCTCGACCTAACCAAACAAATACGTCTTTACAAAAAGATTGTTTCTGTTCCTCGTGCCATATGAAGGAAACTGCCTATAATTGAATCCTTATACTAAAGTAACAGGATGTTTGTCTGTGTGTCTGTCTGTGTGTACCGAAGGATCTCGCTAACCGCTGAACCGATCGGGTTCTCCTTAACAGGGTAGATTCTCATATGTCCTGGGAAGGTTTTTAACTATTTTGGGGGAGGGTACTACCACCCTCCCAAAAGAAATGACAAAAAAATTGAAAATTTTCTTAAAATCTGGGAGACTTCAACGTCAAATAAGGTGGTATCGTACATAAAAAATTAACTTTAACAAACAAAAACATTTAAAGTGCCACTAGAGGCCTCTAGGGGCGTAGCCGCTAGTATCCTATAAAGTAGTAACGTATTTTTGTCTCAAGCTAAAGATCTCAGAAACTGGTAGTCCGAAATAATTGAACTTTTCAGGGAAGCTTTATAAATCTTTTTGAGTGGTTCTAGGCTATTTTTCTGACCATCTTCGCCCTTCCCTTGTATCTAGGGTGAAGCAACTAGTATCTCATAAACAATTGTTGTAAAAATTTAGGCAGAAGAAATGTCACTTTAAAACAATAGTCTTGGCTTTATGGAATAGGGTAACCTTAAAACAATGTTTTAAATGCTCAAAGGGGGTAAAGTTTATATTCAAATGCTTTAAAAATCACCCAATTTAGATTTTATAGAAGCTCTTCTAGGGGAGGTATAATAGCACTCTTCAATCAAATAAAGAGATATTGCCATAAAAGTACAATTATTATCACAAAAAATAATAAATGAATTGTGAAAAATTATCAAGAAATTCTTTATGTTTTATCAACATTTAAAATAATTATTTATAATGACTCATTAAATTTATCTGAGGCAAACGTCATTTACATAAGTTTACCATTTTCATTTACATTTTTTTTTTGCATTTGAACTAATCTTACCCTTTTGCAACCAAGAGTGTTATAATGTCAAATAGATATTAAATTTTATGAAAGTATTCGTGATTTATAAGATAATGAAGCAGCTCATAGTGCCGTAAAAAAATTACGTCATCCAAAACAAATGACCAATGATAGGCCAGTTCACAATTACATTGTCATTAACCAATGGTATAATGTATACTGGCATATCATTGTAGTTTATAACGTCATTTTTTATAGGCACTGTAAGCTGCTTCTTTAACAATTCTTTTAGTGCTTATTTGTATTTTAACTGTAGTCTTGTATTGATATAAAATCAGGACTAAGATTAACAGAATAAACATCAAATCTAATCCCTTGAGTAACTCAAAAATATTTGGGTAATCTTTAAATTTGTATTACATATTTACTTTAAACACTTAGAATTGCTAAATCTTCTAAGGATTAAAGATTGGTTAGTTCATACGTAAAAATTACCAAAACAAACATTTCTAAAGACTTTCAAAGTTTATGGGGAGAGGTAATTACATATTTTTAAAAATATGCTTGTCTAAATTTGATTAATATTGAGAGAAACAAATAAAAGATTTCAAACATCCTCACATTTTTTGATGAAAATTTCAGTTTTCTTGAAAATCCTTTACTCCTTGATGTTTTCTGATACATGAATATTTGCTTAAATATGCACAACTGTATTGCTTTGATTCATCACTTACTTGTTTGCTTCAAATTTAAAATTGGAAGTTTACTATAAGTATTGCTTGTAGCAAATAATCAAACTTCTAAATCTCAGCAGTCAATTACTCTATAACCAAATAGTGTTTTACCACAATTTTTTTTTGATAATGACATCTCCACAAAGCATCCAAAAATGTTATATGTGGATTAGAACCGGTCCTCAGCCATAATGAAAAATCATGTACAGCATTTTTATTATATCCAGTTTTCTATGAATATAAAATGTACAATCATAAGATTAAAACCATTTTATAATTCGTGCCGTTGGTTTCTTGGGGCTAAAAACTGGTATTAATCTTATAATTGTACATTTTTTATCTGCGGGAAGCTGTTTATAATACAATGCGATAAATAACTATTAGAGTGATGTCCTTGGAGGCTAGAGCATAGCCAATAGTTTTTGAATGGATATAAGAACTTTAGTAATAAAGACTGAGAAAAAATGGAAGAAAAACTTTTATCGTAAGTTTACTGCACTTAAACCCCCCCCTCCTGCCAACCACCACCCAATATAATAGAATTTTCATAAAACTTCTAAAAAGAGTGCTGATCCTTACTCGAGGTTTCGTAAACACAATTTTTCATTCGTTAGATTAAAATCTTTGAGCATTTTAATTAATTATTAATCGGTTGGTTCAAACTGGTAGTGTTTAACTTTTAAAAAAAAATTATTTGCAGAATTTTTTTTAGTTTATCATCAAGGGGGACTCTATTAACCCATATGATCCTTGCAGTATACATTTTAAAAAAACTAAGAAGGTTTGGGGGTTATTAGTGCTCCTTTGGCATTTTTAGAAATATTGGTAAAAATATGTGGGAGGGAAGGTGTGGTTATGTAAAAAGTTTAAGCGAGAGAAATTGTGAGATAAAGGGTTATGTTAATAGAAAATTTTACACTCCGTGTAAAATTTGAGAGAGAGAGGGCACAATTGGCTGTTTATTACAATAGTCTCCAAAGTTTTATAATAATGTTTTCTTATTCATTGGCTTAACAACTTTGGTGAATTTTGATTGGTTGGTAAACAAAAAATGCGTATTCAAACGTTTAACCCACTGATTTTATTCTACAGAAGGGGTAATTTTATAGGCTGTTGTCTTATCCCTTTAGATTCCTGGTAAAGGGTTTATAAATATTTAAAATATTCATGAAATATCATTTTCTTCAGTTACTATTATCTGGAATCATGTGTTTTCGTACCATAACATTAGTTAGAGAATATAGATTTATCTACAATGAACCTATGCCTGCATCACTGATGAAGTAGAACCACGTCATGCTTATTTCCCATTGATATGTCAGGTTTTTAGTCAAGGCTCACATAAAATTTATGTCTCTTTTCTGCAGATATACTTTTTTCAACCTCAGCCTCAGTTTTAGCTTCCGAAACTGCAGCCGTATTTAGCCGCTCTTGTCCAATTTAAGGACTAAAAATAGGAAATGCTCGCAGCTACAAACCAGCTGCAGGATCAAAATAATCGCTCAAGGTTGCTGTACGATACTCATTATTTATAAGCTACAGACAGAATTCTTTTAAAGTTGCGGCTGACGAACAATGTTGGATTTATTACAAGTCATTTACACGATAAATTCTCTGTTCTTAATCAGTTTTTTAAACAAGAAATCAAATATCACAAGAAAAAAGTTACTCTTCATGTTATGGGATATTTTATCTTATTGCGAGGAAGACAAAAAATAAGATTAATTAAAAAAGCCTTAAAATGTTTTGCTTGGTTTTATAGCTAAAATATAAAACATTTTCTATCTATATCTATGGAAGAAAAAGTCCTTGTCTATTACCAATCAAAAATCTAAAGAAAAGAATAATAATACCTGGTTTTTTGAGAGGTCCAGAGTAGAATCGTTGGAGCATTTTTAGTGTCAATCTATCATCAATAAAAGAAGTCAACAAAAAAAAAGAAACTTATCCTTTTGTATAAAGTAGCAAGATTTTTTGTCTTAAGCTTAAGATCTCAATAATTAATGAACTGATTGAGTTTTCCTTTTTAGGGAATCTTCATTTAGGTCCTTGGATGGTTTTATGCTATTTCCTTCTTGGTTTTAAGCCTTAGGAAGATTTTAAGCTATTTTCTGTTTCTTTGAATACATACTCCTGGATTCTAAGGGAGCAGCCACTAGTTTGATATTAAATTGAAAAGAAATTGTAAGTTTGAAAAATGAATTTGTGAAACCTATTTGTAAATACTCGGGAATGATAAACACATATTATTAAAATAAGAATAGAAATGACGACACGAGTATTTAGCACAATTCATAATTTTCGCAAGTAATGGATTTTAATTTTAACAAGGATTATAGTGTTCAAAAGTTAGTGCAGCGATAACAGTATCCAGTAAAATGTGAACGGTGATTAATCATGGGGAAAGATACGTTGAGGGACGTCCATGGGAGGGGGGAAAAGTTGAATGCTTCGAGTTTTTAAAATTCAGGTATTTTTTTACCTTTATCACCAAAAATATTCAAAACGGTATCCAAGAAGATATTTGCTGGACAGAGTAGAACTTACCCCAGTTATAGAGAATTTGGGCTACAATTCAATGTTGATAGGCAAAAATGTGTACATATGCAGTAATGTACATACTAGTTTATTTTGTTAAATTTTTAATTAAATATTATTTGAAAAACATACCATTTTACAACAAAACGATTATTATATTTTGATCTTAAATTTATCAGTCAAATGTTTTGTTAAAATCAAATATTCTTTAATTCTTTTATCAATGACAACAAGAAAATGCAGTTCGTTTTTTCCTTTACTTTAATTTATTTTTTTATTTAAAATGTTTGGCTTCTTTTTCCTTTGTTTTTGTAGTTTGATTCTCCTTGTTGGTTGTTGATGAAAGATGGAGGCTGAAAAATTATACAACAATTAGTCTCTTGTAAATAGTAAATGTCTTGCTTATAAAGTAGATATTGTTGGTATAAAACAACACAGAAAATGATATTTAGTTATTGATGGTATTTACATAATGTAAGGATAAAAACATCATTTTATGTAGATTTTATTATTATGTGTTCACGGATTTTCAAATGTTCAATATTATTCTTTACTAAGATACTAGGTACACAAAAATATTCAAATTTTTAATGTGCCTATTTTTATAACTATTGGAAACAAAATTCTTGAGGATGTTAAATGCTTTGAGTATCTTGGAAGTAAAATTGATGAAGCTGGAGGCACTTTGACAGATGTTAAAACTAGAATTAACAAATCTAGAACAGCCTTTGCCAGCTTGAACAAAATTTGGAATTCCAACAACATATCCATAAAGACCAAGTTAAGACTTTTCAAGTCAAATGTTCTGTCTGTTTTGCTGTATGGGGCCGAAACTTGGTTCCTAAACACAGCAGTGGTCTCCAAGCTACAGACATATGTCAACAAATGTCTTAGGAGAATCCACAAGATCTTTTGGCCAAACAAGATCACAAATGCTTAGCTTTTAGAGCGCAGTGATATGTCAGACATCAAACTGACAATAAAACAGAGAAAATGGAGATGGTTGGGTCACACTCTAAGGAAAGGGCATGATGATTTAACCAATCAAGCCTTGACTTGGGACCCCTTCACAGGAAAAAGGAAACCAGGTAGACCAAAAACAACCTGGAGGAGGGAATTCCTTGAGGAACTGAGAGAAGAGAATTTTTCATCTTTCAGTGGAGCCTCTACTGAGGCCCAATTCAAAGATAAATGGAGAACCATTGTGCGTGGCCTACGCTCTGGAAAGAAGAGATAAATGGCGATGATGATGATTTTTATATTAAAGTAACATACTGTAAGTCTGTACCGCTGTCGCTGAACCAATATGGTTATCCTTTACAATGTAGCTTCTCAAAGATCCTGGTTTTGAAACAGACAAATAATTTCTCAAAATAGATAATTTAAAGGGTAACATTTTAAGTGCCAATAGAGGCATCTAGAGGCGTAGCTGCAAGTAATAAATCTATATAGATAAATCTAAGGAAAAGATTCTGATGGATATAAAAAATAGGTAGGGTGTCTATTCTTGTTTCTGTCTGTATCATTTTTTACAATTTTTATAACATTTGCTTATCTCTAATTCAAAAAAGTAATCAGTTAGCCACCCCTACTGTTTTATTATAAAAAAAGACTTTATATTCCGTATAAACACCAGTTTTTGACCCTTTTAACGCTAGGAGGAAAACCGCATTTTATTTATGTAACTTTTGTGAAACATATGATTCTTATAGATAAGTGAAATGTCCAAATTTTTTTGTGTGTTAATTAATATTTATGAAAACAAATTTCAGGTAATAAGAAAATTGTATAAAAAAAGTTATTTATAGCATCGTATAATAGACAGTTTTTCGCGGACAATAAAAGTTTTATTGTCCCCGAGCAGCTTAAGACCCGATCCAACCAAAAGTTTGAAATATATTTGGACAAACACATAGAGACATATTTTTATTTTGATGCTACAAACGTATAGCTTATGAAATAATCTAAACCAATTTATTTATTCTCAAGATCCAACATAATTTTTGCATATTGCTGAGGTTATGCTAATTTTTTATTGCAACAACAATTATTATGCAAAACATTATTTAACATTTTATTTTCTTCTTGCAAAGAATTCAGTAAGGGAGGCATCTTTAGATTTTTGTTGAATCTTGATTGGGTATTAAAAGGAATCTAAAGGGATAAGACAATGGCCGATAAATTGATGTACATTCGTAATTATGATACACAAAATTACACCTTCTGTAGATTACTATTAGGAGACAAAGCTTTTGGACACTGAACTGAATGAACCAACCAATCAAAATTCACTCACTGTTGTTAAGCCAACGAATGAGAAAACGGTGTAATAAACAGCCCACGCCCCTCCCTCTCTTGGTTTGTGCCTAAAAAATCTTAATCCACAGAAGGGGTAATTTTGTTATTGCAATGGGCAGTGGAGGTAAATTTATCGCACTTTGTCTTTACCCGTAATATTCCTGAAAAACAATTATTTTGATATTTTTTGCATATCAGTTAGAATTAACATTTGAGTACAAACTCTTTCATATAATATCCTCATAATAAAGTAATAGGATCTCTGTGTCAGTGTGTCTTTACAGAAGGATCTCGTTAACCACTTAACCAAGGTGGTTCTACTATAATGGTAGCTTCTCTTGGGTTCTTAGATCCTGGGAAGGTTTATAACAATTTTGGGGTAGGGTACCATCACCCTCACAAGAGCAATTGCCCGTAAAAAAAATTATCCCCCCAACCTCCTCCTAAAGGGCCCCTAGAGCCTCCCGGGGCGTAGCCGCTAATTGAATATATTGATGCAAAATGTATAGTTACGACGCTGTATGAATCGACACTTTAGTTCTCTACTATTTACTTTGCATGTCCGTCAGTCGAGTCCGTAATGCTATAGGAAATGGGGCTTTTCCCGGCTGCTAATGAAGATAGACAGATGAAATTTTCAGTGATGATTCCTATGACAAATGCGCATCTAGTCTATACATTGTTTTGTCCGTCTGTCTGTCATTTATGCTTTAAAGGACAAACAGACCTTTTTTTTAAAGGTTTCACAATTTTTATTATGTTTTTACACAATCTCTCTTTCTTTTATTTGTTCGTTTGTCCATTCTATGGTTTTTTGTGCTCTACTACTTGTAAATACTGTCATTCTTATAAAATGAATATGTACCTGATATTAATAGCCAGTGCCAGAAAAATGGCCACCATCACCAGAAATATTCCAATACGGAATCCAGTCTTGGAGCCAACGCATTCTTTAAATTTGGAACACATTTCTAAACGATTTTTTTTTCACTTTGGTAAAATAAACTTTTTCATGTTTTAATCTGAAAACAAATAATTACATCATAACATCAATAAAAAAATAAAAATTCAACAAACTAAAATTACAATAGACGTATAAAGCGACGTACAGATTCTTCTATAATAAGCTTCGCTTAAAACAAACTTTTTGCCGTTGTAATGCCATGTAAGCATTATTTTTTTGGTTTAAGGAAAAATAAAGAAAATTATTTTAGAAAGAAAAGGTGCTTTGTTTTTAAATTGATGAAAGTGTGTATCTGAAAATCTGTTTTATTATGGCATTACGGAATAATTTTTGCACCTAATGTACAATTTGTGCACAGGAATGTGCACAAAGATGGACAGAGGGTAAATGTTTACACTTTTTGTATAATCAAGATTGACAACATCCATAAGTAGCGCAGGAAAACAAATCATGGTTTGACAAAAGAAAATGTGAGTTATATAGGTAATGTTCAGTGATCTTTCACAGCGTGACCGACAGATCGACGGACAAGGTAGATTGTGCATAATGGGTGCTATCTTGAATAGCAAATCAGAAATTTCCAAAGATAGGGGTTAAGTGGTATTTACCACCCTCAAACTTTAAAAACCCTCAATTTACCGACCTTAAATTATTACATTATTTTACCCCTCTCAAACCTATCAAGGCCCTTATTTTACCCCCTCAAAATATAAAAGCTTGGACTTCCCTACTTTAATCCGTGTTTTTGAATACCGACAGACAGACTTTATGCGAATTTTAGAGCAGTGTTGATAAAAACACACCACGAAGAAAAAATAAGTTTAATGAATAAATCTTTGAAACCAATCTAACAACATTAGTTATAGAGTAGTTTTGCTATTTTAGAAGTGAAAACCAATAGGGAAAACTGCTTCATAACAAAATCCTTTTTTTTACAAATCCTGTATTACTGTTAACAATTTGCACTTTGACATAGAGAATTAAATGAAAGCTTTGTCACCTTCAAATGGTTTTGATTTTCACTATTTTCTACATCTCAGAGATACTAGGAAACGGCAATAGAAGATAAATATACATCTTATAATTTGAAAAGGGGCTGTACTAAACACAGAGAGAGGGCCAATGAGTTGTTAATTTCACCAGTCCCCAAAGTTCTATAATACCTTTTTTTATTCGTAGTATTAACAACTTAAGAAACTATTACTGGATTTTGATTGGTTGGTTTATTATGTTGAGTGTTCAAACGTTTCAACCAGACTTTTAATCTATAGAAGGGGTAATCAGTGGGGATGTACATCAATTTATAGACCATTGTCTTATCTCTTTAGATCCCGAGTTCTAACCTTTATTTAATCTACCATAACAACAAGCATCCAAAATCCTTTTTTAAAGTTAGTTTGTGTTCGAAAAATGATGATATCAATTTATAGGAGCATGTTAAATTTTGTTTTGTTGACCTATCTGTTCAATTCCTGGAGACACAAATAAAGATGTTGCAGCCTGCAACTGATGTTTTCTGCACCTATTAGTATATATCTGCAGGGAGGGAGTGGAAAACGGGCTTTTTTATTACACTAGTCCCCAAAGTTTTATTCTAACGGCTTAACAACTTTGGGGACTTTTATTGAATTTTAATTGGTTGATTCATCAAGTTGAGTGTCCAAACGTTTACAACCAATAATTATAATAAACAGAATTAATAGTTTTGTGTATCATCATTGGGGTTGTACATTAATCCATCGGTCATTGTCTTATCCCTTAGATCCCTGTATATAGGATATATCTGTACTTTTAAAATAATTTACTGGCCAATACATTTATTACCCCCGATAGTTATTGAGAAAAAAATAAATGTCAAACTTTTTGTACGATATAATTACCGATAAGCAAAGCTTTGCTATTTCAATCTATTCAAGCTGACTTATTAAATGAATACAGCTTATACCAATTACCAACAACGAAATTAATTCCGGGAAAATTCACGAAACAATATATGATTTTCAGCTGTCTTTGGGGGGCAACACATAGTAAAATTGACAACCTTTTTGTTTGCCCCCAAATATTATTTTATTTTTACTTCGCTTATTCATGATATAACTGAAATAAAGAAAAAAATCCTTTTCGACAAAAAAGTAAACCTTCGATAATGTGGTCGGACTGTTCCTACACTTTGTTAATATTTGCCAGATCAAGTTATTAAACATCTAGAGTCCTAGACTTTCTATATTTATTATTAATTATTGCTTCCTAGAAGCCTGCATATACGCAGAGATATAATGGAATACACAAAATTACCCCTTCTGTAAATTAAAATTAGTTGTTGAAACGTTTGGACACTCAACATAATGAATCAAAGTCTCCTAAGTTGTTAAGCAACAAATGAGAAAACATTATTATAAAACTTTGGGGTTTAGTGTGATAAACAGCCCAGTGTCCCCTCTTTCTCTGGCATATAGGTCATACTAGAGTTGGGCTCGATATAATTATCTCGCTATTGGCTAGGTTTATTCAATGTTTTATTTACTTTCTTTTGGTTATCTAATTTCTGACTATTAACCCTATTCTTCCATTATCTTCTCCCTGATGATTTCTTTTTTTAAACTATTTTAGGATCTTAATATTCTTTATTTTAAATCATCGTCCTGAAAGGGTTAAAATGCTTAGTTAACTGTTAAATTTTAGTTCAATATCTGACCACATTACGCACGTATCGCTAGTATCAAATTATTTAAAACTAAGTTTTCTTTTATTTACTAAGTATATTTGCGATTACTTTTGTTTAATGTAATCTTCCAATTTTTAACATGTATAAAACGGCCTGCTTAATTGCTTCAAGATCCATGTCAGATCTATATAGGAAATAAATGTCTATAATCGAGCTCAAGTTTTCCAAGGAATATATGATTAAAACTCATAGTGCTCCAATAATCCATAATAAACTCTCATTGCCCAGAACGATAATACCCATTATTTTACTTTATTAAAAATAAATTCATTTTTTTCATTTCATGTTGCTATTTACCTTATATTGATGTATTTAATTTCTAATCATAAAAAAGAAAATTTAAATTTATAATATGATAAATTTAAGAAAACTATGTTTTAAAAGAATTCTATTGTGGCGACATTTTGTGTGTTCAAATATTAAACTAAAATTGTAATCATCAGCATTAACCCTTTGGTGATGGTAATGTAAAGAAAAAATATAATTTAAAAAAATCTTTTAAAAATCATTTAAATTATTAAATATTTACTTTCTTTTAGATAGTAATGCCGGGTGAGGAAAATAGATTTATTGAGAAATAGATATGCATATAGAAAACTAGCCAATAGGGAGATAATTATATCGAGCCAACTCTAGTTTAATATATTATAAATTTAAATTCTCTGTTTTATGGATAGAAATTTAATATTTCAATATAATTCAAATAGCAACATGAAATAAAAAAATGAATTTATTCTTCATACAGTAAAATAATGGGTCTTATCGTTCTGGTCAATGAAAGTTTATTATGGATTATTGGAGTACTATGAGTTTTAAACATTTATCACTTGGAAAACTTGAGCTCATATATAGACATTTATTTCCTATTTAGATCTGTCATGGATCTTGATGCAATAAAGCAGGCTGTTTTGTAAATGTTAAAAATTTGAAGATTTCATTAAACAAAAGTTCCCGCAAATATAAGTATTAAATGAGCGTACATGTTAACGTGCCCGAATAATCAGGAGGGTTGTGGAGTACGAGCCTTAGGCTTATCTCGTAAAACTAGAGACATTAACAGTATCTACTCTTGCTTTGAAAAGAGTATTTAATTATCAATAAGATTAATAACATTGATTTAACAAGTTTAACTCATCATTTCATGCGCATTCGTGATTTCCAGACAAAGGTGGTGTAATGAAAGGGTCATTTTTTATTACCCTGAGTGTAAAAAGGTCTTCTAAAAGAAAAAAAATCTACCCACAATTCCTGAAGGCGACACTGAGCGAAACTATGACATAATAAACTAAGAATGATGGACAAAAAATGCTTAGACTAAGCTAGGATTTAGGGTTACTTAAATTATATTTCTTTATTAGCGACTACGCCCCTTAGAAGCCTCTAGGGGCAGTAGTAGGAGGGGGAAAAGTCGACCTCATCCTATTTTAAATTTGAGTTTCAAGAGTTAAAAAATATATTTTAGGGGGGAGGGGGGTGAAGACACCCTCTCCAAAAAAATAAAACCTTCCCAGGACCTAAAAAGCTTTACTGCACTGTAATGGAAAACAATAATGGTTCAGCGGTTAGAGAGATCCTTCGGGACAGACAAAAAACGTTTACTACTTTATATAATAGGATATCTATGTAAGGCTAATGAAACCCTCACTCCTGGGCTTGCCTGGGAAATTTTATAGTTTATGGCTAAATATTCCTCTAAATTCTTACTTTTTGTCTATAAACTTTCTTTTTTATCAACTTAGCCAAAATTATTCCTGTGAACAAAATGATTAAAACCCAACTTAATCCTTACTTAATTTGCTATAAAAGAAACCATATTACAATGTTATTCAAATTAGTAAAAGTAAAATGCATTTAATTTTATCATAATCATATAATAATTATTTTTTTCTTTACAGTATGAAAGTCTATTTATTGATGACCATAAAACGCAAGAAAATGCATAAGCAAGATTACAAATAATTTATTAAACCTTATAAAATTTAGATAGAAAGAATATTATTTAATTTTTTTTTAATTATCTCCTTTATACGTCTGTCTATAATGGATAGCTCGTACCATTTATTTCGGCATGTTAAGAATTATCCTATCGACTTTACCAATTATGTTGTAGATAAACAAATCAGGGCTCAGCTGCCGCGCCTCAGCCGCGCATGAGCATCAAATTTCAGTTTTTTAAAAGATGGATTGTCTGAATTATACAGTTATAATATGACGATTTCACAGAGGCTTACACGCGGCTAACGCTCGGCTGCCGAGCCTATCACAAAATGACTCTTTCTGTGGAATAAAATTATTGGTGGAAAAGTTTGGACACTGTTACTTTATACAAATGACCTCCCAAAGTTGCTAAACTAACTTTAAATTAACTTTGATGCGCAGCATAATTTATAGTCAATTGTTCCTTCCCTCCCTGATAAATCTGATTTACAAATTCTTTACAAATGATTGTAAATTACAGCAGAAATGTACTAATTATAGGAAAAGGCATTTGTAAAACTTTCCAAAGAAACAAAAAGTAGATAAAAACCAAGGCTCAGCAGCCGCGCCTTGGCCAACAATAAGCCGCAAAATATTGACTTTTGATAACTTATTAAAATGATCTTGATGTCTATATTTGTTCCTAATACGGTCATCTAATTCATTTTTAAACAACTAAACGGGTTTAACTTGGTGGCTTAGGCACGGGTGTCGAGCCCTGATAATTACCTAGACACTAATTTCTCAAAACTCTTTGCCTAGATTCGAATTTCTTAGCCCCTCAATCATTAAAGTGTCAAAAGAAACATAAGTAAAAATTAGCATAAGTAAAACATTAGGGGAAAGGATTAATTTAAAAAATTAATTGTAGCAAAACTGCTCTACAAATACAGCACGCCATTGTCCGTACATCCAACCAATTTTGTTTCCTACTTAATATTCAATTTAAAACAAAATAATTAAAATTTCCTAAATATTAATTTTATACATCATAGTTGGAACTGATGATCTATTTAGTCATGAAACAATTGTCATCCATTAATAAAATGTAAAAAAACTTGTGTTTTTATAATATATATACAATAAATATAAAAGTAGGCTTTTTGGTATATTATTGAAAGTACCTGCTAAAAAAATTACACTATATTTATAATTTTTCAGAAAAAAAATGTGTTAACTTGCTATTACTACTCAACTTTTGTACAAAATTGTCCTTGTTTTCAGAGTGAAATGATTATTAAATGTTAGCCACTGCAGATATTGTCCCAAACTAAAGTGGCAAGTCCCGTGGAAAACTTTATCCAGAGGTTTCTCCGTTCATAATTCAATTTGGAATAGAAATAAGAGGCCGTTATTTGTTGAGTAGAGACCCGTTTGGTTTACAATCCTCGAAGATTTTATTAACATATTATTTGTGTTATTTGTTTTTCATAAGGTGTTATCAGACGAGGCTTTAATACAATAAGAGGCTTTCTGTAAGTCATGAATGTATATTTCTTGTACAAAAATCTAAATGATAATAGTATATTAAAATATTGTTAATATGTATGTCATTGTCTATGCGTAGATTTAGTTTAAATCATAAAGTAAGAAACATTTCATTTTTATGTAACCCTTTCTTTGGAATATCTATTTATCGAATCATATTATAAACAGTTTTCCTCGGATATAAAAAAAAAATTTAATTGATTAAGATTAATTTTATCATTTTTTTTTCATTTCTCGTAGAAAGTTGTCTGAAATACGATGCGATACATGACTGTGACTGAGAACCGGTTCTAAGCCCGCGGATATTAAGCGGTTTCGAAGCCATAATAAAAAAATACATAAGTTTTCTATGAGGCTAAGTTTTTCTCGCTGGATTATAACCGGTATAACATTGTATTACAGACAATTTTTCACAAATATTAAAGTAAAATTCGATACGTTATTAACTAATACAATTTCAATATACTTGAAAGTAAAATATTCAAACCTTTACATACAAACTTAAAAAACCAACAGGAAGTAATAAAATGAAAATATTTTATAAGGCTAGTGTTATTAGGAATATTAAAATAATGTGCAAAAAATAGAAAAGAGCAATTTATTTACTTTACAAATCAAACAAATGCATTTTATATCCTTATAGATAAACAGTATTGAAACACAGAAAAAAGTACATACTAAATTTTATCTATATCAAGGAACAGAAACAATATAAAGCTTATTTTTTGAAAACTATTTAATTTTTATAGATCTTAAAAATCGTCCTAAAAAAATCATTAATGTGAAACAATAGAGGGGGAAGAGGTTAAATAACTATATGACTCAACCCCTTGAACCCCGTCGAAAATATTAACACAGCCAAGTCGCTACAAAAGAGCAGAAAGCAATTTGCTAGCAGACAAAATGGGTCCCCAACACTGGATCCAGGTAGTTGTATTTCTATACATTTATTAATCAATTAATTCTTTTTCTCGTATTCATTCGAATCCGGTGGACAGGAACCGGTTCTCATCCATACGAAAAAACTATGTCTAGCATCGTATTATATCCAGTTTTCTACGAATATAGAAATGTACAATCATAAGATTAAAACCAGTTTTTTAGCCGGTACCTCCGGCACCTCGGGGCTAAAAAAACTAGTTTTAATCTTATAATTGTACATTCTATATCCGCGGAAAGCCGTTTATAGTACGATACGAGAAATAACTATTCTCGTATTCATTCCAATCCGGTGGGTATGAACCGGTTCTCATCTATACGAAAAAACTATGTCTAGCATTGAATTATATCCAGCTTTCTACGAATATAAAAATGTACAATCATAAGATTAAAACCATTTTTTTAGCCCCGAGGTGCCGAAAGCCGTTTATAATACGATGCGAGAAATAACTATTAAAAATTCCAGACCAACCTACCTACAAAAAGTGCAAAAACTGGGAATATCTTTGAAAACGTGAATTTTGATTTTCATATCCAAACTAGAATTAGGTAGTTAGATAGATAGAAAGATAAAATAAAAAATTGTATTCATTTATGATATAGAAAGATGCAGAAAATACAGATAATAAGGGAGAGAAAGTAGTATAAAGAAGATAAAAAAGTTTATTTACCTTTTTCTAGTTTTATTTACTTTTATGACTAGTTATTCCTTAAGGATTTATTTTCTTACACTCAGTCACAAATATATTTTAGCCTAGCCAATGAAACTCATGAAAAAGACATTTGAAAAAGAAAAACAGCTTGCCGCATCGCTTCGCGCATCTACTCTATATATAACTATCGCCCAGGCTGCTGGTGCCCCTAGGGGCATGTCAAAGAAGTGGAAGGGGGGGGGGGGGAGCGAATTTTCTAAGGGCGATTGCTCTTGAGATGATAGAGGTAACCATCCCCAAAACTATTTATAAACCTTCCCTAGTCCTGTAGGAAGGAGAACCATAACGGTTCATCAGTTAACGAGTTCCTGTAGTGCAAACAGACACACATACAGACATCCATTCACTTTTGTTTAAGTACAGTATTGTGTATTATTAGCTACACTGCACTCAAATCAATTCTGTTTAGTAGCAATTCTATTCTACAAGTAGTGCGCTTCAGCATATAATATTTGTTCTTATTAGGTCTTAATAGTTTTTATCTTTAATTCTTACTGGTTTCTATTTGTTTCCACTCCTATTTTCATCGGTTACCTAACTACTGTTGAGTTTTAATGTTTGCCCAAATAATACATGACATATGCCAGTGGCACCGTCAATATTATGTGCCAATCACAATTACCCCCCCCCCCCCCTTCCCCTTTCCAATCAAAAAGTATTTTCGTATTTGCATTTTTTGATAATGTTGACCGCAAGGGGGGGCTAGATGTGTCGCTTCGAGTTTTAGACCTCTCCAAGCACCTTGAAACATACTGCTCTACGTTTTATAATTGCGGTGCAAAGGGTCCATTCGCCCTAAAGACAAGCAATTCTTAGATTGCACAACCTTTGTCTGAAAGTCATGGTGTATGATAAAGGGTAATGACTTGTGCCTGTTTACGGTCCAAGGCATTCCCCATACTCTTACTATTGATATCAAACGACTGACATGGCAACAGTAGGTATCAGATTTCAGGTGGTCCAGGCTCGAACATAACACCTCCCCGACAGCAAGCCGACATATTACCAATTAAGCTAATGCTACGGGTTAAGTAGTCACATTGTTTGTCCGCTGCCAGCAAGTTAGCAATATGCAGCTGTAGCTATTTTAAAAACGAAGCTTTTCTATAATTAGGGTCGGTCCGTCCGTACGTCCGTCCGTACGTCCGTAACGGATAGCTTTTTTCGTTAATTTAGGCATGTTAGAATTGTCCTATCGATTTCAAATTTTGCATGGTGATTCCTTTAATATTTAGGTACGATTTAGAAAGCGTAGCAACTCTATAATCATCACCAAAATGTCCGTACGTCCATTTTAAACATGTTGATTTTTTTTACTTTTTTTAACAACAAATTTTATGTGATCTTATCATCCGATTGATCTGATTTTTGGTATATTGATTCCTGGGACAACAAAGTATAATGTAATCAGCGAAGCAACTCTATAATCAAGTCCTAAAAATGTAAGTATGTCCATAAACATTATCCTGAATCAAGCAGTTTTTCAACAATACAATTTTGCTTTGACTCTTATACATTTATATTATGATTATTCAGTTCTGACACTATACAAGTTTTAATGTCCGTTTGTCCTACCGTTTCAGTGCTTCGCTTTTATGGATGTTGTCATCCTTGTTTTGTAATAATCCTTAGAAATAGCATATTATGTACTTTTTGTTCTAATTCTCATAAGTTTCGCTACTTTTGCACCTTTGATTAATTCTCTTCTCTTTATGGTGAAGAAAGTGATGTTCTTTTTATTGTTTCAAGGGCAAATATTATTCTTCACTTTATTTTTTATCACCTTTTGATAATATATACCAATAACTAGCGGCCTCAGGGGGAAATTTAGATGTGGGGGTCAAAGTCGACCCCACAACTTTTAATTTTGATATTATAAAGAAAACAAATATTGTTTCTGAGGGGAGGTTATATTTTTCTATGTTCGACTTTTCTTGGAAGGGTGATGAAGCCTGTAAGAAACCTATGAAAAGCTACATTATAAAGGAGAAATATTTAGGTTTAGCGGTCAATGAGATCCTTCGGTTAAGACAGATAGACATCCTGTTACTTTTATGATAGGATTATAACATCGACTTTCCCTCAATAGCCTCGTCAATTTATTTTTTATTTTAAATTGATGGTTATGTAAAATTTTCAGGTAAATAATTTTCTTTACTGGACCATATACAAAACATACCTGATAAGGAAAACCAACTTATAGCGAAATTTTAAGAAAGCATTTGTTTGATATTTCTTAAAATTAGTATTAAATGATATAGTATTTGTTTAATTTCTTTAACTAATTATAGGTGAAAATAAAACATGAAAAAGAAACATAATGTTTAAAAATTATCACTTTTCTAATTGTATTATACTTCACAATAAATTTTAAACCAAAAAGCTTGTAGTTGATGTCCATCTAGTCTGCTGGTTTTACAATCGCTTTTATGGAAAATATCTGCCTTGTTATAAAGCATTACAATGCAAAGTGTTGAATAATATTTTCAATCACTTCTTACATAATAAAAATGGAATGAAATGCTTTTTTTTGTAAATATATATTTTAAGAATTGATATTAATTTATTCAGTGGGACTGTGTGATTTCCTTACTCAGAAGAAAGAGGTCAAATGCAACAATTTAGTAGCTGAGGGTGTTACAAAATAATAACAAACTTGGACTATCATATCCAATAGAAATATTTCTATATGCTGATTTAATCTATGCTATCCATAAACCTAATTTCGGCAGATTTGTATAGAAATAGCGGAGAAGATTAATTTATTGACTATGTTTGTTAATTCGAGGGGGGTGGAGGGCAGAAAAATAGCCCAAAACCGTCCCAAGACTTAAATATCTGTAATACTTTGCAAAGGTATAAGAAAACATAATTAAGTTTGAAAGTGCTACATTGAAAATCGGACTAAATATGTGACTATCTAAAATAGTCAAACATTTAAAATTGTAGACTTGTTTTCTAAAGTTTGTGACACATGTAAATAAATCTATCCCAACATGTTTATACAATTTCTTCTAGGCGCGATGCTCTATTCATCAGATTGTAAATTCTCGGTTTTAAAACTTAATTTTATGAAATTTAAACCAAAGTAAAGATAAGGTTTTTTTGGGGGGGGCAAAAACTTTTAAAAATATTAAATCTACAATAACTCTATAAACGTACAAATTAAGTTATACAGTAGATCTATTATGAATCATTTTATCAAGTAGATTATTTTTAAAAACTCAACTCGTTGCATTAAATAGATATTGAAGCTGTAAATGGTTACCACACTCTATTTTTTCTACTTTTTTTGTAAGATTTTTTTTTAAATCTTTGAATTAAAATTTGTAAAAAAAATCTTCCAAAATAGTTTGAAAAAATCAACGAAATAATTTAGTTTTATCTGCATAGTTAAAGCACAATGAGTGTTTACGGTGAAGATACACAAGATTTTCTTAAAGGCAAACATGTCTATGGCGGAGAATACGTCCACAGACTGCTGAAACCTCTACAACCTGGAGATCAGCTGCCAGAATTCAGCGGTACCGTTTTCCACAGAGGTCGGGAGAGTGATATAAATATTGATCAACTAAAGGGAAACGCTCTTTTGTTAATATTTATTCCAAATACTTTAGACAACCACGGCAAGGCCAGTTGGAACCTAGTTATTGACCTCTGCCTGAACAAAGGCTTGGACCTGGATATTGTAGTGATTACTAGCAACAGCCGGGATACTATGCGTGCCTGGATGCGACTAAAAGCCAACCCCGCTTTGCGCAGGGCCTATGTTATACCCGATCATTGTGGACACATTGTTACACAGTTTGGACTGCTGAATCCTGATACTTGTGAAACATACAGCGGCTTCTTTGTTTCTGATGTTGATGGCTGTATCCAGGGGTCTTCTATTAGCAACAAGGTTTGTGGGATCTATCCATTTTCATCAGAAGAGGCTATTGAGTTTGTTGAATCTTCTTTGACACCTGCTAATGATACATCTTCAGAGGCATAATTTTTCTAAAAGTTTCTTTATATATAATTTATATAATATGTACTATAAGCTTATAAAGTAAACAATAAATCATAATGAAATTATATATTGAATTTTTATTTAGAAATGTATTGTGTAGAAACGTTTGTGTATATGAAATGCAATAAAATGTCAACTATGTAGAAGAATGTTAAGAATATTGCTCTTTATCATTGACAAATATTTCCAGGAATATTCCTTTACACAATACAACATTGTATTGCAAAATTCTTTCGCCTGATGATGAGTACAGTTATTAGATTTGCGTTAATGGCTTTATAAGAGATTAACTAGCTTCTATTAAGTTATTAGTAGCGAAGCTACTCTATAATTCGAAATGTCTGTCCGTCTGCCCGTCCGTGATTTTCTCGGCTCCTATAAAAGATAGAGAGCTGAAAGTTTCAGGGATTTATTATGTTAACATTCTTCATATTTTCACCAAGTTTCATTAATATTTGACAATTGGTTGGGTGTTAGATCGGTTCCTATTCAAGATAGATGGCTAAAATTTTTCAGGGATTGAATACTTTAATATTCTGCATACTTATTCGAGGTAGATGGTTGATATTTAAGGGATTAAATAAGTTTACAATTTACATATCTTCACAAAGTTTCATTAAGATTTGCTTATTGGTTGAGGTGCTAGGTCGATTCTTAGATTTTCACGTTATAAATCTTACAAGGTTTCGTGATTTTTTAGTTTAATGTTTTTTTTATGAAACTGCTCTATAGTTAATATTTTCTGGATATCCATCTTAAGTTTTTGAGCTTCGATATAGTGTTGTCATCCTTGTTTCAATTACGAAGCTACTTTTAAGGTTAAAAGTTAGGGCATTTAGTTAAAATTACCTTTTTAATGTAATGGTAATTTTATTTCTCGTATTCAATCGAATCCGGTGGATAGGAACCGGTTCTCATCCATACGCAAAAACTATGTCTAGCATCATATTATATCCAGTTTTCTACGAATATTAAAATGTACAACCATAAAATTAAATCATTTTTTTAGCCCGTGCCTTCGGCACCTCGGGGCTAAAAAACGATGCGAGAAATAACTATTATCATCATTGAGATTGCGCATATCACTTAAGATCCATTGAACAATATTTTATTTTATCGATGGCTTCTGCGCTGTCTATTTATAAAACTGTCCTAGTTTTACAAATACAGCATTAAATTTAGCATAACCTAAATCAATTATCTGTTATCTATTTAAAACTTTAATTCAAGTTTAAAATATATTCATTTGAACATGTCAGTTCGATGCAAATATTCAGATTGCATAAATTGTAAAATTATATAAACGAAGGTCACAAAAAAATGTGTCTATGTCTACATCCATCACAAAAATTTGCTAAAAACTAAACACTACTTACCAACAAACCAGGGGCGTCGAAGCTTTTTATTTTGGGGGGGGGGGTAAAATGGCGCGCGAAGCGCGCCGGAAATTTTTTTACCCCCCCCCAAAATTTTTACCTCGGGGGTAAAATTTGCTTGGGGGGGTAATTACCCCCCCTGAAATCTGTTGGCAGGGGTAAATTTAGTTTACCCCCCCCAAAATTTACCCCCGGGGTAAAATTTTTGGGGGGGGTAATTTAAATTTTATTAAATATATAGTATTAAAAATGCGCGCGAAGCGTGCAAAAATTTTTTTTATTAGAGATTTTTTATTTTGGGGGGGGTATTTACCCCCCCAAAATTGTTTGGGGGGGGGTCAAATACCCCCTCCTAAATGGTTGGGGGTGCCTACGGCACCCCCAGGGCAGGGGTAAATTTTGAATGGGGGGGGTAATCGCCCCATTACCCCCCCCCCTTGGACGCCTATGCAACAAACAGTATCAATTGTAGAGTAGCAAGTTAAAAATTCTAATTTGAAATCAAAAGAATGATTTTATAACATCAAAATTTCTGTCAAAAAAAAGTCTGAATGATTTAAATGTTTCGAATGGAAGTAGCTTAGCTGTCAGTAATCCTCAATTTTATATGAGGTTTGAAATAAATAGATCATTACGGAAAAAGTTATCTTTTATGCAGCACTGTTCACCATAATTGTAGAAAAGTATTGCTTAGAAAAAATTTAATCAAAAATCAAATAAGATTAAATTTTGTAAAATTATATAATTTTGTAATTACTCCTAGTTAAGATATTTGAAATACAATATCTTTGTTTATTCCAAATAACTTTTAGGTTTTATTTAACATTAACAAATATATTCATAAGAAGAGCAGCATTAACAAAAAACATTTTCTAGAGTAAAAAAAAGAAAGATGTAAAAGTAAAAAAATTATAAAGCTTATTATAGAAAGTGGATATTGAATTATGATTTTTGATTATTTAGGACGACATCCATAAAATAAAAGCTTTGAAACAGTAGGACAAACGAACATTGTAGTGTCAGAACTGAATAAGCAGGATATGAATGTATAAGTCTAAAACAATTAAGGGAATTAGTTGCAAAACTGCTTAAATACAGAAAACTGTTTAAGGACATACTTACATTTTTATGACTTAATTATAAAGATACTTCGCTTACAACATTGTGCCTTGTGGTAATAGGAATCAGTATTCCAAAAATCAGATGACTAGGATAATTATATCATAAACGCAAAGTTTGAAATCGCTAGGATAATTTTAACACGTTTCAATTAACGGTTCCGGACAAACGAACGGAACGACCCTATTTGTAGAAAAGCTTCTCTTTAAAAAATTTAACAGAATATTAAGATTTGTTTTAACCAATAAATTTCTGTTTAAGTGAATAAGTAAAAACTAGTCTGATAATATTTCATAATTGAATAGGCTTGACACGGGATAAAAACAAAGAAATAATAGAGTAGCTTAGATTATAGTATTATTTATATAAAAAAGAGAATTTTTATGAATAATTGTAAATGAACAATGAATATGACATTTTCAATAAAAATCTCAGCTCTATCTCAGTAAAAAATAAAGACCTATATATATATATATATCTACCGACAATTTTGATTTGAGTTTTTAGATTGTATTTTTGGCATTCAAATATCCACTGCATTTCGTATTTTTGTTTTAAATTTAATTAACTTTTATCCAGCCATCTTTAAATTGCTAGTCTGTTATATTATTGAAATTCTATAATTGCGGAGTCTTTGTTTTTCCTCTTCCTTTCAGTTTTACATAAATATCTAAAGTAATTCATTTATCCTATAAGAAACTAGAATTTACATAGAATATACGTGGATATTATGGCAGGGGGAAAATTATCGTTAATTTAGGTAGCTAACATTAACATCATTTATTGGTCAATTCGTGCATCCAGTAGGAGGGGAGGGGATTGGGTAAAGAGGGTGGCTGGGGGATCTATTTTTTATCCAACTGCAAGTTTCACTTTAAGATAATTAACAAGAATATTGAAAATATTGAAACTCCTGAAATATGTAATTTAACACATTATTTAAGACTAGCGGATGCGTACCTAGCATCTAGGAGCTCTGTATGGGAAGAAATGGGCTAGAAAAATAGCTTAAAACCAAATCTTAAAATCAATAGTCTAGAACCAACACAGGACCTTTGTGAGACTTACTTTAAATAGAGAACCCAATCAGTTCATAGTTATTAAGATTTTAGGCTTCAGACAATAAACCTTATTACTTTTAGCGGCTACGCCCCTAGAGGCCTCTAGGGACACGTAAAATTGTTAGTTTTAGCTAATTTTTAGCTAATTGCAAAAATGTCTGCAGAGCGGTGTTTTTTATATCTTTTTATTTTTGTCGATTTATCTAGGGAGGGTGGTGGTACCCTCCCCCAAAATAGTTATAAACCTTCCCGGTCCCTATGAGAAGCTACCCTGTTAAGGAGAACTCGATCGGTTCAGTGGTTAGCGAGACACACAGACAAACAAAGAAAACGAACATCCTGTTACTTTATTATAAGGATTTGATACATCTTCAATTGGCAAAAATACAAAACGTACGTGAAACAATTCAACGTTTTTAATAGATTGGCTAGTGAATAATTTTCAATTGAAAATATTTATATTTTGCAATAAAAGTATTATTAGGAAAGCCAAGTTCATGATATCCAGGGAGGGAAGGGGACATAAGACTGTAAATTATACTGAGACTTAAAGTTTTGTTAACACTTTCTCTCATTCGTTGGCTTAATTGGTACTTTATGTATTCGAAAATAAATAACTTTCTATTAATTTATAATTCTGATTGGTTAGGTCAAACTAGTAATTCCAAACTTGTACAATTATAAAATTGATTTAAAGATGGTAAAATTTATCATCCATTGTCTTATCCCATAATATCCCTGATAATATTATAGTTTTATTTAGATATTGATATAGATAATCAAAATTAGGACATGTAGCAATACGAAGCTACTCAATAAGTTATATCATCTGTATTTCCTTATGGTCATTCAGGCAGGTAGGGGAAATTGGACTGTACGTCATTCTGTTCTTCAAAGTATTATAAACAATTTTTTTTTCATTTATTGGCTTTAGAGCATTGGCGACTTTATTTGAATCTTGATTGGGTAATACAAACTAAAACCTTTCTACAACAATTCTAATCTACAAAAGAGATAATTGTTTTCCCGTACCGCTTCGAAACTGATTAATATCCGGTGGATTAGAACCGTGCTCATTCATACTGAAAAATTATGTCTAGCATCGTATTATTCCAGTTTTCTATAAATATAAAAATGTACAATCATAAGATTGAAACCAGTTTTTTTGCCCGTGCCTTCGGCATCTCGGGGCTAAGAAAATGGTTTTCTCGTATTCATTCGAATCCGGTGGATAAGAACCGGTTCTCAGTCATACTAAAAAATTATGTCTAGCATCGTATTATTTCAGTTTTCTATAAAAATTAAAATGTACAATTAGCCCTGCTTCGGCATCTCGGGGCTAAAAAATGGTTTTAATCTTATAATTTAATCCGCGGAAAGTTTTCCATAATACGATGCGAGAAAGAACTATTATGATTTTCATCATTAATTTATACTTCATTGTCCTTTCCTTAAAATCCCTTGGCTACTATTAAAGATAGTCTTCTAGAATTTCAAATTCGAGTATTTTATATTAATATGATACTAATTGCATTTCTACCAGTGTTTGTTTTCATCCTTGTTTTATTATCAATTATTTTGCAATAATTATCATGAAACCTTAGAAAGCGTGGCTCTTCTACAATTAAATGCCGTACTGTCCGAATTGGTTAATTTAATATTCCTTTTGATTACAAATATTTGTTGGAGAAATCGCTATCGATAAAATAGCAACACAGAAATTATTGAGTCTATAGAGCTAGGTTAGGTTAAGTAAAGGTTAAAATAGAACCTCAATGATATAGACTCATAGAAAAAAGAACCCCACAGGGGCTAGGAAAATATTTTGTTTTTGTGATGAAAAGTAAGGTGGTGATCAAGAAATGGTTTTGAAAATTTTATGTCCTATTAGTAGCAAACTATGAGAACACAGTAAAAGTGTCTGACTATGACGTCAGAAAAAATTAACAATTAACCAATGAGAAGCCAGTATTCACAATGGTAAAGTATATAGCGGCCTCTCATTGGTTAATTGTAAATTTTTTCTGACGTCATAGTCAGACACTTTTACTGTGTTCAAACTATGATAGTTCTTAAACTAAAAATATATATTATGTAAATAACAAGAATAGCTAGAATAAAAAAAATACTTGATCAACCTTAAATGCAGTATTTTTTACAACTCTTACTTTTTTTTCATTTTTATACAACTTTTCTGTTTAGTCTAAAATTATAATAATAATAATATGGTTGGTGTCACTAATAATTAAAGGGACGTGCACAGGTATGTGTGTGTTGAGGGGTTAGACTCCCCCATAACAAAAATTTCCATCCGTTTTTTATGATGGTTTATTCCCCATATGAAAAACGGGTAGATAAACATAATTTTATTTTGAATAATTTTCATTTTAAAGTGAAGATAACTGGCTCAGAGACGTCCCCCCCCCAAAAAAAAAAAATTGGACGTCCTTGTCTCTATGATATACACACTTGAACGGGCGTGCCCATTTATAATAAAAATTGCACTGCTTTTCGTCAAAAGATCTAGTTTTATAATTTTTCTACATTTGACACAAGCCGCGAAGTTTCAATTTTGCAAATACAGGGTGCGCCACATAAATCCGGACTTTTTTCAAACGGCCATAGCACCAAAACTACTTGACCAATCATGACGTTTGACCACACTATAAAAAGCTTGGGTAATTACCCAAATGAGAGCCGCCGTGTCTAAGAGTAGCTTGAAAGATGGGTGAATTTGGATCCTTCAGTTACTCACGTCCCTAAGGAGATATGGCCTCTCAGCAGCCCCGATCTTCATCCAATTGACTTTTGGGCCTGGAGCGCCATTAAAGCATGAACCAATAGATGCGCCCATACCACAAAGACCTCCCTCATTGCCACTATGAATGAGAACTTCGCCAGCTTGGACAGGGACATGGTGACCAGGGTCTGGGGGCGGTTCAGGGGGCGGGTAGAGGCGGTGATTGGGGCTGGCGGCGATTTTATTGAATAATCTAATAGTCATATAGATAGTTTGCTTCCCAGTTTTTAAAATTCAATAAAATATTTAAAATTGACGATTTTATGTTCATTTTTTTTTAAATAAGAAAAGGTCCGGATTTATGTGGCGCACCCTGTATATATCTTTTATGCACACCCTTTACTTTAATGTTTTAATCGCAAGTCAAGTTAGTTGGGACATTTTACCACTTACCTCTTAATTATAGCACAGGAATGATTCTTATATTTCCAAAAACTAAAGCTTATAGCTATGTATAACATTTTTTTACTATTAAGTCCCTAAAGTTGTTAAGTCAACTAATAAGAAAACGTTATTACAAAACTTTGGGGACTATTATAAAAAACATTGTCCCCTCTCTCGCTGATATATAACCCCCTAATCTTATTCCTGTGCACGGGGACTAATAATTATGGAGTGTTTGTGAAGACTGACCACTAGTCTATAATTACTGACGAGGTTGTTGCATGAGAAACAAACTTATAACCTTATATAAAGGATAAGGTTAATATTATCATAACCTCGTCAAAATTATATTAAACAAGGTTGACAACATACATAAAAGCTCAACAAATCAGGCGAGCAGACAAACGAACATAACCTCAGTTTCATATCCAATATTACCTCGTTAAAAAATTGTATAAATCTATCCCTAAATTGCTAAAATACGGGATGCTTAATAAGGACATATATGTTGAGGCTTGATTATAAGGATCCTTTGCTTTACCAAATCTTC